>NW_012100543.1:2739438-2812806 GCF_000951045.1 Mandrillus leucophaeus | reverse complement strand
CCCTGTATCCTTCATCCTAATGGTCCATTCACCTTCATTTCCCTCACCAAATACCAACCCACCATATGCAAGCCTTTATTTTTTCCACTGAGGCATAATCTCAATGATTTCCCTAGGCCTCAGAATGCATATCTTATCTTCCTGCTCTGCCTCCCATGAGACGTGTGTTTGGAGATGCAGCACCAAGGTATCCATTCATTCAATGGGGCAAGGAAAAGGGCAAGGTCTTTCTAGGTGACAGATAAACCTTGCTTCCAAGCCTGAATTTGCCCCAAACTTGTGTGGCCTTGGACAAGTTAACTCACTTCTCTGAGCCTCCGTTCTCCTATCTACAAAAAGAAGGTAGCAGTTTTTTCCACTTCTACATGATTATTATAAAGATTAGATGAGGCTTCATTGATGCACCAACATGTGTAGACATGCAGTCTCTCTCTCTCTATATATATATACACACACACACACACATATATATATACATATATATATGTGTATATATATATGTGTGTGTGTGTGTGTATATATATATATAGAGAGAGAGAGAGGAGAGAGAGAGAGAGAGGGACAAAGTCTCACCCTGTGGCCCAGGCTGGAGTGCAGTGGCACGATCTCGGTTCACTGCAACCTTTGCCTCCTGGGTTCAAGCAATTATCCTGTCTCAGCCTCCCAAGTAGCTGAGACTACTGGTGCATGCCACCACGCTCAGTTAATTTTTGTATTTTTAGTAGAGACGGAATTTCACTATATTGGCAGGCTGGTCCCAAACTCCTGACCTCACATGATCCACCTACCTCGGCCTCCCAAAGTGCTGGGATTATAGGCGTGAGCCATTGTGCCCAGCCAACATGCAGTCAATATTAATTGTCTTCATTACTTTAAGATGTGTGTATCTTGCATTCACCTAACACCTCCCATAGTTAGTGTTGTTTTACTGAGGAAAAAGATAAAATAGGATGTGGTGAAATTTTGTGCAAACCTGAGAAATTACTGCTGTAAACCTGGGTTCTTTCTTGAGTTTTATTCAAAGTATCCAAAAAGAAGAAAATATGTACAGTTGGGAGGAACTTTATTATCCATCAATAAGGCAAAAAAAGGCTTATATTCTTTGCCAGTAACTGCAACAATTATTCCCCAAATCATTAAATTATATTACTGAAAGTCACAGTGAAAAGATCCTTAGCTTTGTAGCATAAAAATTCATAAAATTATCACACAAATTAAAGGGACTCCTTCTTTTCTGGGAAAAAAACCTCATTACTACAAAGGTATGGTTGTCCTTGCTATGGGAAGAAAGTTTAATCAGTCTTGCTTGGGTTGAAACCATTCAAGGGCACTCCTAGGTGGGTGGATGGTTGATGAGGTGAAGTTGAGAATACAACAGATAAATGGCATCTTGCCCCAAACTCCATCTCCCTTGTCTTCTCTGAGATAGGGCCGACCCAGGTTACCAGCTGGTTGGGACAATGTTCTACTCTGGAATTTTTTTTTTTTTCCCAGATTCAATACTACCCTCAGAGAAAGTCATACAAGAACTTGTGTGATGTTTGTATCCAGGACATTAGGACATTTCTGAAGTCCCAAGCATGGGTCAGGGCCATGAAATCTATGTGGCTTGGCTTGTCATCAGTGTTCCTTAATTAGATTTGCTAGAAGATTCTTTGGGGATGAGTTCTCTTGCCCGTGCAGTGGAATTAAACTTGTCTAATTCCAAGTTTAAGTTGGACCATTAATCAATCTATGGCTGGAGACTGTTGTCCATCTCTCTATCTTGTAATTCTTGTGTCATTCCTCTTTCTATAGTCTGAGTTTTTGATACCTTAAAAGACCGCTTAGCAAGCAACCATCAAAATGATGAGTATGCAGTGGCTCTATTTAAACTCACAAGCTATAATTGGAGATATAGGTGGCCATGGGGGAGGTTTGACCTTTCGGCTTAAATGCCTCGGAGGGTGAGGGCAGTAGACTGACACCTCAGCAAGAGGGAAACATATTGGTCTTGGGCAGATGTAGGCTGTAACCTTAGAATTCTGAGTTACTTCGCTATCCTTTTCATTAAGTACTTGGGAAACCTGAAGACCATAGAAGCACAGGAAATTGCTGGAGATCCCAGAGTTGGTGGTCAGTGTAGCCACTGTTTATTATGTGCCTGCCATATTCATTTTCTGTAATGATCACGAAAATCCTATAGCATGTGGGTAATTGGCCTATTTTTGAGAGAGGAGAGCTGAGAGACTGTGGGTAAAGAGTGCGAGCCCTGTAATCAAACTGCCTGGCTTTGAATCCCAGCTCTGCTTCAGTATTACTGGCTCTTTGATTTCTGGAATAGTGATTAAGCTCCCAATGTCTCAGTTACTTTTTATGTTTAGTGTCTGTGTACCTACATGTATCCCATAACATCATGCTGGAATTCTCAAATATACACAATAAAATTTATTTAAAGAAAAATACAATAAAAAAATTAGCCCCCTACCTCCCTGCTTAGTGTTTTTAACACTGCACGAGAGGATGAGAAATGATCAATAAAGTTGGCTATCATCATTGCCCAGTGCCCACAGCCAGTTCTTTTGGGATTTGGGATTCACTTGTACCGACCAACAGCCATGCTCTTACCTTCCTGCCAGACTCCCTGAGATCCACCACGTGGCCTGCACCTCCTGGTGCCCAAACACTGCACTCTCCTATCTTCTGAACCATCTCAGCTAATGAGTAGTATAGAAAGTGAAGCTGTTATCTGTTTTGTATTTTTCTCCATCTTCCCCTCATTTTACAGGGGAGTGAGACAGAATGAGGAGGTACTTGTGGAATACGTTTGAGGAAGGATTACAATGGGATATTTGGGAAGAGGAGTGACTTGAGAGTTCAGAAAACCAAAATTTTAAAAAGCAATGTTACCTTTAGTGATTTCACCAGCACACATGATTGCATCCTCAGCCCTTCAAGTTCAATACTCCGAGAGTTGAACTGTCTTGGAGAAACTGACTCCCTTATAGATCTTATAAGAGACTAATATACAAAAGGGAAAATGACCATTTAGTGACGTTTAGAAAAGTATGGTTGTTAGTTGTACAAGATGATTTTTGTTTGTTTGGTTATTTGTTTTGTTTTGTTTTGCTTTTGGTCCTGGCAAGGTTAAATTGCCCCTAGTAATCAAGTGACATAAGAACTCAAACAAAAATGAGATGGCTGCATGGAATGTATGAAACTCATTTTCTTATTTAACAAATATTTATTGAGACTTCTTTTTGCCGTGCACTGTACTATATTCTAAAGTTACAGCAGGAAAAGAGGTGTAATAATAACTATATGCGTAAGTATGATTTTATATTCTATGTATGTGATTTCTTATGTTATATATAAATAAGCGCTCAGATAGTTATTCTCTGTCAGAAACTAAGTGTTCTGTGGTCAATAGCTTTTTAGATTCTCATCACAGCTCTGTGAACTCACTGCTGTCCTCATGCCTGGTTCTCAGATGGGGAACCTGGAGCATACAGGGGGAAGCCACAATTTCTTCATTTACAAGGATTATAGTCACCTTGCCAATGAGTCACAAAAGCAAGCAAGCAGTCCCATCTGATGTGCAAAAGGCAGACGTGAAGGCAGGTGCTGGAGCTGAGAGCACACAGAAGGGGCACCCAGCCCGGGAAAGCGATATTCACAGGAAGAATTGAGGACAGTGTGACAGATGACCTGAGAAGCAGGGCAGGTGACGATGCCATAGGGGATGCAGGCTTTTGTGCAGTGTGGCAGGAGATTACATCCAGAGGGGAAAGCAGGTTGGAACAGGTACTGCAGAGTGTGGCAGAGCCAGCCTATTAAGCCCTTGAACCATGTCAAGGTATTCAGATTACATACTGAACATAACAGGAAACCTATCTGAAGGGATTTAGCAGGAAAGTAACAAGAAATTCATGATTTAGAACTATTTCTCTGGCTGTAGTGCATAGAATTATTGGAAGGGAGATGGGGGTGGGGTGGGCCTGGAAGTACAGACGGAAGTGAGGAAGCTGATGCGGTGAGAAACACTGGTGATGTGAAATATGGTGGGGGCAAGGGGGATGGTAGAGGTGGACACATTTAAGGAATGTAGAAGGCAGAATTGATAAAAGATCAGATAAGTAAACTCATAACATGGAAACTCAGGCAAATTATCAGGAAATGCAACAGTATCAAGCTCTGAAGTGGCCGCCTGTGTTGGGGGTTTTCCTCCCCGGCAGAGTGGAGATGGCCACAACCATGTTAGCCATCTCTAATCCCTTCTCCTAAGGGCAGTACCTGGGTGACCTTACTTTTATTGTGCTTTGGAGGCTTACCAGCACCTTCTGATAAAATGTTGGTGCCTTTGGAAGCTTTTACACCTGGGAGGTATCCTATTTTCTTAAGGTGGCCCTGCATGACTGTGCATGACCCATTGTGTATTGGTTTTGCAGTGTAAGTCCCAGAGGTAATCATAGTTTTCTCATTCGCGAGCTCTTGGGGTCCGCTACATGCCAGCGTCTATGGCACATACTCTCTACATTGTCTTGGTTTCATGGACGTCTTGAGGAGACACAGAATCATCACTGTTCCATGACTATTGCTTGAAATGTTCCTCTGCAAGGTACACCCTACCCATTGCCTTCACAATAGCCCTGCAGTAGGATAGATAAGTGTGGAAGTTGGACGGGGTAGGGGAAATCTAAAAAGTTAAATAACTCCACGAATGATGTGAACAGTTAGTGGCAAGGCTCACATTTCAAAGTCCTTGCTCATTCCATCACAGTGTATTATATTGCTTGTCTGAAATCTTTAGGCTGGTCTCCCAACACATAATTTGGCTGAAAGCTATGCACTTATTAAGCTCACATTTATGCATGTAAACATATATATGTATAAGTGTCCACACGCATATGCACATACTCGTACTTGCTTATCTAAGTAAATTCTAGGAGAGTGAAGAATATATTTCAATCATCTATCTCAACCATTGTTGCTCCCTAACACTTAACACAAAGCCTGAAACTAATATTTTGAAATGAATTATGATATGACAGATTACATCATCCACCTTCCTTACAGATTTCGAGGTAAATTTTGCATGAAAGTTAGTCCCTATCCTAAAAGAAATTGCATGACAAATATATGAACAACCAGTGCCATGGCTGAGTCTATAGAGATGCTGATGCCACCTTTCTGGGACAGTCAGCACATGTCTTCCCATCTCATCCCCCTTATGATGCCCCAGCCTGTGGTGGGCCTAAAATTGCTGCCCTGTGCATGCACCCATCTTTATTCATCTCCCTCTGCAAGTCCATAGACTCCTAGTCCTGACCTCCCTGCTCTGAATCACAGACAATCTGATATGCTCCACACAACATTTTTATTTCTGTCTCCTTATTATGATGGGAAAAGGTTACAGGCCCTCGGCTGTCATTCATCCTATGACAACGCGCTGCCAGGCTCTTGCCTGTCAGTCACCTCCCACAGCCAGGGACATTTATCAGTCTGGATTCCTGAAAGGTTACGGAGACCAATAATAGGAAGTGTCTGCTTTTTTACCATAGTGAGTACAGTTACAGTTTTCAGCCATGACACAGCTCAGCTCACAAAAATCCTAAGGAATCTCGAGAAGTACTTTGAACTAGAAGAAGCTGAATGAAAGGGTGTTATTCCTATGGGGCTGGGGCCTATTGGGAGAGTCCCTGGATGAGGTTCATAGTCCTGAGTTCACGGTCATGTAGTCCTGTAAATGTCAGGGAGTGCGGACATAGCATCGGCCCACAGATCAAGGATCAGTGGTTCTAGGCTGCCATTTATTCACCTTCAGGTGCATTCAGCAAGGTCCTTAATCCTGTTGTTCCTCTAATTCCATTTGTAAAATGAGGTGAAGAAGGGTGTGTTTGGAGGATGAGAGAGGCTGGTTAATGGGTACAAATATACAGTTAGATAGAAGGAATAAGACCTAATTTTCGATAGCAGAGTCGGGTTACTATAGTTAACAACAATGTATTTCATATTTCAAAATAGCTCAAGAGAGGGCTTAAAATATTCCCAACACACAGAAATGATAAATACGCTCAGTGATAGCTAGCCTAAATACCCTGACTTGATCACTACACATTCTATGCATGTAACAAAATATTATATGTGAAACGGGAAAAGTTCCCTAATCCCCCTCACAGGGAGTGTGATGAGGGTGTGACTCACTTCTTTGGTGCCCCGCTGCTCAAACCTCTAAGGGGAGCATGCAGATGGGCAGGTTGTGGGGCGTGTGGGTTCTGATCTCATGGAAGCATCTAGAAGTGAATGCTTACAGCTCCTGGGGCGTGTGCCCTTTTAGTTTTTCTGTCTGTGGGCAGCTTGTGTTAATCAGCTCAGTTTAGACCCTCTGCCTTATCACAAGGACAGACGGCTGTCTGTACCCCTGGGTTCTTGTCTTAGTGTACTAGAAAAATCGGATCACATGTGGGCTTGGAGAATGAGTTCAAGCTCTTATTGAGTGGTGAAAGTAGCTCTCAGCAGAGAGATGCGAGCCATAGGCGGGGTGGTCTTCTCCTGGAGACAGGATGCTCAGCAGTGGCTCTTCTCCGACTGTCCTCATCCGAACTTCGCATTGTCCCACCGTAGGTGGCCTGCCAGCATCTGCTGGTGTCTGCCAGTGTCTCCTCGTGTTTGCCGGTGTGTTCTTCTGCCCCTCTGTTTCTCTCAACGTCCAGCCACTTGTGTGTTCTTCCACTGGTATATTCCTCTTGATGTCCAGCTGCTCGTGTCTGTGCCTGCTAGGGCCTCAGGATTTTCGTAGACACAGGATGGGGGTGTGGCAAGCCAGGATGTTCTTAGAAAATGCAACATTTGGGCGCAAAAGCAGGAGTGCCTGTCCAAACCTAGGTCCATGGGCATAGGCCTAGGGATGGAGCCCTAGCCAGGGACGACACCTTTCTCTACTCAGCACTTCCCTGTCCCCCTTCCATATCACATGTACTCCGTAAGTATGTACAAATATTATGTAGCAATAAAAAAATAAGGGGGTAACCCTAGATCTCTAAAGCCCCAGCCAGGGCTGATATTCCACTTTTGATTTCAGAGAACCCACAGGCATCATAAAAAAGAAAGTAGTCCCCCTGTGGTGGCAGTATCAGACCCCGGTGTGGTTAATGTGGAGAGGCCTAGAATACAGGTTTAGGTTCATATCAGGGCCTGTTTTAGGATAAATGATCTGGATAAATGATCTCATCACATACAATCCTATGCACTAAAATATCTGGATAAAAGATTCTATTTCCTCTCAGCCCAAATTTTGCAGGAGAATCAGATGAAAGCCATGTGTGATAGCCTGTCACCCAGAGAATGCGGAGGCAGCCATTGCCTTCAGTGTAAGCTGCCAGCAGGGCAGATGAATTGCTGCTCTCCTGTCTGTGGTTCTGGGGAAAGTCGATAACTCACGCTCCCAAAGTAAAGGCCAGAGCAGGAGGAGGACGTGTGAAGCATTCATGAGCAGATCTATTAGATGTGTGTTATAAACTGAATGTTGGTGCCCACTCAAAATCCTTATGTTGAAATTTTAACCCCTACTGTAATGGTGTTTGGAGGAGTGGCTTTTAGGAGAAAGTTAAGTCATGAAGACAGAGCTCTCATGAATGGAATGAGTGCCCTTATGTTATAACAAAAGACCCTGGAGAGCTCTCTCACGCCTCCCACCACGTGAGGATGCAGTGAAAAGATGTCCAGCTATGAACCAGGAAGTAGGCCCTCATTAGACACCGAGTCTGCTAACACTTTGATCTAGGATTTCCCAGACTCTAGAACTGTGAGCAATAAATTTCTACTATTTTTAAGACACCCAGTCTCTGATATTTTTGTTATAGCAGCATGAATGGGCTAATGCACTATCTGTAATTTACAGCTACCTTCTAGTGATAGCATACCACTTAATAAGACCTATGACATCATGCCTCCATTTCTCCCTTCTTGCTTTTTTATGCTATTACTGTCATATATTTTACTTATACATAGATCAAGTACGAATTCCGAATATACTGTTATTTCTTATGCTTTAAGTGGTCAATTATCTTTTGAATATATTTAAGTAATAAGAAAAATAGTATTTATATTTATTCATGTAGTTATCATTTCTGGTGCTTTTTACTCCTTTGTGCAGAACCAGATTTCCATTTGACATTATTTTCCTTCTGCTTGAAAGATTTAGTTTAATATTTATTATATTATATGTATGCTGGTGATTAATTCTTTCAGCCTTTGTGTTTTTGAAGGCTTCCTTTTGCCTCCAGTTTTGAAAGTATTTTCATTGGGTAAAGGATTCTAGATTTTTCTTTTTAGAATTTTAATGATGTTGTTCAACTGTCCTCGAACTTGCAGTTTTTCCAGTGTGAATTCTGATGTCATATTTATTTTGCTTCTGTGAGATTGTTTTATTCAAGTATCGTTAAAGTTAGTTCCCTGGCTAGGGCTGGAGTTACAACTAGGATCTCAAAGTAGAACATGTTAATGATTATGCTAACCATGGGTTGATAGGGCTGAACTCTGGCTATCAGATTCCATTCTACATCAGAGAGAAAAAGATTTTAGTCTAGGTTCTGTACAGTTATGGTAGAAGAATTAGATTATTCAAATAATTCCATTTGATTTTGTTAGAAATATCCACCTCATGTATTACCTTTTGCTAGATATTGGCTGCCTGTTTTCTGTGGGCTGGAGTGGGTGTGGGTTGTGGAGGGGTGGGGCAGGAAAAACCATATAACATTTTGTTCAGCTGTCCAATATAATGACCTTCAATTATCTCTCTGTCCTCTACTCAACTTTTAATTCCTGTCTTTGTCCTCCCTGCAGCAACACATATGCTGACTCTGAACGCAGTGCCTTTCTGAGGTCCTTTGGGTAGGTGGGCTTCTACTGCCCTGGCGGCTCTCATGGTGTATTATCTGCTGGGCATTCTCCTTCCAATTTTATTTGTCACCTCATTTTATATCCAATTGTCTTTGGATTCTTACAAGTATATATAAATAACATTTCTATCCTCCACTTCTTTCTCTTCGTCACTATTGTTTTACCCTTTTTTGTTCTTTTATTTATTTTTTTATTTCAGTGGGATCTCAGGAAAAAGGAGGCACACTCACATGCCTTGTCTTTGACCTTAAGTTAGCTCTGTAGCCTCTTTAAAATTTTTTCCTCTTCAAATAAGTAAATATGTTTCAAAGGAATTATAAGACAAGTCTAAGAATTCATAGTTTGCTGTTAATGGAATTTAGGCCAGATCCTTTGGCCACATCACTGGCCATCAGTGTGTAGCATTATGTAGGTTAGATCCATGCATTGCTCCTTCCGTAATACTGGTCTGATCATTGAAGGTAGGGATAATTTCTGCTTCATCCCGATATCTCTGATTCTTGCAAGATGCCTGGCACAGATTAACATCTCATTGATAAATTAATGAATCCTCATGGACTCAATGACCTCAGAGACTTGCTGCAGCAGTAAGGATCTGTGATCTGTCAATTCTACTTTAGAACTACATTAATTCTGTTATAGAGAATATTGTCTGCCTTCTCAATCTGCCTCTATGGCAAACTGTTTCTGTGTTTGTTTAGCATGCCTAACTTAGAAAAATCTCCTAAAGCAGCGTATTTCTCCAACTTTGGCTTTTTCCACAAATAATGGGTGTGTGCTTCTTAGTGGCTAATGTTCCATCTTTACAATGAGATTTAGGGAGGACATAATGTAGAGAAATTAATTGATTAATTACATAGGCAGAAAAGGCTCTACAGTAGTCTGAATTTATTTCTGGGCACTAGAAATATAAAACTGTATAAGATATATTTTCTGTCTTAAAGGAGTTGTTAGTTGAGATATGTAAAATGAGTCTTACTAATATAATGTCCTAAAAAATTAAACTTCAATTTGAATCAGCAAATTTAGAAGGCAAACAATATAGATAAGTAGTTCTCTCAGATGACCAGTTCCCCTGGAATCATCAAAATCAACAAGAAACCTCTTGCACACCTGACATCTATAGCTTCAGAAATAAGTCAGATTTGGCACCTGTTTCCCCAGCTGCTTTCTCGGAATGGATTTCCAGAGTACAGGCCAACTGAAGAGGAGGAGCTGAAAGGCTCCAGAGTGGTTGATCAGTGACACTAGGTATTGCTGCCTTTGTTCAAGATCTACTTAACTTTTAAACTAAGGTGAAATAAGCATACCCATTTCTAAGTTATCTTTCTTTTTTCCCAGATTAGATTTTAAATGATGATAGAAGAACATGCAGCATATTCTGGATATTAGGGGTAAAGCTAAAGCTATCTATCTCTCTCTATCTCTATCTCTGTCTCTACCTCTACCTCTATCTCTGTCTCTCTCTACGTATCTAAAGGACCATAAATGCAATGCAACAATGTGATAAGTAGGACCATAGGGTCCTTGGACCCCATGGAATTGCATCTAGAAGAATCATATTTTACTACCCTACCCATGTTGTTTAATAGGAAGGGAATAAATTTTCAGATCACTCAGGGAAATTTTTCTCTTAGCTTTAATTTACCATAATGAATCAATTATAAGAAAGTATTTGTTAAGGGGGGCAGAAGAAAACATTTGGAAGTGATAGATATGTTTATGACATAGCTTGTGAAGATGGTTTCGTGGTGTATACTTATCTCCAAACTCATCAAGTTGTATACTTAAATAGGTGTGGCTTTTTGTATGTCAATCATACCTCAACAGATTGTCTTTTTTTAAAAGAATGCATTATAATTGACCACACTAAACTGATTTCATTTTACCTTCCATATCTGAACAGTAAGTTTCTAGACTTGTGGAAAGAAAGAACCTATTCCTCTGGAATGTGCTCTTAATTGCACTGTACTGAGGGCATTGCTACTGGTTGTGTTAAATATTGCATAGTAGTGTACATTTTTTTTTACAATGAATATCACAAACATTTGCATTTTAATGTGCACAATGAATCTCAATTAAATCTCTCTTGAGTCTGCTTAAAGACCATTTTTTCCTCACATTTCAGTCTCTTTGGAAATATCAATGTTACAGCAGTGATAACCTTGAAAAGGCTGCTGGTGGGTAATTATGTTGACTTAATTACAGAAAAAGGCAAATTACCCCAAAGGAACTCAGAGCTACAGACTTGAGACGAACAAGAAGTATCCTGAGTCCCACTTTGCTACATTGATGGGAGAGGAAAATAAGGAAATTGAAGAATTTGATTTCCTTTTAAAAATAATTTTGGAAGGCTTCACTTTTTGTCCAGCAAGTGTGACAAAGTTAACCATACATTTACAAAAGATTTCACGGTCCAGCACATAGGCATGAAATAGAAAGAAAACCTCAACTATGCTGAAACTAGGAAAGTCCCTAATCTCATACTACAAGTTCTGAGAAATATCTGTCAGATGCGGTCTTACTTTATTTTTATCATCAAATTGAGGCTGACCTGAAGCTAACAACAAACAACTCTCCTTAAACTCAAAATTGAAGTAAGTGTGAAGAAAAAAAGATTTCTGCAGGCTACTACTAATATCTCTATGCTCCTATGCTTGGAGATAATAAGCCCAGAGCTTAGGCAGACCACATAAAGCGCAGGGGAAAGAAACAAAAAATAATAATATGGAGTGCATTTCAACTTCTGTAGATGAGCAGAGATGGTCAGTGAGAGAAGAGATTAAATGACCATTCTTTACTGTTGTTTTCTGTGGTCCAACTTCCAAACAGGACAGAGGAAATAAGGACATGAGTCAACCTCCTAACAATGGGCCCATCCAGGGTAAACTAGACATCTATTCATCAGAGAGAAGAGGTGATGATGCATTGCTGCCCCCACTTCTCAACAAACTCGGTATCTGGTTCATGGCTATGGGATGAAATCCATAAACCTAGGGGATTCTCATTCTTGAAAGAATGAGGTATGTACTGAAAACAGCAAAGATATTCTTTTATTTACGGAGAAACTCAGTAACAGAATTCCCTCGTTCAATATTTTCCATACACCAGTAATCTCCCCACAGCTTAAATTAATGGCCTCAGAGAAATAAAAGAATAGTGAATATCCAGCTTTTCACCCAGTGTCTAATGGAGGAGCCACTAATGACCTCTTGATTAAATGGAGAGGGATGTTAAGAGTATTCACCCTACTCTATTTTAGGGAAAATAATAGGCTGGGTGGTAACTGCTGCATTCAAAGATAATTGAGCAAAAACACATCAGTATGTATTTAGAAAGGGACAATAATGTCATTCAGTAATGTACTAACTGGGAACAGATGTACCTTCTGCCATAAACAACACATTTTGAAAATTGAGCTAGTCATTGACTTTTGATGATTCTATTTACGATTATTTTTCAAGTTTATGATAGTGCAAAAGTGATATGCAGTCAATGAAAACTGTACTTTTTTGAATTTTGATCTTTTCCAGACTAGATACATGCAATACGACAGCCTCTCATGATGTAGGGCAGTGGCTGGCAGCAACAGCTCCCAGTCAGCCATGCAATCATGAGGGCAAATGACCCCTGCTCTGCAGTGTACTGTCTTTCCATCTGATTTTGCTCAACTGCAAGCTAATGTATGTTTTCTGAGCATGTTTTAGGAAGGCCAAGCTAAATTGTGATTTTGTATCCACAGATCCAACCAACCATGGATTCAAAATATTAGGGAAAAAATAAAAAGAATAAAAACAACAACAAAAAATACAAATAAAACAATATCTTATAACAACTATTTTAACAGCCTTTATATTGTATTAGGTATTGTAAGTCACTTAAGGATGAGTTGAAGTAAAAAGGAGGATGAACATAGGTTGCTGATAAATGCTGTCCCATTTTATATAAGGGACTTGGGCATTGGTGGATTTTGATATTTGCAGGAAATCCCAGAACCAAATCTCTACAGATACTGAGGAATGACCAAATATTTAATGAATTTTCAATTTACAGTATTTTCAACTTTTGATGGGCTTATCAGGACATAACCCCATTGTAAGTCAAAGAGCTTCTGTAGTCAAACTGCTAAAAACAGGTAGCAATAAGGAGAAAATATTAAAAGTTACTAGAAGAAAGTCACATAAAGTAAAGATGAACAAAACTGAAAATAATCACAATCCTCTCACCAGAAACTAAATCTAGAAGACAATAGAATATTTCTGCTGAAAGAAAAATATATTTTCATCATAGAATTCAATACCTAGTGAATAATATTCTTCAAAAATAATGGTGAAAAATTATTTTCAGGAAAGGAAAAGGTTAGCAAATTCAACTTTAGCAGATATACATTATGGAAATATATAAGAAAATTTTTAGGAAGAAGAAATATGATATCAAAGGGAACTCTAATTTATATAAAAGAATAAAGAGTGCTAGAGATATTGAGTAGACTGATAAATATAAGAAATATTTTTCTCATTTAAAATTATTTAAAATATAATTGCTTAAAGTAAAAATAATAACAGTATATTACAGGGTTTAAAACATATGTAAAAGTAAACAAAATGACAATAATAGCACAGAAGATAAGGAAAGAGGAAAATGGAACTATATTGTGGTAATGCTCTTACATGGTAAGTGAAGTGGTAAAATATTATTAGAAGCTAGCATGTGATAAATTTTATATCAATACTGTAATCCCTATAGCAACCACTAAATAATAATCAAGATATAGTTAATAAATCAAGACAGAGATACAATTGATTACAAAAATAATGTGTTCAAAAGAAGTCAGAAAAGGGGAAAAAGGAGCAAAGAAGACATGGTTTAAATTTTAAAAATTTATATATGATAGATTTAAACCCAACCACATTGATACGCACATTGAATATAAATGGTCTGAACACTCCAATTAAAAGACAGAGATTATCAGACTGAACAGGAAAAGTATGACCTCTGATTTTAACTTCAGCATGTAAACGGTTTGGAAGTCATCACTCTAGTCATCAAAAGAAGAAGGAAAGCCAAGCAAACTAAAAATCCATGTCATTTCTGTGATCTGTCAGAGGATTAAGATCACAGGGCAAACTACTACCCTGACATTTGGAGAGACTGGCACATACGAAGAACCACAGCCAAGATTAGCCCAAGAGCAGAAGGAACTGCACTCAGTAACTGGTAGGACCACCTAAACAATATTTTTCGTGAATTGCTAAAGGTAGAGTGTAGACTAGCTTGATACTTGAACGCTCCGAAAGAACCCAGTGTTAGGTGGTGCTCAATACCTAACAGGAATTGAGTGGTTAGTTTGCCACCAGAACACCCACCAGGTTCTCAAGGTGAGGATCAGAGAAATATCTCCTATGTTGCAGGCAGGAGGAGTGCAACATATTGCAACAGAATGTTCAAAAAACATTCTGAAATACATCCAAGAAAAAAGAAACCATTTTGAAATATTACCAGAGAATTCTGTGTAACAATAGCCTGTCCTCTAGGGCAATATACTGCTTCACACCTTGGGGAAAGGCAATTAGACATTTTTGGACCTCTCCAGGCTTCTTGTCTCATGCAAGGCAGGGAAAAAAAATGCCCAAGAAATGCTTCTAAAGCTCTCAGCCCAGGAACTCAGGCCCACTAAAAAAAACTGAGATTTAATCATAAGAATATACAATGCTTCTCTTTCTCAGCAGCTTACCACAACATGAACAGGACTCCAGTACAATAAAAATGAATTACAACAGAGAAGCCATTGACTGTATTTATGAAGAAGTTCTTAGGGAAACCCAAACAATAGAGGAGAAAAAAAGAAAAACAAAATATACAAGGAAGCTGGAGGATACCAAAATCTCTGGAGCCTGAAACTACAACAAATAAACACATTGCAGCTCCTTGCCATATTAACATTACACTACAAAGCCTAATTCACCTCATTTCCTATTACCCAATATGGCATGTCCACTTACAATTAAAAATTGCAAGGTATGCTGAAAGACAAGGAAAAACACAAGAAGAGGGGATGCAAGCAGCAGACTTAGAGATGAGACAGCTTTTGCAATCATTGTATAGGGAAATTATGATAACTATGTTTAATATGAGGGGACTTCAAAAAGCTCATGAAAAATGCATATTATGAGAAAACTATGCATGGATTTCTAAAACTGTCTGTACCAATTGTCTTGTAATGGCTTTGTACAACATGTCAGAACAGGATCTAGCCTGAGGCACTCAAAGAAGGATAAGATATCAGTTTGAAAAGAGATCCTATTAGAGCAACATGAATTCTACTAAAATTGAAGCAAGAATAAACATCAAATCTATGGTGAAGCTTTGGTGGAAGAATGGTGAAGTCACGAGTGCTTTACAAAAAGTTTATGGGGACAGTACTCCAAAGAAAACAGTTTACAAACAGACAACTCATTTTAAAGAGGGATGCGACAATGTTGAAGATGAAGCCCACAGCAGATCATCCACATCAGTTCGAGAGGAAGCAGTTAATCTTATTCATACCCTAATTGAAAAGGACTGACAACAGCAGAAACAATAGCTGACACTACAGACATCTCAATTGGTTCAGCTTACACAATTGGGATTGAAAAATTAAAGTTGAGCAAATTTTCCATTTGATGGTTGCCAAAACCACTGCACCCAAATTAGCTGCAGAGAAGAGCAGAACATTCAATGGATTTTTAAAAAATGAGATCAAGATCCTGGATCCTGAAGCATTTCTTTGAAGAACTGTAACAGGAGAAGAAACATGGCTTTACCAGTATGATCCTGAAGACCAAGGACTATCAGAGCAATAGCTACCAAGAGGTGGAAATTGTCCAGTCAAAACAAAAGTGGGCCAGTCAAGAGCAGAGGTCATGGCAACAATTTTTTGAGATACTAAGGCATTTTGCTTGCTTACTTTCTGGAGGACCAAATACTGATAACATCTACTTATTATGAGAATGTTTTGAGAAAGCCAAAGCTTTAGCAAAAACAAAACAAAACAAAAAAAACAAATAAAAAAAAAACTTTGGGAGACCTTCACCAGAGAGTCCTTCTCCACCATGACAATGCTACTGCTCATTCCTCTCATCAACAAGGGCAGTTTTGCAAGGGTTTTGATGAGAAATTTTTAGGCACCCACCTTATAGTTCCATTTGGCTCCTGACATATTTTTGCTTCCTAATCTTAAAATATCTGTAAAGGGCACCCATTTCTCTTCAATTAAAAAAGTAAATAGACTACATTGGCATGGTTAAATTCCAAAGGCCCTTAGTTTTTTAGTGATAGACTAAATGGCTGGCATCATTGCTTACAAAAGTGTCTGGACCTTGATGGAGTTTATGTAGAAAACAAAGTTTATATTTTTTATTTTTATTGTTGAATTCAAATTTTCCATAAACTTTTGAAGTCCCCTCATATGCTAAGGGCTTTAATGGAAAAGCAGACAATATGCAAGAACAGATGGTTAATCTAAGAAGCAAGATTGACACTTTAAGAAAGAATCAGAAGGAAATGCTAGAAATAAACACTAACAGAAGACTTTTAAACATTAAATTGGCTCATCAGTAGGCTAGACATGGCTGAAGAAAGTCAGTGAGCTTGAAAAGATGCCAAACTGAAATGCAAAGAGAAAAAAGAAATGAAAAATGGGACAGAATATCCAATAACTGTGGGATAATTACAAAATGTATCACACGAATATAATGGGAATACCAGAAAGAGAAAAAGAAGCAGAAGAAATATTTGAGTTAATAATGCCCGAGAATTTTCCAAAATTAATGCCAGACACCCAACCCCTAATCTAGAATGTTCACGGACCACCAAGCAAGATAAATGCTGAAAGATCTATAGCTAGGTATACTATATACAAATTACAGAAACTCAAGGACAGAAAACAGTGAAAGTGGCCATAAAATAAAACACCTTATTTAAAAGAAACAAGGATACAAATTGCATAAGACTTGTATTCAAAAACCATGCAAGGAAGACAAGTGTGATTTTTTTTTTTTTTTTTTTTCTGTTGCCCAGGCTGGAGTGCAGTGGCATGATCTCGGCTCACTGCAAGCTCCACCTCCCAGGTTCACGCCATTCTCCTGCCTCAGCCTCCTGAGAAGCTGGGACTACAGGCGCCTGCCACCACGCCTGGCTCATTGTTTTGTATTTTTAGTAGAGACGGGGTTTCACCATGTTAGCCAGGATGGTCTCAATCTCCTGACCTCGTGATCCGCCCGCCTTGACCTCCCAAAGTGCTGGGATTACAGGCATGAGCCACTGTGCCAGGCCTGGAGTGAAATATTTCAAGTGTGACAATAACCCACCAAGCTACAATTATTATCCACAGAAATTATCCTTCAAAAGTAAAGGAAAAACAAAGACTTTCTCAGACAAACAACAACTGAGAGAATTTGTTAGCAATAGACTTGCCTTGAAAGGAATGTTAAAAGAAGTTCTTCATAAAGAAGGGAAATTATGGAAGTTAGAAACCTGGGTCCACATAAAGAATTAAAAAAATCAGAGAAGGAATAAGTGAAGGTAAAATAAAATATTTTATTTTCCTTATTTTTAATTAATGTAACAGATAATTCTTTAGAGTATTAATAGCTATCAATGTGTTGTATCATTAGAGCATATGAATACCTGAGAGAAATGACAGCGAGGGTATTGGGGATGAAAGAGAGACACTGAGAATACTCTGTTACAAGGCACTGGCACTATCCAGCAAGTGCTATAGTGATGCTTGTAATGGACTAAGATTGGTTGTGAGTGTATCCTGGAAACTCTAGGGTAAACATGGAAGAAACAACTTAGGGCTCCACCCTTCACAGAGCTACTATACCAGTCCTGGAGAGTTTATGTTTATGTGAAGGGGAAATTAATTTCTATTTTATTTAAGCCTTATTTTTTTGATCGTGACAAGAACATTTAACATGAGATTTAGCCTATTAACAAATGTTTATGTGCACAATGCCGTGTTGTTAATTGTAGGCACAATATTGTGAGCAGAGCTCTAGAATTTATTTATCTTGCATAAGTGAAACTACATATATTGAGGAGCAGGGGCCTGTTTCTTAAAGTTGTTTTGTTTTGTCATTCACAGTCAAATAAAACTAATACTAATCATAAATAATAAAAACTGGCTTATGAATATATAGAAAAACTGAAGGGTTTTATAACTATTAAAAAATCGAATTGGTGCTTTAGATCTTCCCACAGGGATCAAACAGGGTGCAAATGAATACACAGGTGAATTCTACAAAACTTTGATAGAAGAAAGAATTGCAGTCCCATAGCAACAATTTTAGGGTGTGTAACACAGAACACTCCCTAACTCTTTGAGATCAGGATAGCTTTAATAGAAACTTCTGAAAACAACAGTATAAGGAAAGAAAGTGCCGGGCCACTTCTAATGATAGAGGAAAATCCAAAACAAACTCTTGGCAAACTGAATTGGACAATGTATAACAAATTGATCATTAATACTTTATGATAAGCTGTCTTTATTCCAAGAGTGCAAGGTTGGTTCAAAATAGGAAATCTTTTCATGTGATATGCCATATGTATTAGTTTTCCATTACTGATGTAATAGATCCTCACAATTTATCATATTATAGTTCTGAAGCTCAGAAGTCAGATGCAGGCCTCACTGCACTAAAATGAGGGTGCCGATGAGGCTGAGTTCTTTTCTGGAGGCTGCAGTGGGCAATTTGTTTCCTTGGTCATTCGGATTGTTGGCAGAATCCAGTACCCTGTGGTTGCAGCACCGAGGTCTTTGTTCTCTTACTGGCCATAAACTGTGTGCCGATTCTAGCTTTGGGAGGCCATGGCATTCCTTGGCTCATGGTTTCCTTTCTCCATCTTCCCAGCCAACAATGGTGGGTGAGTCCAATACTACATCTCTCTGACCCACTCTTTTCTCCCTCTTCCATTTTTGAGGATCATGTAATTAGATGGGGCTCACCTCTAACACCCAGGATGATATCCCCACCTCAACATCTTTAAACTTAATCCCTTCTGCAGAGTTCCTTTTGCCATGTGGGCTAACAAACTCACAGGTGCCAGGGATGAGATCATGGATGACGTGCCTACTGCATCATACTAAGAGACAGAGGGAGGAAAACTGTGGAATCATCATAATGAATTTTAAAGTAATATTTGAAGACATTAAAAATTTTATCATTATTAATATCTCTTACAAATGGATAAATGATGTATTTTAAAGAATTCCTTCAGAAAATATCATGCTTAATGATAAAACACTAAAAGTATTCCCCCAAAGATATGAGGAAAGACAAGGATACTAGCTATCTACTCTTAACCATTTACTGGTTGTTCTAGCCAATAAACTAGTATAAGACAAAGCAGGAGTATGAGGTTTGGAAAGGAGAAAGTAAACTATCATTAATTTCAAGTAATATAATTGTTTTCACAGAAAAGTCAAAAACACCTATAAAAATTGTTTAAGTTAATAATTTACATTATTTTTTCTAATATTAATAAAAGACAATTGTATTTTATACACCAACCATAGTTTTAAAACACGCAGTTTCAATAAAATACATCGTTTGCAAGTGAAGTAAGGAAATACAAGGTATTCAAATCTGTATAAATCTGTGCAAAGTATATACAGAAAAGTTATAAAATATTTTTCAAATACTTTTTTTAAAATGCTAAATAAATTGGGAGACATATGTTTATGAATAGGAATACTTTCCTTCCTTCCTGAGGTCATTTGGAGCCATGGCTGTGATTTGTCACCTTTGCTTCCAAGTGGCCTTTGTCCAATCAGTTGGGGAGGAGCAAAAATGGACTGAATGGGAGGGGGATGGAAAGCTCATGGAGCCACAGCCTCACCTCAAATTCCTTTCACTCCTGGGCTCAGAGATTTCAGAAGATGGGGCCCTGAGGTTAGAGGGTATCTTGAGTTTGATTTATCCTTGTGCTTTTGGGTTTATTCCAGGAGTCACTATACTTAACATACGCAAATTTTGTTTTTTACTAATTCTTTGTAATCTTCACTCCAGAGTGATAATTTAATTAACTTTAATCTTCAGTAACAAAGTTCTTTGAAATTATTTGCCCTGAGACTGAAAATCCCCAGCAAAGAAATCTCTGTTGTCAGAATATAGGCTTTGCTGCCCTCTGCTGTTGGATGGGGGCAACTCTTCACCGAAGAAGACTGTGGAGCCAGGAGACCCTCAAAGGGAGGCAAAGGCCAAGGACGAGGAGTCAGGAAGAGGAGAATGGCTCTTATTCTGGACACTGGCATAGGTGATGCAGCCATGCACATCTCTTCCATGGAACGAGGAGGAATTTCTGCAAACTTTCAAGGACTTCATGGATGTTTGATAAGAAATTTTGCAAAAGAATATATTTCCAACTAGAAAGTGCAACATAATTTTAAAATCTGTAATACCAGTATGCTTATTAATAGTTGTGTTTTTTCTGTATCACAAACAACCACATGCTCCATCCATTTATCTTTGGTCCACATCTTAGATCCACCTCTGACACCAACTGGATTGACTGGATTATCTGGAGATAGTTATGAAACAAAGAATAGCATATCGATGGTTTATGGGTGATTACTCTCAGAAGATGCACCGATGAAGAAGTTACACAGACAGAATTGTGCAGAAAGAGAAGCCGACCAACAACGAAGTTAGAACTGATGCCTCAGCCAGTCCTGTGGGGAGCTCTGGAGCTGGGATGGCCTTTTAGAATTGTCCCAAATTGAGGGAGACTGGGCCTTTGTGTCCCTGCATTGGCCAATTGTTGGCCATGGGCGGGCTCCTGTGAGGTATATAAGCTTGGACAAACCAGTTCCCTAAAGTCAAGCGCAATTTTCTGTCAAGGTCACATTATAAATTAGCAGCTGATATTTCCAGATGCTGAGACCCAGGGTATGTTGGCCCTGAAGTGGGGATCTGGACAGTGTAACACAGTATCTATTCAGTGAGTCTTGTTAGGAAACTATGGAATCTAAAAATTAATGAAATCTCTAGTTGAAGGGTGTCTATATCCCAGTGTTAGGTTTGATTTGGTGTTACTTGAACTGAGCTTGGAGAAATGGAAGTCTTTGCACAAGAGGATGCATTAGAGAAGGTCAGGCATATGATGTAAATGACATAAAGGGGCAGAGGAAGAACATTACAGAAGTATCTGCAACAGCAAAATTCTGAACAAACAGGTAACTCTTGTGAAGAGGAACAGGAAGATGTAAGGTTGGTAAGATTCAGCCAAATCAAAGATATAAAATAAGTTTTGGAGATTGTTCATAGCTGACTGGAGACCACCACCTCACCCCACCAGAGTATGACTAGCTGTGCGGTATTAGGCAAGTTACTTAATCACTGAGAGCTTCAGTTTGCTCATCGATGTGAACAGGGAATAATAATAGTACCTTCCTCAGACAGTTTCAGTGAAAATTCGAGACCTACATAAAGCTGGAACCCCAAGGGCTACAATTTAGTGTTAGGGATGAAGAGCAAGTAAATCTCACTCTGTGTGTGTGTGTGTGTGTGTGTGTGTGTGTGTGTGTGTGTGTTATATGTGCACATATTTACATATGCATATCTACATCTATGTAATGTTCATCTGTATATATCAGTGGTTTTCAGGTGCGAGTGATTTTTCTTCCATGGAGATATTTGGCAAAGTCTCGAGACACATTTGGTTGTCGTGGAGTGGGAGTGTTGCTGGCGTCTAGTGGGTAGAGACCACAGGGAATGCTGCTGAATACCCTATGGTACACAGGACAGTCCCTGTCAGGAAAAAAAATGACCCAACCCAAAATGTCAGTAGTGCTAATGTTGAGAGATTCTGATCTATCTCTATATCATCTGTCTGTATTTCACATCAGGGGTCTCTAACCCTCAGGTCACGGACCAGTACCAGTTTGTGGCCTGTTAGGAACCAGGCTGCACACAGGCAAGGGAGGGAAGCATAATCTGTATTTACAGCCACTCCCCATTGTTCACATGACCGCATGAGCTCCGCCTCCTGTCAGATCAGTGGAGGCATTGGTTTCTCAGAGGAGTGCAAACTCTTTTGCAAACTGCACATGCGAGGGATCTAGGTTATTTACTCCTTATGAGAATCTAACTAATAATGCCTGATGGTCTGAGGTGGAACAGTTTTATCCTGAAACCACTCACCCCCCAATCTGTGGAAAAACTGTCTTCCACAAAATCAGTCCCTGGTGCCGAAAAGGGTGGGGACCATTGTTTTGCATCATACCTCATTTGTCACTGTGTATAACCCAGAGTAAAAAAAAAACTATATCTATAATAATTCTGATGATTCCAGGGAATAGAAGACACTTCCAGGTTCCTACTGCAATATCTATTCCCTAATTCTTCCTTATTAACAGAGCCCATTTTTCATAATGCAACATGTCCAGCTCATTTGTCAGTTTTCTTGCATCAAGGGTGGTCATGTTGCACAATTCTGGTGAATGAACTGTCAGTTGAAGTCTTCTAGAAATGCTAATATTTTCCTGACAAAAAGGAAGATATTAAAATAATACACGTTTTTTCTTTCCATTGTCCTTTCCATGCCTTCCTGCCTGCAATGCCCAAAAGACTGTTAGAGGTATAGCAGCCACCTAAAAATCATGCAGGTAAAAGCCAAACATAGGATCAATAGAGCAGAAAGAGAAAAAAGAACCATGTGGGGCAGGTGGGAGGTGGGGGTTGGATTCTGTTTCCTGCAATATTATGCACTAGTTATCCCAAAGGCAACACCCCAAGAAAAAATAACTTTTAAAAATCCATGTAATAAGTTGGAAACAAAAATCTCTTCCTTTAGCTCATTCTGCAAGAAAGTAACGATTCCTTAGAAAACCAAAAATAAGTGAGATAAGTGAATGCTGATCCTAGCTTTTATTTCAGGGAATCTGTCAAGCCCTGTTGCCTTTAAACTTCCCTTTTTGTGGTTACATGTGGTTCATAAAACAGGAAGTAAACCCAAAGCCTGTTCAAGGTGGTGAGTCAACTAGGAATTGCCCACATTAAGTTGAGACCCCAGAGAAACACATTTTTGTTGTGGTAAACAAAAACAAACCTAAAGCACAGAACAAGATGGCATGAAAACACACATATTTCAATGTTAGCATTGCAGGAAAATAATGTTTAACCTAAGAATTTATAATCATAAACCATTTCTCACAAGCAGATAATTTGCATTAAAGTTGGCTTTGATTGATAGTGTTCCAGGAAACTGGAAGAAACAAACACAAATTCCCTCTGGAAAAATGCAACTTCAACCCAAGCCTTAAAGTATTCCCAAAGATGAAGTTATAAAGAATGTGAACTCATGGTGAAAATAAAATAATCTATCATGAATAAGAGCCAGCAGTCACAGATAATAGTGTTAGATCCACAGGAATTCCAGAAGCCTGTTTACATTTGTTTAACAAAAATCTTTGGAACTAGATATGTTCCAAAATTCAAATCTTTTTGGGATTACAGAAATGTAATAGAGTTTATTTAGGGTAGGTTCCAAAAGAGCTTGCGTGGGGTCTGTAGCAATACTACATAATCAAAAACGTCAGAGCAGAAGTGGTTAGAAACAGAGCCTCTAAATAGCCTATGGCAATGCGGCTAGAATTTTGCTCATGAACAAATATTGTCCACCCTCCTGATGAAAATGAAATTGTATTTTCAGAACTTTTTAATGGAAGAATCTCACATAAGGGGTTGTGAAGCTGAATTGGAATATCAGATGCAGGATGTAAAATAAGTATATTTAATATGTTTTGGTAATAAAGAAGAGACTTGAAAATATGAGCAAGAAACGAGAATATTAAAGCAGATTTGTAAAACAACCAAATAGAACATCTAGAAAAAATATAAATGAAACTTAAAATATAATAGATTAATTAAACCAGATGGTTAGTCAAAGACTAGTCAAAGAAAAAAAACTAGTAAACTTGTTTTACTCAGGAGGAAGGTCAACTAATTAAGAGTTTGTTAAGTATGCATATGAAATTATCTAAAAATAGTTACAAAAGCATAACTACCAAATTAGCTTAGGGAGTAAAAGTATAATTAGAAAAAGCAAAAATAAAAGAGAAATATAAAAGAAGGAAAAAAATTCCCTTTCCAAACAAAAGTGAAAACTTCAAAGAACAATTTTAATTACCACAAATGTAAATGCATCTTACTTTCGCTAAAAGAAAATTACTTTCAGACTGTATTTTTAAAACCTCAACTATGTGCTGTTTAAATAAAATACCCCTGAAATATAAGGACGGAGAAAGGTTTAAATTAAAAATTTAGAGAAACAAATACACTAAATAATACTAACCTAAGTAAAACTGGTGATCCTATATTAATATCGGGCAACTGGGAACTTCAGCTTTTGGCTATGAGGGAGCGCCTGGTTCCAGACTTTCCCTCCGCTGCAAACAACCAGATAACTAAGCTTTTAAATATATGAAATAACTATATTCACACCTTAGACAACTGGCAGAATGAAACTGGGACCGCGGAGACCAGGGAAATAAGCAAAGTAAGCCCTGATGGCGCCACCTTTCGGTACGGAGGCACTTTCTGGGCAGCAGTCCAAGGTGAGAATGATTGCAGGAGCACAGCGGACTCGCTGAGGTGAGGAGACAGGTATTTGAAATCTGGGAGGCTGAGTTGGTGGTAATTTCCAGGGCAGAATACAGGACAGGAGGAAGCTATGCAGAGAAAGAGGTCCAGATATCCGCAAAGGGGCTTCCTTGAGTTTTTGCTAAATATTAAGCTATAAACACATAGGCTAGGCAAAGAAGGAACACCAGGTTGTAAACTGAGTAAATTACTCCACACAGGACTGCTGGGAAATGTTTAAGGTGCCACCTCTCGGTAACTGATAGAACAAGTAGACACAAAATTGATGAGGTTCTCAGACACCTGAAGATCAGTATCAAACACTTTGTTTTTATCAACATTCAGAGGGTGATACACCAACAACGAGATACACGTTCTTTTTGAGAACATATAAAACAATTATGAGAAAGATCATATGCAAGTAACTATACATTTTAAATGGCCAAAATCAAAGGGAGTATTTTCTATGACTTCAATGGAACCTAATTAGAAACCAGTAACAAGAAGATATCTAGAAAATCTCCAAATATTATTTTAAAAAACATAATATGCTTCTAAACAATCTCTGGGTCAAAATGAAAATTATAAGGGAAACTAGAAACTGTTTTGATTTGAATACTCATGAAAACACGCATATCAAAATTTGTGGAATAGAGAAAATGGTGTCTAGAGAGAAATTTGTACCATTAAATATTCACATTAGAAAAAAAAGAAAGGTCTGTAATCATTGATCCAAACTTCTGCCTTAAGAAGCTAGTAACAGATAAGCAAATTAAACCCAAAATAATTAGAAAGAAATAAATGATACAGATTATAGGAAAATCAATGCAATTGAGTACAGAAATTTAATAGAGAAAAAACAATGAAACTCAAAACCTGGGCTGATCAGGAAAAAAGAGAGAAGACAGAAATTACCAATATCAGGAATAAAAGAGAGAGCATGACTACAGATCCTAAAGAGATTACTCAGACAACCAGACAATAGTATGAGCAAATATATTGTGTCACAAAAAAATCTGACAACTTAGATGAATTTGACAAATTCCTTAAATGATACACAATTTAGAAACTGGTGTAAGGATAAATAGAAAATTTGACTCACTTTTATATCTATTAAAAAACTTAATCTATAAATGTTCTCCTGCAGATAAATATTTTATTGTTTCAATTTTTGCATTAAATATTCAATGAATCTTTTTGTGCAACATCTGTACAGTTTGGCAAGTTATCTCTGAACATCCTAGAATTGTCAAGGTGATTAACATTTCACATATTGATACATATTATCAATGCTCCTCTAGAAAGCTGTACCAACTTACACTCCCACCAACACCTATTGGAAGAGGCAATTTCCAATGTTTTAAATTTTTCTCAGCAGATGATAAATTAAGACTTTTGTGTTCAATTACGTATCTTGGATTCATAGTGAGATGTAACTTTTTAATTATATTTATCATAAATTTACCTTTTATAATTCTTTTTAGTATGGACTGAGTCTTCTCCTTTTCTATTGGGTGTTTGTTATTTTCTGAAAGCTCTTTGATTAGGGATATAACTCTTCTTTCATATGTACTGCAATTTTTTTTTAAATGTATTTAAATGTCAGCCTCACAGGTGTGTGTGTGTGTGTGTATGTGTGTAAGTATGTATGTGTGTATGCTACCATACAAAAGTTTAAAAAATACGTAGACAAGTTTATCAGCCTTTTTATTTATGATTCTGGTTTTCCTAATTTTGAGTCACTTTTGAAAAACACCAGATTCTTGGACAAAAATCAGGCCTGTCTTCCATATGTGCTGATAGTGTTATAGTATTTATTTTCATGTGTCTACTTTCATCTGATAACTTTCAGTTATTTTTCAAATCAGTTTTATTTATTTAATCTCAGTGTGGTAGATAAAAGGCCCAATTTTTCTTATTAGCTTCGTCTTTTTTGTGCTTACTTCTTCTTTGATACCTAGATAAACAAAAGAAAAAAAAACTTAAAACCAGGGTCCTTGATCCCTCCCAAACTGATCCTGTGGTGTTTTTAGCCAATATTTTTTGAGTACTGCTTATTATGTCTTAGTCCATATGCTAAGTATCGTACTGGTGAGATGTTCTCCCAAACACATTATTACGTTATACTAGGAAGGTGTGTTCTGTTCTCTACGTGGGGAGTAAGGCTCCAGCTCCAATGTGTCACTTCCTGTAGGAAGCCGAATCTAAGACTCTAATACCCACTGCTTGTATTTATTACTCTATTATTTCTTAAGATAACCTTTGGCAATTGTCTGTATCCCCCATGAGACTGTAAGAGTATAGAAAGCTTGTGTAATTTACAATTGTATCTCCTGTGCCTCATGAGCTCCTCACACACAATCGGCCTCGGTTTGTGTTGAATGAATTAGTGAATAAGTAGGTGCAGAGCCTCCGGCTGATTCACAGGTGGATGAAGGATCAGCTTCTCCACAAACGCATGAACAACTGTAATGGTTGGATTATGTCCACCCCCACCAACATCATCTGTGGAAGCCCTAATGCAGTACCTCAGAATGTGACTATATTTGGACATAGAGCCTTTAACAAGGTGATTCGGTGAAAATGAGGCCAATAGAAGTCCTACTCCCATATGCTTGATGTCCTTATATGAGGACATTTGGACATACAGGGAAAGGGCCAGGTGAGGACACAGCAAGCCGGCAGCCAGGCCTTAATCTTAAACCCTCAGACTTCAGAACTGTGAGAAAATCAACTTCTGTTGTTTAAGCCACCCAACCTGTGGTGTTGTGTTATGGAAACCCTAGCAAACTAACGCCCAAGACCATCTGAGATCAGCCCAGCCACAGCCTTGTGTCCCATGAGTAAACAAAGGCGGATCATTGTAGGCCAGCAAAGTTCTGTGGCTGTTATCCCACATTTTTGTGGCCACAGTTAGCTGATAGCTACTTTATCTCTAGGAGCCTCAGCTTCCTTACATATAAAGTGGGTCTTTTATGTGTGTTCTATTGGGTTTGAGGGAGTATATTTAAGAAGTCATTAAATAAGCCATGTTTTGCTTAACACTTGGCACACAATAAGCATGAAAATATTATTATGGCAATATTCTTTTTCCTAATATTAATCATATTCTGCCCAATGTTTTCCTGAACTTTATGGTGGGGTTAGTCCCCATTCAGAACTGTTGACTCCTTCATAGTCTTCCTATTTCCTCCAACCAACCACTGGAAAGCCACGAACAGTAGACTTTGCTTGGGTGGGATAAAGAAAATGTGATACATATGTACCATGGAATACTATGCAGCCATAAAAAAGAATGAAATAATGTCCGTTGCAGCCACATGGATGCAGCTGGAGGCCACTATTGTATGTGAATTAATGCAGGAGCAGTAAACCAAATACCACATGTTTTCACTTATAACTGGGAGCTAGCCACTGAGTATTCACGGGCATAAAGATAGCAACAATAGAAACTGGAGGGAGTGGGAAGGAGGGGGCAAAGGTCAAAAAACTACTGGGTACTAAGTACCTCGGTGACAGGAACTCATACCCCAAATCTCAGCATCATGCAATATACTCAGGTAACAAACCTGCACATGTACCCCTTGAACCTAAAACAAAATTTAAAAAGAAATAAACGAGTAGAATTAGCACTAGCAACAATAGCAGCAGTGGTGGTAATAAAGTGACAATTGTTCTGAAGAAAGTCTCAGAACAAATAGGGAGATGGGAGGGAGGGAAACATCTCAGGCTGAAGCCTTAGGGAATAATGACAGTTTTGTGGAGCAGGAAGCATTTTAGTTGAACTTTGATGGATGACTAGAAGTTTGGGAAATTAAGAGGGTACAAGTAGACAGGGTGGTGGCTATCAGTGAAATGGGAAGCAGTGATTGGCTCCTTTGGGCTGGAGGTCTTGGAGTAAGTGCTGATAGTTTTGGGAAGATTTATCTGGAAGTGTAGCCCAGGGTCATACTGCAGAGGCGATGAGTTTCAGAGAAACAAAATCCTCCTCTTCTATTTCCTGTAGGATCCTAGGGTAAGGCTGCAAAAGGAGTCTGAGAAGAAGACTTACTGAAATCAAGTTACTTTCTTAGTCATTGTGATAGTTAATTGTAGGTGTCAGTTTGACTGGACTCAGGGACACCTAGGTAGCTGGTAGAGCTTTATTTCTGAGTGTGTCTCTGAGGATGTTTCTAGGAGAGACTGGCATTTGCATCAATGGATTGAATAAGGAAGAGTCATCCTCACCTAATGTGGGGGCACCATTCAGTCCACTGAGGGCTCCGACAGAAAAAAAAAAAAAAAAGGCAAAGTAACAGTGAATTTTTCTCTCTCTCTTCCAGAGCTTGGATGCCCTTCTTCTTCTGCCCTTGGACGTCAGAACTCCAGTTTCTCTGGGTTTTGGACTGTAGGACTCACACCAGCATTCCCTGTCCCCACCACCTCCACCACCCACCGGCTCTCAGGCCTTTGGCCTCAGACTGAGAGTTACATCGGCTTCCTTGGTTCTGAGGCCTTCATACCCGGACTGAGCCATGCAACTGCCTTTCCTGGTTCTCCAGCTTGCAGATGGCCTGTCGTGACACCTCTCAGCCTCTCTTACAAAGTAAGTCAATTCCCTTAATAAATCCTTTCTCCTCTCTCCTTTCTGTCTCTTTCTAGCTTATTGGTTCTATCTCTGAAAAACCTTGACTGATTCAGTCATCTTCGTAAAAGAGTTCAGCATTTAAGAAAATCCCTCTTCCACAGGCCTAGTCCTCTAGGCTGGTTGCGTTAAGGGATAGAAAGTCTGGAGAAGACTTTCCAGTCGGGTTTTGGGGCGCGTCAGTTGCATGCGTGAAACTGAAATGAGCAGGAGAGGGCGCTGTACCCAAAGCTTCAGGGTCTGCGGATGCTCAGAAAGTGCTGTCAACCTGGCCCAGGCACAGGAGAGAAGAACCAGTATTCTGGGTGAGAGGACCCGGAAGTCTGGAAACAGCCAGTGTACCCTGGGAAGGGTGGGCAGGAGGCGCAACGGCAGTCCAGCGAGCACAGAGGGACTGTTGAGGAATAACTGGGTGGGGCAGTTACTGGGGGTGGGAGGTGAAGGAGAATTGTTTGTGATCCACGTTGCACAGTCTCCTTAGGGTTTTCCAGAAGCGAGTCCTGAGAGGAGGTACATGCAATGACCAGTCATAGCCACTAGGGGGAAGCATTTGCTCGGGAAACCAACGAGCTGCCCGACCAGTAACAGACTCAGATTCCTATCACCATACCCTTGAACTATTCCAAGAAGCGGGGATTGAAATTTTCGAATGAATTATAAACTAAGAGACACTACTGCTGACTCCCCAGGCTAGGATTCTAGTTTAGCAGCAGGATGACCACAACAGACGACCCTCGCCTTCTATTTGCCCGTGAGTAGTCACACCCTGGTGATTTGAGGTGCATCCCGGGCAGGGTCTCAGAGGTCAAGGTCTCTGAGCCGTCCTCATTACTTATTGGCTAAGAGACTGTCATCCTCCTTTTCATCCCGTGGGGCAACAACATCCAGCTGCTGTTTGAGAAATCTGAAAGGAGGCAGAGATAGGCCCAACTACTGTTGGGACAGCTGTTGTTTTTGTTTGTTTGTTTGTTGTTTGTTTTTGTTTTTGTTTTAAGTAGCTGTTTAATGAATCTCAATGACAAACTTCAGCTCTTCGATTTAGTCCCCATCTTGGCTCTTAGGGAATAGGGTTCACATTTCAGCTTTGCTGTTTACTAGCTACATGAACTTGGATCCATCTCTTAACTCTCAAGCCTTTGTGTACTCATTTAAAATATAACCACGGAGCTGCTGTGAAGATTAAATTAGAACCATATATGTAAAGCATCAGCACAAAAAAAGAGCTCCAATGTGAGTACCCTTCATTCTTTGAATGATTTTCTCAACCAATCAGCCTTCCCTTAATGGGCTCAGCCTGGTGCTGTTGCTTCCAGTTATCAAAAGGGTTATTAGGTGCTTGTGCACGTTTCAAGTTTCCCTGTGGATGAAGATCCCATAATTTTCATTAGAGTATCACCTCTCAAACTTCAGATATTTTGATACCAACTTTATAATTGTTGCTATGTTTGCTATCCATTTGCACAATTATTTACTAAATATTGTTTTAAAATCAACTCTTTTTTAAAAAACTTAATTTTAAAAGGAAACTTTATATCATTTTTGTAACTGGAAAACTAGTATCACATGCAGTAAATAAAAGGTTAGCATAAGAATAACCATTAAAAGAAACCAAGTGATTAAATAGTGCATTACGTAAATAATATATATACCAATCAATATCTTAAAATATTCCTGAGGCTCTGCAGTAAGCTGTGCCAGCCCTAGATAATTTTAATAAGTCATTTAATACATAGATACAACAATTAGTGCATTTCAGTAATCATAACAAGTCACAAACATACTTACAGTTGTAATTAAATAAATAAATTCAAATAAAATATATATTTACTGTCCTTTGATAGCTGATTTCATCTTTTGTATATGCCCCTCTCTGGTCAATTCTGTTCATTTGCATAATTAAAGCTGCCTCTTCAAATAACTCTGTTTCTGGTCAATAATCCAAAAAAACTCTCAACTTTTGGGTGTTTTCTTTCTTCCTCTGTTTTTCTCCAAGCTGGCAGCTGAGTTTATGGCAGAGGGCTGTGTCTTTGTGATTTTGGGTTGATGGCTATGGGAGCAGGATATGTGTGAGGTGTGATATTGACTCTCTGCTCTTCCTGGTTGTAAAGTAGTTGCTTGGCTGGAGTCTGGGTCCGCACTGCTTGGCTCAAGCCTCAAAGGCCTGACCCTGGCCTTTGCTCTGACCCTATACCTTTGCTGGTTCACCAGCCCTTTCTTGATATGTCTGTGTTCCTTCTTCAGAACATCCAGTGCTTGATCACTTTGCTCTCCTTTCTCCCTTTTTTGCCCAATAATCACTGGCCACAAAGGGCAAGTTCTCACCTCTTCTTCTTCTAGGCCAATCAGTCTTCCTTATGTAAAACTCTACATTGGCCAGATGCGGTGGCTCACACCTGTAATCCCAGCACTTTGTGAGGCCGAGGTGGGCAGATCACTTGAGGTCAGGAGTTCAAGACCAGCGTGCCCAACACAGTGAAACCCTGTCTCTACTAAAAATACAAAACTAGACGGATGTGGTTGCATGTACCTGTAGTCCCAGCTACTTGGGAGACTGAGGCAGGAGAATCGCCTGAACCCAGAGGTGGAGGTTGCAATGAGCCAAGATTGTGCTACTGCACTACTACCTGGGTGACAAAGTGAGACCCTGTCTTAAAAAACAAAACAAAACAAAAAAATTCTATATTGAAGTCACCCAGGCCAAGTTAAAGATGGAGTTTGCCATTAAATTGTAGTTTTGAGATAGAGTCAGAAGTTACCTTTTCCTTTCACTTCACATTTTTACTATAATGGTTATAAACATCTTTGAGGCAAATGGATATCCTTGGCAGACTGAAGATTGATCAGTTCAAGAAACTGTTACCCAAGTGACACTGGAGAAAAGACCACTTTTATTAATTATACATCAAGAGCTGTCCAACTTTTAAGGAGCATATCTCAAAGATCCAAATAGAAGAATACACTAAATTATATGCGCGTGAAGACTTACATGTGTTGCTGGGTTTCTTCTGTTGTTGTTGTTTTACTTGCTGTCCTGTGTGTTTGGGGTGGTTCAGAACACTGGATGTTCGTCAACACATTAAAAGGCGTAGAACATTTTCTGCTTATCCTGTGACACACAACTGTACAAGATCTTTGCAAAGAGTTTTGAGAATGCATAAATGAGGAAACAAACCTATGATCATGAGAGAGGAACCAGAAGATTTCAATGCTCAACCACGAATCAGCAGAACTATGCAGAAGCAGGGGAGCTTCTCTCTGGAGGCCCCACTTCATGTCAGTCAGACTTGTAGGAAGGGACTTTATTTCATGTAGTTATATGGGAAAGATTTGGTTTTCAATCCATCTTAATTTCATCAAAAAATGGCCTTTTAGGAAAAGCCATAACTCAGTTTGTGCTAAAACCAACTAATAGTTGAATCTGAGTGGAAAATAGAAGCCATATAGAATGTGTTACCCTAAATCAAAATTCATTCTTCATCTGAAGCCTGCAGCTTGTAAATCAGGAATTAAACTCATGTCAGTAAATCCAGGCAAATGCACACAAACCTGAGAGTTAGCACATCTGAAACAGAAGCTTGAAAGGCAAACCTGCATAAATCAAATCTCTAAATCAAAGCGGGAAACAATGATTTTTCTTGTCCTACAGAGCAGGAGAAACGAACTCTCTAAACCCCTGTATGCAGATAAAAGTTCTGGTTTTTATACAGCTTGATGTATTTATGTACGGAGGAAGCACAGCCTGAAATTAAGCAAGAAGAATGAAATATTGTAATGACCACTCCAGAGCAGCAGCCCAGCAAGTAATTCCACAGTCGAGTCATTAACAAGCACTTTGAGAAAATATGCCTTTAGCATTCAGCTGTTCTTTGCCAAGAGATGGCAGGGGGTGAAATGTTCTCAGAATCCCTAAAAGGTGTTTGTCAAAGAAGCTGCCCAATGGTCAAGAAGGGAAAGGGCTCCTGCAGGTTTGGCATGAAGCTACTATTCCTGATAGGTTTGACCATCCCCATCTTAAGAGTGATCTAAGTATTTGCTGTGCTCTGTATAGATCCCTACCTGGCTCAGAGACTCTGCAGTCTCAAGGAGGTTCTGGTGCCTTGGAATGTTAATGTCACGTTTATAATGTAATTTTCTCTCATTTTAGAAATTTTTTAAATCTAATTTACTGCCCGGGGTTTCCACAATCCCCTTATTAAGGGAGCCAGATGCTCAGATCACTCTAGTTTATTGATTAAATGTTAAAAAACTATGTGCACAGAGAACTCTGTTTTGGTAAAAGGGCAGTGGAATAAGCCAATAACGTTGCATAATTTATTTGCTTTAGTTAAATTGACATTAAAGACAAGTCTTAGTATTTTCATGTAATACATGTTCGGAAGCTGGGTCCCCACCAGTGCTTCCCATGTTGGATTTAATTTCTGATTTTGAGCTGATCTGTGCACACAAGTGTTTCTAACTTAAGAAACCATGTGTAACAGAGTATGAGTGAACACATAAACCACAGACAGCATTTCTGTGGATGCAGGTTGCTTATATAACTGTGAAAAGGAGAGAGTTGAACTTGGGCCTCTTGCTTACCCATCACAGACAAAAATCCTTTGCAGTACATGAAAACCAACTGCAGCTTGCTAATGATTCTTCTTTGTGAAGTGGCTTGTTTTGAAGCAAAGTATTCATCAAGTGCTGCAGGAACCTGCCCCAATTGTCTGCACTTAACACCTCTCCTAGAAACCTCTAAATTACCTAGAGTGTATGAAGAAAATGTTTGTTTAATTCATAAATTTAGTCAAAAGATTTAATGAATACCTTCTAGTGACAACCACTTTTCCAGGAGCTGGAGATACACCAATGAAAAAACAAAAACAAAAACAAAAAAAAACAAAAAAAACTAGACAAGTTTAACACCAGATCAACTTGATTTCCTGACTGAATCACTTTGGGCTAAATATCTTCTTACTATGTAGATCAATAAATGTGATTCATCACATAACAGAACCAAAGGCAAAATTCACATGATCATCTCAATAGATACAAGAAAGGATTTCGATAAAATTCAATTTCTTCATGTTAAAAACTCTCAACAAACTAGTGTTGAAGGAACAAACCTCAAAATAATAAGAACTATTTATGACAAATCCACAGCCAACACCATACTGAATGGGCAAAACCTGGAAACATTCCCCTTGAAAATCAGCACAAGACAAGGATGCCGTCTCTTACCACTCCTATTCCACATAGTATTGGAAACCCTGGCCAGATCAATCAGGATAGGGAAAGAAATAAAATGCATCCAAATAGGAACAGAGGAAGTCAAACTGTCTCTGTTTGTAGATAACATGATTCTGTATCTAGAAAATATTACAGCCTCAGCTCCAAAGCTCCTTAAGCTGATAAACAACTTCAGCAAGGTTTCAGGATACAAAATCAACATACAAAAGTCACCACCATTTCTATATACCAACAACTGCCAAGCTGAGGGGCAAATTAGGAACACAAACCCATTCACGATTTCCACAAAAATAATAGGAACACAGGTAACTAGGGAGGTAAAAGATCTCTACAATGAGAATTACAAACCACTGCTCAAAGAAATCAGAGATGACACAAACACAAATGGAAAAACATTCCATGCTTATAGATAGGACGAATCAATATCGTTAAAATGGTCATACTGCCCAAAGCAACTTACAGATTAAATGCTATTCCTATCCAACTGCCAATGATATTCTTCACAGAATTAGGAAAAAACTACTTCAAAATTCATATGAAACAAAAAGAGCCCAAATAACCCAGGCAATCCTAAGCAAAAAGAACCAAGCAGGAGGCATTATGTTACCCAATTTCAAACTATACTACAGGGCTACAGTACCCAAAGCAGCATGGTACTGGTACAAAAACAAACACATAAACCAATGGAACAGAATAGAGATCCCAAAAATAAAGCCACACAACTACAATAATCTGATCTTAGATGAAACTGACAAAAGCAATGGCGAAAGGACTCCCTATTTAATAAATGGTGCTGGGTTAACTGGCTAGCCATGTGCAGAAGATTGAAACTGGACCTCTTCCTTACATCATATGCAACATCAACTCAAGAAGGATTAAAGAATTAAATGTAAAACCAAAAGCTACAAAAGCCCTGGAAGACTAGGCAATATCATTCTGGACATAGGACCTAGCAAAGATTTTATGGCGAAGATGCCAAAAGCAATGGCAAAAAAGCAAAAATTGTCAAATAGAGATCTAATTAAACTAAAGAGCTTCTGCACAGCAAAAGAAGCTAACAAAAGAGTAAACAGAGAACCTACAGAATGGGAGAAAATTTTCACAAACTGTGCATCTGACAAAGGTCTAGTATCCAGCATCTATAAGAAAATTAAACAAATTTACAAGGGAAATAACCCCATTAAAAAGTGGGCAAAGGACATGAACAGAAACTTCTCAAAAGAAGACATACATGTGACCAAAAGTCATATGAATAAAAGCTCAACATCACTAATCATTAGAGAAATGCAAATCAAAACCACAATGAGATATCATCTCACATCATTCAGAATGATTATTATTAAAAAGTCAAAAAAATAACAGATGCTGGAGAGGCTGTGGAGTAAAGAGAACACTTATACACTGTTGGTGGAAGTGTAAATTAGTTCAACCATTGTGGAAAGCAGTGTTTTTATTCCTTAAAGAGCTAAAAACAGAACTACCATTCAACTCAGCATTCTCATTACTGGGTATATACCCGGAGGAATATAAACCATTCTACTATAAAGATGCATTCATGCATAAGTTCATTGCAGCACTATTCACAATAGCAAAGATATGGAATCAACCTAAATACCCATCAATGACAGATTGGATAAAGCAAGTATTGTTCATATACACTATGGAATACGATGCAGTCATAAAAAAAGAATGAGATCATGTCCTTTGCAGAAACATGGATGGAGCTAGAGGCTGTTATTCTTAGCAAACTAATGCAAGAGCAGAAAACCAAATACAGCATGTTCTCATAAGTGGGAGCTAAATGATGAGGACACATGGACACATAGAGGGGAACAACAGACACTGGTGCCTACCAGAAGATGAAGGGTGGGAGGAGAGAAAGGAGTAGAAGAAAAATAACTATTAGATACTAGGCTTAGTGTTTGGGTGACAAAATAATCTGTACATGAAACCTCTATGACACAAGTTTACCTATATAACAAAACCTGCACATGTACCCGTCCCTGAACCTAAAAGTTAAAAAAAAAAAATCTTCTTAATAATGCTCCACCTTGTAGAAGAGTTAAGTAATTGTTATTGTGCCTCTTACGACATCTTATCCCCAAACTCCAACAGGTCCTTTTATTTGGTGATAGGGAGTAGACTCTTTATAATTCAGAAAAATAATTAAAATGCACAAATTTCATATACTAGGATAATAACTTTGGAAAACGATAACATGCAGACAAATACTTGGGAAAAATACTTTAAAGTAAAAGTGTTAGGATAGGGCAGAGATTTTCAAAGTGTAAGCAGCAGCATCTTTGTTGCCTGGAGACTCATTAGAAATACAAATTATCAGGCCCCATCTGAGAAATACTGAGTCCAAAACTGGAGTGGGGGATGAACACCAATGCTTTCACAAGTCCTCCAGGTGATTCAGATTCACCCTGGAGTTTGAAAGCCACTGTTGTGAAGAAATGCTGAAAATTCTTTAACTTTTTAAAAATTATATAGTTATAAGTACAATTTTTGTTTTGTTTTGTTTTAACAATGCTTGCGGAGTTACAGACATAAAAAAGACCTATCTATTATTTAAGGCAGATCTATACAGGCAAAATGGAATTGTTGGCAAAACCAGAAATTTGAAATGTTTTTGGTTTAGAAAGTTGCTCTTTCTGCATCAGAAATGCCTGATTCAGGAAGTCATTGATCAGCATTGACCTAGGAGTTCAGACATAGGTGTTCCTATATCACGTTCTTGGGCTGGTAAAACATACTCTCATCTTAGGGTGATCAAGGCTTAAACTATGAAATCTGGTCCTCTGCCAGCTTGCTGATGGAATTAGAGAGAACCACTGAAAGAATCAATCAGCTAATGAAATTTTATACAACAACTTCCATGTGCTGGGCACCCAGCCTGGTGTGGTTGGCCGGGAGGGGATGGATAGGATACAGTTCCCCTGCCCCTAGAAGTCACAGACAATTTAAGACTTCCATCTATGAACAAAAGCACTCTGCACCCCAGGCTTTGTGCAGCTGGTGCAGGGTGACCCCTCAAAGGACACATCACAGTGGCCTGGGGCAGTCAGAAATTGCTTCCCAGAGAAGGTCTCATAGTTGGGCAAGGCGTTGGTAGGAATAAACCATTTGAATATGGTGTGAAGGTAGAAAAATCCATGGCATGTTTGGGAGAGAGAGTTCTGCCTGCATATGGGAGAGAAGGCTGGAATTGTCTAAGCCAGACGGAAGTGAATATTAGATCATATCCCAAGCACAAGAAAGAATCATTGTAGGTTTTTTTTCCACAGGGGCATGGTAAGATGAAGATGGAGGTTTAAGATGTCAAGTTAAAAATAATTGTCTTCATTTTCCTCCTATGCCACACTAGGTTAATCTAGACTTCCTAAAGCAGTCATGAGTCACTAAGGCTGTGAAATGGGTCCATTTGTCAGGAAAGAGGGAAGGTGACAACAGCTAAGAAAACATAGAACTGCAGGCATCCCAGTCAGAACCTGGCCCCAGAGTGAAAATGCACACGTGTACTGCTTGAGGATAAAAAATGCTTTCCTTGGCCCATCCATCATCATCATCAGCCTCGGAGACAGTTCCCCTGTCCAGGAAACATTTCTCTTGAAGGGAGAGGCTGGGCCCTGGGGAGGCTGTGGTGCCCAGCCCTAGCCTCTGGGTGATGGATGGTCCTGGACTTCCCTAGGATGAGTGTGCAGAATGGCTGGAGGAGCGCAGGGCAGAGAGTCTTCGCTTCTCAGCCAGCAGCAGAGAAATGCAGGCACAGCCTCCAAGTCACAATGAACATGTTTGCCTCATTCCATTGGGAGCTTCTGGAAGGTGGAATCAGCATCCTAACCTTGTTAACGGTACTGTCTACAAGCCCAGCACACATTTGGCTCTCGGTTAATGTTTGTTGGATGAATGTATGAGTCTAATAGTTGGAACACAGAATGATCCCCCCTCTCCCCTCCAGTGCTTAAACCGGAAACTTTAAGGGCCAGAAGTGTCCTCAGACATCATCTAGTCCAAACCCTTATGCGAAGATGGGGAGACTATCAGAGAATGCATACAGTCCTCAGCAAACTAATAAAATTGCAAATTAGTATCATATGAGTAATACCTTGTTTTCTGTAACACCTGGACGTCTAAAAGACATTTTTTAAAAAACTGAGGTTCCAATAAGAATTGCCTCTTCCAGATCTCTGTGTAATTATCACCTTATCACTGAGACCTTCTATGACCATGCTATTTAAGTAACACAGCCCTCCTATACTCCTAACTCCTGCCTCCCAATATGGCATTTCTTAGCTCCCTTCCTGATCTGCCCTCCTCCATTTTTCTCCATAGCACTAATCACTTTGTTATATTATGAATATTTTATGTGTTCACCTTTCTGTTGTCTGCTCCAGACCCCAAGAATGTGAGCTCCATGAGGGCAGAGGTTTTGGCCATTTTTATCACTGTTCTGTCTCACTTATAACATGCCTGGTATGTAGCTGGCCTTCCAAACACATTTACTGAGTGAATGAAGAAAGTAAATTAGTTTTCTAGAATGCAAACCATCCCCTAAGAATCATAGTTAATGATGATTCATTTATTTAATGTGGTGATTGTACCATTACATTGATTCCTAGAGACTCTGGCTAAGAGCCCTACCCTGCAGGCTGTTCTCATGATAATGAGAGAGTTCTCATGAGACATGGTTGTTTAAAAGTGTGTAACACCTTCCTCTTCACCCTATTCCTCCTTCTCCAGCCACATAAGACTTGTCTGCTTCCTCTTCGCCTTCTGCCATGATTGTAAGTTTCCTGAGGCCCCCCTCAACCATGCTTCCTGTAGAGCCTGTGTAACTGTGAGTCAATTAAACCTCTTTTCTTTTCTTTTTTCTTTTTTTTTGAGATGGAGCCTTGCTCTGTCGCCCAGGCTGGAGTGCAGTGGCACGATCTCGGCTCACTGCAAGCTCCGCCTCCCGGGTTCACGCCATTCTCCTGCCTAAACCTCTTTTCTTTATAAATTACCCAGTCTCAGGTAGTTCCTTCTAGCAATGTGAGAATGGACTAATACAGTCCTGTATATTCTTCTGAGTTATGATTCTAATGAGTGCTGAGTATCGCACTTTAAAAATAGATCACATTTATTTAATCATGTCATTGCACGTTGTTAGGTGTATATGTTGATTTCAGATTTTTTGCTGATAAAAACAACAGTGTAATGCCCTTTTATGTACTCTTTGTGTACAACTCTGGTTTATTATTTGGGCTTAAATAATGTAAGTGTAGCAAAGGATATGAATGTCATTAAGTTTTCAAAAATTCACAACATCGTCTCCAACTTTCCTTGAAGAAATTATAAAACAAGGTTTTCATGGAAGGCCTTTAATTGCTGGTTCCTATGTTTATTGGCTCTTTAAGGCTCTTGCAGGAACCTCTCTTACCACTGTCCCTTCAGGATTTGCAGATGCTCTTTCTCCTATGCCTGGGTTGGATGGGTGAGAGGATAAGTTAGGGTACAGATAAGGAACACAAAATTTTAAGAAAAAGTTATAAGAAAATCTAAAACTACAGAGATTTAAATAAGAGAGAAGGATGTTTCCTTTTCATGTAAAAACCTGAAAATAAACAGGAGGCATTGCCATTCTGTAAATGTGCCTTCTAAGATTGCCCTAGCTGCTACAAAATTGTAGATAGTAGAAAGGGCTAGAGAACCCAGGATAGAAATCCTTCAGAAGATTATTTGAAAGTTACACACATTGCTTCTGCTTTCTTTTCACTGGCCTGAAATTAATTCATGGCTGCATCTGGAAACAAGGAAAAAATTATCAAGTCCTATTAATCAGATGTACTGAGTATGGTTATACCTCAAATCTATCCACTTACCTCTATTTCTACTGCCATTTCTCCCTTCACACCCTCTTATCTCTTGCTTAGATCAGTATAACTACTTTCTAGTTGGCCCCCTCATTGTCAGTCTTATCTTCCTCCAATCCATCCTCCACAAATATAGTCAGAGTAATCCTTTTGAAATATAGACCTGATCACATCTCTTCTGCTTTAATTTTTAAATGGCAGACTGCTGACTTCACAGAAAAGAAATTCAAAATGCCAAACACCTTCTATTGACATTCAAGGCTTTTCTTTTTGACCCTAACTCTCCAGCCTTATATTGCTCAAATGTCTGGGATGCAGCCAGGTTGGCACATGTTTGGTCTTTTAAGGTGGAAGAAATGGAAACTAAAAGCTCAGTCTTAGACAGACAACTTCCCTGGGACATGAAGCAAGACAACACATGTGTTTTCGATCACTCTGACGAAGTTCAGCATTTGTCCTCTCTTGACATAAATGTGGAATCTACCCATTTTGAGACCTACAGTTTCCCAGGGCTTCCAGAAGCCTGGCTTTTTATTGTTTAGGCCTTTTTGGAATTTTAGAGATTACCTATTAGGAGACATGCCTCCCATCAGAGTTCATTGCTGAGACCAGGATGTAGACCTGACATGTCCCATGAGGCACTTTCACAGAAAATGGAATAGGGTTTGTGTGTATTATTTTACATACAGAGCTCTGGTATTATTTCAAATAAAGAGGATTCTAATGGCATCAACCGGAAAGAGCCTTCATATTGCCCACAAGTGATTCTGAGTAAACAACTATTCCTCTTTAGGCCTCAGTTTCCTCATTTGTAAAATGAGGTTATGGTGCTGAGTTGATCTCAGAGGTCCATTCTAGCACCCTAAGAAACTCAGTTGACTCATTCAATACTTATTTCTGAGTCCCCACTATGTGCTCAGAACTGTTCTATGTGTTGAAGATACATAATTGTAAAAGGATGGACAAAAAACCTAGGTGAGAGTTGGGTGGTCAGATAAACATAAATACAGGCAAATAACATGAGGCTGCCATGTAGAGAATTATTAGAGGATGGTGTGATCAACACAATGGGCTATCTCTGAGTGACATCTAGGCTAAGAGGTAGCCTTGTCAAGGTCCAGGCATGCAGAAAAAGCACCAGGAACACTGAGCTTTTTGTGTTTCATGAAATGAAAGAGACTTAGAGTATGAGGTAAGGTTGCAAATAGTCCTAAAGGAGGAAAGAAGTTGGTCCAGGGCCAGATGAAGTAAGATATTTACATCAGGCTACAAGATTGATCCTAAGTGCTATTGAATGTCTCTAAAGAACTTTACAGTTGGGACAGACATAGCTTATTTAAGTTTTGAAAATAACACTCTTGGAATTGTATAGAGTATGGATTATGAGGGAGTGGGAGTAGTTGGGGATGCTATTTAGGAGGTTATTACAGTGGTCCAGGAGAGAGATGGAGGGACATGAACAAGAATGGCATCTTTGGATGGAGAAAAAAATGAACAAATATGGAATCTGCTCATGGAATGTTTGCAGAGATGAGTAGAAGAATGGTCAAGGATACCAACTAGATATGGAGGAGTCATTTACTGAGATAATAAGGATTGGGTTTAAAAGAATGAATAAAGAGTTCTTTCTTTTTTAACATGCAAATTTTGAGATACCCATTCCACCTTTAAATACAAAAGTCAAGTAGGAAATTGAGAGATTTCATTGCTGGAGAGGTAAGCGTAGAAGCCATCAGCAAAGGGATAGTTTTGCAAACTGTTGACTGGATACTATAGGCTGGATATAATCAACAGAACTCAAATAGAGAAGAGAACCAGTCGGTTAGCGTTGGGTATTCTTTCATTTAAAGATTTGGTAGAGGAGAATATTTCAGCAAAGGTCACTGACAAGGAGCAAGGTATGGGGTGGGGGCAAAATCAGCGAAGAGTGGCTTTATGGAAGTAAGAACAGGAAAGAGTTTCAAAAATTTATTTATTCTGAATGCTTCTGAGAGGTCAAGGCAAAAACTAAAGAAGCTGTTGGATTTGACAGCTCAGAGGGCATTGGTGATGGAAAAATGCAACTTCAGTGATATGGCAAGACAGGATCCCAGTTAGAAGAAACAAAGGACAGAAAGTGAGGTGAGAAGGAATGAGGAGAGAGAAGTTAAGAAAACTTTCAAGAACGACAGCAGATATGAGGTGTTAGCTCCATGGGGATTTGAAGAAAAAAGACAGTTTTGTTTTGTTTTTGAAGATGGAGATATTATAGTATGACTGTAGGATGATGTAAATGATGCTATAGAGAAAGAAAAGCTGATGGTGCAGGAAAGAGATTAATTATAGGACTCTCAAGTATTCAATAGAGATGAGATCCAGTACACAAGTCAGGGTGTTGCCCTCAGACAGAGACAAGCACACTTCTTCCCAGGTGACGGGATGAAGACAGGGAGTATGGGCATTGATACAGGAGGTTGGGTGGTTTGGCTTGTGGGAAGATAAATGAGTTCTGCTGTAATAACTTTCATATTTTAGTAAATCTGGAAACAAGTCATTACCTGTGGAGAAGTAGATGGGAAAGCAGGGCTAGTAGAGGAAGAGAGTCGAGGAGAGCCCATTTCAGAAACTGAGAGACTAAAGGGATTGATCATCTCTTCTCATTGTTTATTTACAAGTAAAATCAACAACATATTCAGGATCTAAAAACCTGCCTTGTCCTTTTCATATATTACATCTAATTATCCAATCATGATCCAGAAAAGTAGATGTTACCTTCACTTCAGCAGGATCAAACAACAGCCAGATCTTGTCAAGGCTTTTCTGAAGCCTCATTATCAAGTGAGAATGCCAGAGAGAGTTATCAATTCACTTCAGCAGGCGTTTCCAAACACCTATTATGTGCACAGCCTTCCTCTATTCCTCCTGTAACTTCTGCTTCTCCTATTGCTAATTACTCTTGAAGACTCTAAGCTCCAGAAACAAAGCAGCCACTATGGCACAGTTCCTCCTTTCAAGGAGCTCAACTTAAATGAACAGGCAATGTGTGTGCTATAATCATAATGAGCTCAAGGAGAGTCAGTGGGAGGGTCCAGAGGAAAATACTGCTAAGCTCCAAATCCTATGGATGCTTGGGCCCCACTAACTTTCGACTAACTTTGTAGCCCATATGTAGAGGCTCAGCACCAACCTTCCCTGGTCTTCCCCACTGATATTCTTACCCCACCCTTTAGGGAGAGACTTTCCTGAAAGCTAATTCAATCTACATACTCCCCTGCCAAAGACCTTCCAATACAATTTCAAACCCTAATTCTTTAACTGAGCATGACACTCAGGGCCCTTTGTGGGATTTCATCTCTTCCCATCTGTCTCTTCTATTTACTTTATCTTCACACCTCTTCTCTCATCTACTACCCCCACCATCACCCCTTCCCACATAATCCAACCTCCAACCAGGACTACTTGTAATTTTTACATCCCACCAATTTTTGCTAGGTTTGGGTCATTTCTTCATATTGATCCTCTACCTGGGAGACCCTTTCCTCCCAGTTTCCACATAGCTACATTTTCTTTGTTCTTCAGGACACAGTTCAGATGCTGCATTTTCCTGGGAAGACTTTTCTTGCTGATACCAACTCCTTTCCCCTCTCCTTTCTCTTTTTTCCACCACTGAGAAAAAGACTCATTCTTTTCTCTGTCTAAATCTTAACCTACTATATTCAAATTATTTGTATGTCCATCTCTTCCGCTGTATTAACTATTGCTTGATGCCAGTTATGTATTGTATCAATTACCTGGTATGGTACCCAGCATGTAGTAGGAGCTCAAAATATGCATGAAGAATAAAGAATAAGTTAGCAAATTAATTAATTAATTAATGCTTATGGTTCTTCCAAACTAGCTCTGTGTTCAGAACCTTCATGTCTTTGAATTTGCTCGTCCATCTAATAAATTACTCTTTTTCCTTCTGAATCTTTTTCCAAGTTCACCTGGCAAACTCCTGTACTTCCTCAGACCCAAAAAATTTGTGATGCACCACAACAAAGCCTGCTCAAAAAAACAAAACAAAAACAAACAAAAAAACACAAAAAACAAAACAAACCAAAACAGGTTTCTTAAAAAAAAAAAGTGCCTTATTATAAACTAATTATCCCTGGATCATTTGGTTTGGGATCCTTGGAGAAACCTGGCTTTATTAAAAGTGGTTTTTGAACACTGAGTTTCAGTCCTTTTGGGCTACTGTTGCAGAAGTTTAGATGTGCATTCCAGAAGGTCAAGGATCTTTTAAGTGTCAGTACATACTTCCCTCCCCCCAATCAATCACTCCCTTGAGAATAGTCTACTTTACAAAGCATTTTTTTAAAGCAAACCTACACTTCTGGACCAATTCATCTGCAATTTGCTATACTTCATAGGACTCAAAGCCCCCGCGTGCCTAAACTACTAGGAAAGATTTCTGGACACGTCAATAAAAGTATCCTAATGAATAACAGCTGCAAAGAACATGTCTTTAAATAAATTGATTCCAAATTTTCCTGCATGTTTCTGTGATTTTGCTTCTTAAATGGGCATCACTGACTTTTAACTTGGCTATCTAAAAAAACTGAAGGAAAATAATTATCCATTGTTGCAAAAAAAAAAAAAAATCATTGTCTTGCATTTCTTCAGCGTTCTTTGAGGAAGCCAATGTACATTCACACCAATTACTTCACCTCTGCTTGTAATAGCTCTTTGGAGCAAACTTAATATATCTTTCCTATTTTGCATTTGGGGAATTGCATGGGTTACAGAAAGTTACAGACTCATCCAGATTTGGGATTGGGATTAGAACTCAGGTCCCCTAATTTTGAGGATTACATTTAGAGTGTGGGCTCTCTTTTCTTTGAAAACAAAACTAACAATTTCTTCCCCCAGCAGAGAATGTTTATAAAGAGAATGTCTGTGTTATACCCCGTTTAGTCTCAATCAACTTTGTGTTTAAGATATATTAATAGTATTTGGTTCAAAGTTTGCGTTCAGTTATAAAATGAAATGAAATCTGAATTTTTTTCTCTAAGAAGTACAAACTCACCAATTTCTTTTAATACATCAAAATTTTATGTAAGTTACTTACCGTCTGAAATCAAATTGAAACTTTCAGTGATATTTAAACTTTATAAGGAATAAACTTGTTTTACTAGTCATCAGAAAATAAGGAAGTAGCGCTTGGAAGAGGATTGTGAGAGATGCTCCCATATTGGGTTTTAATAGCCTCACAGATGGCCGGTTTTTTTACTTACACAGGAGGCTAGAAATCAAAATTTGGCTCTACAGACCCATGATATTCCCTCTCTGATCTACTTCTCTGGACATCTGGGTTTCCTGTGGATTGTGTTCAATCAGCAATGTTGAGGTAATAAATATTTCACCTTCCAGTTCCCCTTTTTTATTCTTAGTATATAAAAGGAGAGAGAGCATGGTAGATTCCTGTCTCCAAAATCTTCCTCCTGTCACCTCGCACATACTGTCCTTGCTGTTAGAAGAAGCAGCTTGTGACATTGTTTTGCTAGTACAAATTCATGGTAGTGGGAGTTAGGATGGAGGGAGGGAAGGGTTGAATTAGGACCCAGAAATTGTTGAACAGAACAAAATGAAAAGCTGTTCTCAATTTGAAAAGTGAGTTGACGTCTGCTACTCTGGTATGCAGTAAAACATGTTTCCCATCTAAGACATAATAAAAGCTGCAAGCATTTTACACTGCGCATTAAGAGCAGCATCTTTAAGGGAACATCTTTTCATATAGAGCACGTACAGAGTTCTCTATCTGATGATACTTTTGAACATTTTATCATTACAGTAGAAGAAATACACCACAATCATGGCAAGTCCCAAATGAACTGACAAAGCACCTTTGTTGAAATGACTGTTAGGGGTATATTGACATTTCATTTTTCAACTGTTTCCATAAATATAGCATTTCTGTACAAACTGTATGCAGAACTGGGCTGCATCATCAGGAAAGCATTAATAGAGTAGTTGGCTTCCATGATATGCAGAGGACCTAAAGAAACCTCTTTAAAGTGGCTGAAGAGTTTGAGGTGATAGTGGGAGGGAAGTGGGAGCAGAAAGCTTGTTCTTAATTTCTATAAATTAAAACAAATGCTTGTTCATGAGCATGAAGTCGAATGGTAAAGGGGTTGGGGGAAATACACCATCATAGAGCTGCCCAACTCCTTGAAGGGGCCGTTTACATTGCATTCTATGTAAATGGCACCCCCTAGAGGTGTACAAATGTAGTGTCCCTGTTGAGAAGAATGCAAACAATTTTAAACATCCATTGAATGGAATAAAAAAGATGAATGTCGAGGAAGACATCTTTTTCCTGCTTCTGCCACTGTTTGTTTTTCAAGTTCCTACTTAGTTTCTTTCTCTGACAATTCTTTCTTTACCTGTTCTTTAAATATTGGTGTTCTCTTGGGTCCCTTACCAGACTCACTTTTCTTTGGTCCTTCATAATTGCTCTGCACAATCTAATCCACCTGTACAGTTTTAACTGCTAACTGTATGACTTCAAACCTTTATTTCAGGCTTGCCACTCCAAAGAAGTTCAACTCTACAAGCATCAAGCCTATCTAAGTCTATCTGGATATTCCTTGGGTCCTATCCTCAGTATTTCCTAAATTAAACTAATGGTCAATCCCATTAGTCCTGCTTTTTACCTGTACTTCATCATCAGTTTAGTTTAGTCTAGAGACCCAGACTGCAAACTTAGGGGTTTTCCTAAGCGGTTTTCTGCCCTGTACTCTGACTATCTGATCAGTCATTAGGCCTAGGAAATTCTTCATGTTTCTGCTTTCTTCTCTACCCTTCTGCCTACTGCCTTAGTTCAGGCCTGCATTGTGTTTTGCCTAGCTTGGAAAACTGCTTGGAATTCTCCAATCTTCTTATGACTTATATATAGCAGCATCTATGCTTATTGGCTGGCACATCACTGGAATTCAATTATTGTTATGAACCAGTGACTAAATTAATGCTGTATGCATTGACTGTTGTGTCCTTGATGATTTCACAACCCAGAATATTCACCAATAATTAGATAATATTCATTCAACATTTTTTTATTGAGCACCTGAGTAAATACAGTCCCTCTTGGCTCCCCCTGTGTTATATGCTTCCTAGTAGAAGATGTAGGACATTTCATACAGTGTCTAGTCCTGCACACATTTAAATATATAATCCACATTAAGAATGCAAAATGGAAAAAGATAGAATAATGACTAATATAAGCAATAATTTGAATGAAAAATTAAATTTTGGGTAAAATAAAACCAAGGCAGTCCAGAGATAAGAGTTACGTATAGTTTAATGTATTCAAGGAAGGAGGCAGGATGTAAAGAAAAGATGGGCCTTGGTGAAGAGTGGTAGAAACAGGGTGCTTTGAGGAAATTGGCTTCAGCCAGAGCATGAAGACAGAGTATTTACTGCTGGCACCATTAGTAAAATGGGGCAGTAGAAATATGTATGTTGAGTGTTGGAATAGAAAGATTAAGGAAAGAAGAGGCAAGAAGGCAGCTCTACAGTTGAGACAGGTTTATTGAGAGTAAACCTGAGAAGGGCTTCTGACTGGCAGGGTCAGGAGCAAACTTTTCTTACAGCCTGAGGCTTTTTTAAAGGGCCAGGTGGAGAAGTGTGCTTTGAAGCAAGATTCTGTTAGGGAGGGGTTGGGAAAGTGCTGGCTGTTTTGTTACAGTTAGGGCCCTTATGCTCTGTTGAAACTGTGGTCAGGGTTGACATTTGCAGTTTGGCCAAATGTCAACAAACAGTTCTGAGAAGTGGAAACTTGATACTTTAAGATGTTGCAGTCTCGTTAAGATGGCGATACTCTTGTTCTACCATTGAGAATATTATAAAAATAATGATGATGCTGTTGTGTTTGGGAAAAGCACTATGGTAAAGCTAAAGGGCTCTGGTATTGGATTAATTTGGCTTCTAATCCAAGCCCAATACTTACTAACTATGTGACTGAAAAACCTCCCTAATCTCTCTGAATTTTCATTTTCTTATTTGTTTTTACAATTGATCATAAATGGCATTTAAAATTGCCTCTAATTTACACTCTTCAAATTAATAAAGTGATTTTATGCACAAGGATGCATACGTATAAGGGTATTCAGTAAAACTTCACTAATTAAAGTTGTGCCAACAATAGTGTTTTCAACACACTAACAGTTTTGGTTATTTAAAGAAAACCTGAGTATGCTATAAAGCTAAGAATCTGTTTTAAAATTAAATAATTTGATGAAAATTTTGTTTTTTTTTAATTTAAATGTTTTGTTGTTTCTCTAAATTACCTATTAAGGAAAAACTCTTTGCATATTAAAGTATACTTCCACCCACACAATGCTTTCATTTACATGGAAATATGTAACTTTTTTTTCTCACAATTGCTTGGCCACAGGAAATTTTGCATCTCTTTTCTTTGGAATTCATTTTTTAATTGAGATTTTTTCGCTTTAGAGAATGTAAGAGTTGTATGGTATAAAGGGAATGGGCCTTACATCTAACCAAATTGCATTGAAATCCCTGCTCAATACTTTTAAGTTCTGTGACCATGGCATGTATTATTTTTTTTCTCATCTCAGTCTTTCATTTATAAGACAGCAATAACACTGTCATTCACATAAGACTGTTATGAGAAATTATTGAGGCTGCACATGGGATGGTGCCTGCTGCAGGCACTCTTTTATGTGCTCATCCTCTCCTCTTCTAAACACTTGTGGACCCTGTGGACACCCAGATGCAGGGAAGAACCCCAGTGCAGCTCATCCCAAAACAGGCCGGATGTTCACTTAACATTCACACACCCTTTCTGGAGAACCCACCGACAGCCTGTGTGAATGATGTGATGTTGGTGGGAAGAGAGTAGATCCCTTTAATATGCTGTGTTTGTAAGTTTGTTTATTTTCTTAAATACAAGGCAAATCACAAACTCTTCTGGATACCAAGCAATTTTTACTGAAAGACTATACAACAAAAATTATACAGTTTTCTCTTTAAGATGATCTTTGGCTCCCCAAAAAATAAAATAAAGTCCACCAATGCAGGTAATTTCCAACATAAAAGTGCAAATAGATGAGAGTGTTCTATTTAACATAACAATACCAGCATTTGAACATTTTGAAAACCATATTTTATTAAAAAATTAATTCAAACAGATTGCTTCCTATGTTAAACCCATGAAAAGATAAATTTTTAAGGAGATCTACTACCTGACCAGGGCCTGTGCACCAACAGAGAGGATGTAATGCCTTATGGATGAAGCTTATTTATCCTTGATCAATTTTTAATTCCAGAAGGAAGGATAAACAAAAGAAGAAATTCTAAAGGCTAATCCAGAAGGACAGCAAAGTGTAGGCTAATTGTTTCCTTGTTGTCTTAAGACTTTAGAGTCTTCATTTATTTGATTTGCCTCGTTAGGTAATTTTTGGCGTATTTTCAGGAGAAATATCCATGAGAAATGTATATGAGAAAACTACCTTCCATGTGTTCTGAAGAGCCAGAATATGTTGGTCAGAATTTGAATTCTTTCTTTCACTTTATTTTATGGTATTAGTACTTATATGGAAAAACAAGCAAACAAACATAAAACAACAGCAACAAGTCGAAGCAGGAATTCAGGTTACAAGACAAAGACTTCAATTTTTGCTCAATAAGTACAAAAATCCCTGTATTACATCAGCTATTACAGGCTTAAGATTTATTTTAAAATTTAACTTATATAACAACTCTGCAACAAGTATTGCTATTTATTGAGTGCAATATTAGTCAGGAAATGGGTGTCCTGGAGTTGGCACTCATCAGCTCATGAAGACCAATTATGCACATCTTTTTGCAACTCCACGTTCAGTAATGTCAGATTGGTAACTTGAAATTGGCCATAGTGGGAGTATTTACACCATGGAAACTGGCAAACATTACAAATCAGGAATCATTTTTCAGAGTGCTGATTCTTAAACATTTTCCAGATTGTCATTGATTATTGCTCTAAGAAAGAATCCCAAAACCTAAGTAGCTTAATACAGTAGAGTTCTATGTACTCACTCAAATGATTTTCAATGTGGGGATTTGGCAGGCAGCCTTCATGCAGTGATTCGGAACCCAGCATCTTTCCATCTGTATATCTACCAATCCCAGGGCCTTGGAGTCCTCTGCTGGATGTCCAGCATCTCCAGCTAGCAGATGGAGGAAGAGAATGGAAAATCACACAAGAGGTTTTCTCAAGTCAGTGCTGGATGTGCTATACATTACTTCTGTCCATTTTGAATTTTCAGTCCTTGGCCACACATAAAGGAAGACTGGAATGGTAGTTTAGATTTATACTCCGGAGGAGAAAAATAGTTTGTAAAATAACTAGCTGGCCTCTATCATGAGTACTTTGCAATGGTCTAGGCACAGTTGCAAATATCTGTGAATGAGTTTATAAATCTTTGTCCACAAAACCCTTTAAGGTAGTTGCTATTATTATTCATATATTATAAACAAATGAAGCTCAGAGTGATTAAGTAACCCCTTTGGCTAGACACCTGCTAAGTGGCAGAGATAGGACACATCTCCATGAATTGATATACTGAACCTAGAGCTTTAATAGTAACAAGATTTACTGGAACCAGCCATTTTGAAAGCTGATCATATTGACATTACAGGATAATTCCTGCCAAAGGCAGATCTGAGAATTGTGCTTAACCTTTCTGCCAATAATAAACTGTCAAACTAGAAACCTCAACTTCTTTGTTGCATACAGTAAGAAAGAGAAGGAGGCAAATGCAGCCAATGGTTTGAACTGTCTCATTATTCCTGGAAAGGCAGTGGGCTTCTCAGAACATCTTTTATTTACTATCGGTTCTAATCTCACTGTTCCTGTCTCCAAGATCATAAGCTTGGCTCTTACCAGTCATGAGACCCACAGCCTAACGAGAGCCTGAGAGCTGGTTTAAAGATGGAGCATGTATTGGAGATGAGAGGAGAGAACAGGAATATATTAGAATACAGACTCCGTTGACGTGACAATTTCTTACGATGTCTATTTCTGAAATGCTTATCCTAGTGGAATTAAAGCAGTTTTCTCATAACATCCATCCACTGAGTCCTTTATGTGCTTCAGACCTCTGGAATTAGAGCCACACTCTGTAGAAACGGATTGTGTGAAAAAGGAAAAAATGGTTAGCAGTAGTGCATGAGAAAAGGATCATGAGCTTCAGAGGTCTACAGATCTGGGCCTGGATACTATTGCAACTTATATCACTGCCACCGTTAATACTATACTTCCTTATGTTTATTGAGCTCATATAATGTGCAATGCATAGTTTTGAGGACTTTGGACCATTATCTAATTTAATCCTTGCAACAATGGTATGAGGTCAATATTACCCTTATCTCTACTATACAAACAAGGAAGCTGAGGCATTAAAGGTCTAAGTACCTTTACAAAACTTACATAGTTTATAAGTGGATAATTAAATTCATATAAAACATTAAGCATATAGTTAATAGCTGATTAACCTGAACCATGTTAATGAACCTCTATTAAATGGAGTTGAAATACCTACATTCTTTAAAGATTAAAACAAGACAGAGAAGTACCTTTGAGACTGCCTAACACATAATAGGAGCATGATACATGTACACTGTTTCTCCCTCAATTGAAATAAATCTAGACAGAATAGAGGTTTTTTTTTTTTCTTTACAGTGGCAGACATTGGACACTTTATTCCTGATAGAGGTTCGAGCATTTATGTAAAAGGAGGAAAGAAGAAGCCTAGGAACATAAGAATAACTCAGTGGCACATGGGGAAGAGGGGAGTCTCAGAGCATCAACTATTGAGGCTTCAACCAGGATATAGAAAGGATTTCACACCCAAAGTGACGGTGACCTGGCTCTCAGCATAACATCAGAAGGTGCTACTTCTCTGAGGTTCTTTGTCAGTTATCAATTTATTACCTGTCAGCTTCAAATTTACCCTTTGTTATCTGTTTTGCAAAAATATAAATAGGTCTTTTAAATAATTATTTCCCCTGCTGTCTGGCATGATGTTAAATTTTGTCAGTAGGAGACACTGAAAAGTCCCTCTAGGAGGAAGCAATAGTCCTTTCTAGTTCTGGTGTGCTCTCTTGGCAAACTCCTGCAGCATGCCTAGGTCATGTAGTATACACAGCTTCCTTAGTGCCTGGCTTCTGCAGTGCATGGATTCTCTAGCAACAGGCTCCTGAGTATGCACAGCTTCCCCAGCACCAGGCTCTTGCAGTGCACAGCGTCCCCAGCATCGGGGTCCTGGAGCACATACAGCTTGCCCAGCACCAGGCTCCTGCTGTGCACAGCTTCCCCAGCACCAGGCTTCTGGAGTATGACAACTTCCCCAGCACTTGCGCGCTATCCTCAGTACTCAGCAGCAAGTGATTTTGTGACACAGTGTCTCAGGCAAGCCACCTTTTCCCAGTACCCTAGAAGATAGATGAGTATGCATGGCAGAACTTTTCTGCCATCCTGTGAGCCATCCATACCATGACCTCCACCAAGGTCTGGATTTCAGCCCTGGGGCAATGGGTGAGAAACTCTTGATAGGGTTCTCTATTTCAGCCCTGGGGAGAGTGGTTGCTCCTTAGCTCTTCTACACCTGTGTTCTGTAGTGCACTCTTTACCTCTTATTAGCTAATCCCTTACTACTTTAGTGCTCTGTTATAGCTAGTAACTTTTATATTAAACTTTCTCTGTTCAAATTTCTACATAGTTCCTGTCTTGTGATTGGACCCTGACTTATGCAGGTACTCACAATTGTCCTTAGCTAGGTGGTGGCTAAAGGGGCTCAGGACTGATTCCTAGGCCAGTAGCAAAGGCTTTAGGCTCAAAGCAAAGCCACAAAGCAAGTTAATCCATGACATCACTGGAAGCTTCTATAACTTCCTGAGTTCACACACTGACATTCTGTCTTCCCCAGAAGAAGGGGTGAATTTAGTTCTATTTCTCAGGGTGATTGGAATGTTCTTTGTCTAACGTATGTTTCAATACTAACTTAGATTCATCTATTTCTTTGTTAGAAGGAAGATCCTGAGAAAGCTAGCTTTATAGATGAGGAAACTTTCTAAACAAGATCTCTGTGGCCAAATGGTATTAAAGTGTCCTCTATGGGCTCTATAATTCCAGCTGGCCGTGTCTTTTGGCCACTGAGAAAATCTGGCTTTGTATTTCAGTAAAATGTTGAAATTAGGTTACTTTTAACTAAGCTTGAATTTGGAAAATATGATCATACTGAGTAAGTAAATCATTCTAAATAATGCTCTAAATACCTTCTAGTTTTTCATTTCTATGGCACTGAGATAATCCATATAGGATTTCTTGGCTTTTGCAGTAGTGGATATGCCAATGGACTCTGATTAAATTATTGGAAAATGTAGAGAAAATTTCTCCTTTTGGAAATAATTGTATTAGGTCAGATTCTCATCATAAGAAATTTCTTGCTAAGAAATTTAGAAAAGCAAAGCAGAAAAATCAAAAAGTTGTTTTGCTCTGTCCTTAAACTCTAAGTACATTATTCTATGTAATCTTAAGGAATGGTTACATAGAAAACATGAGAAAATATTTTCCAGATAGAAAGTTGATAGCGCTAAATAAAATAAGAACTTAGTGTATTGTTTATAAACATGCACGTTAATGTAAAATATTGTCACTATTGGAGGAATATATATGGTAACTCAATTAGGGAAATTACCATCTTCTTATAATCTTTTTCTTTAAATTGAAATATTGGAGTGTAATTTAAACTTTGGAAACTTTAAATTCTAGCTGTTCTATCACTACATACAGAACAGTTTCCCCCCAAAATATTTTCAATTAGAACATTTTTAAATTTCATCTTACAATAATATCTAGGCTTTTCCCTATGCCCATTTAATTCTCTCAAAGAAAGATTGTCTGCTTTAGGAATAAAAATAGCTCTTTCAGGTCTCATTAGCACTAATAACAATTTTTAAAAATAATGTTAAACAAACACAATGCTACATTTCAATGTAATTTTTTTAGTGCAAGGGCAATGCCTTGCAAACCTCAGAAGAGCCTAGAAAACAGCAGAATCTAAAATTTTAAGTTGTTAAGAAAATACTAGATTATAATGAATGAGATTATTCTAATGAAGGGACAAACATATATAAAGCAATTTTAGAAAGATTTATATTTGAAATAATGATTTTTTAAAAGTTTGAACCCTGTAACACAACTCATTCCCTAACGGGTTTCTGTACCTGAGATCTTCCCAATTAGCTTAAAACATGACATTTTTAACTATCAGTATAAGTCAAAATAGTTACTGTTTATTGAGTATTTGCTTTAAAATAAGTTCTTTATACATATTATCTCACTAAATATAATTTCTGGTTTCTTGGTTTAGAAGTTGAGGCACAGAGAGGTTAAAACATTTCCCCAAAAGCACATAGTTGGTAAGTGGTAGAAATGGAATTTGATGTAGAAATATATGAAAATATGTACCTTTTCACTATCTTCACTATCCTACATTGCTTCTTCCTGATTCTATGGTTAATATGAGTCATTATGGAACATAGTGAGTAACTTGGTACTATAAAGGAATTTGCTTGTTTTTGAAAAAAAAAAAGGTAATTACGTTTCAAAGCAACGAAATTAGAAATCTTTTTTTAAGCTTCTTTTTTAAAGCAGAATTTTCGGTTCATTATTTAAGAGACTTAATGCATGTTTTCACTTTAAGTCAAAAAATATTCCGATTTCAAGATGTATTGCCTTGTCTAATGTAGCTATGAGCCCTTCTCGAAACTGTCTGGAAGCCTGAAGAAACTGTAATACAACTTCCAAAAGTGTCTAACCCTACTAGGGAGTAGCTTTGGCAGTAGGAGAATTTGGCTCTGCAGATTTCAGCCAAGTCCCAGCCCAAGAAGTTCAATTAGCTAGGAAAGATTAAACATCTGAAAATGTAAATTATTAGTTCAGTTGCAACTCTATGTGTTACATGTGTAGAAATGCAAAAACACATTTGTTCGAAGGATTTATCATTAACTGCCACATTGGACAGTACGAATTCTTAGATATGCTTGCATAAACACATGAGTCACCTTTTATAAAATACGATTTTCCATGTAAGCAAACTATTGATGAATGTGGAGTCTAGGACATTTTCTCTTTGGCTGTTGTAAAAATTTTCTATGAACGATAAGAGAACATCTTTGAATGCAATAAGTTCAAGAGGATAGCTTGTCACTGAGGGGAAGGGAAGCCAAGGGGTCCCAACATCTCTCACTCCCATGTTCTAATGCAAGCGTGCTTGCCAGGAAGCTTTCACTGTCTGAGATGAGTCATGGGTCTTGTGAGTTTCCTCCAGTTTAGGAAAAGAGAGACACAGCTTCCTCCTGATGTCTTCTGAGGTTGACACTGTTTAAATGTGTCTTATCATAGAATTTTGAGGTCTTTTCTTTCTTTCTTTCCTTCCTTCCTTCCTTCCTTCCTTCCTTCCTTCTTTCTTTCTTTTTTTCTTTCTTTCTTTCTCTTTCTCTCTTTCTCTCTCTCTTTTTCTCTCTCTCTTTCTCTCTTTCTCTCTCTCTTTCTCTCTTTCTCTCTTTCTTTCTTAATTAGAGCAGAGAATGAAATGCAAAGGGGCATTGAGGGTATGTCCACTCTGTGGATCTTATTCCAGGTGACTCATGTTTCTGTATCTCTTTCAAAATAAGTGCTTAGCTGTCTTAGTGGAATTAAGAAAGATGAGAAAATTCTGTTGTTTTTCAAACTCTTTTTTATTTTGAGGTCTAGTTCTGGAAATAATGACTGTCCAACAAATACTACCCAAACACTGATACCAGTTGCAGCTTTAATAAAAAGCAGCTTCCAGTCCCACCCTAACTTCAGCCCCCTGAAAGTAGTTATTTAATAGCTCTTCTTCTCCCCTCAAAATTTCCCTGCACTCTCTTGCTGCCTCTTTAGTTAGGATATATTTGTGTTTGATCATACTAGGTGGTACTCATTTTCCAATTTGTCTGTCTCTCTTCTCTGAACTATGAGACTCCTAAAAATGCAAGCTATTTTATACATATTTTTAATAAACTAATCCTCTGTACTACTGGAACTGCCATACAGACAGTGCTTAACATTGGAGCAACATTAAAAATTTGAATTCGTTAATTAGACACTTATTAATAAAGATAGGATAATTTAGTATATTAATTTGATTCTAGACTTCTGGTATTGAATTCTAAATTTTGTTAGGATGGAAAATTTATTAGAAACATTATCTTCATGTTAAATGCTGTTTACCTTTTAAAATACTATCATTTTTCTATTCTAATAAAATATGACTTGTTATAAATGCAATGGCAACATATAATATGATTTTTTAAATAGAGAAAACATACATAATTCAACATCTTAATAGCATTTCTACCTCTGTTCTTATGGGGTATTTTCCTGCAATTTTTGTAAAAATATTTATATTGAATTACTACAGACACAAACAATTGTAACCACAATTAAACTAATGGTGAGAAAATTGTTGAGCAGTAATTTATAACATTGCAAAAAACATATTCTGTACCACATGGAAAGCAACAGTGAAATGTCCAACTTAACTCGTGTGTGTGTGCACACATGATACATATTATTAGATCTTCTTAGATTACTTTAAGTGTTAAATTTTTTTATTATAAAAGAAATGCATTATTAAAAATGTGAAATGTGAAAAACTAGTTTAAAAGAAATGAAACAAAACCCAAATAGAAATTAGTAAGCATATAGACATAGAGAAAATTACTATTATTATTGAATACATTTTCTTTCATACTTTGTTTTACATGTTAAATTAAAATTAATGTTATATATAAAACTCCATCCTAAGCCAGGCACAGTGGCTCATGCCTGTAATCCCAGCACTTTGGGAGGCCCAGGCAGGCGGATCACGAGGTCAGGAGTTCGAGACCAGCCTGGCCAACATGATGAAACCCCATCTCTACTAAAGATACAAAAAATTAGTTGGGCGTGGTGACATGCGCCTGTAATCCCAGCTACTCGGGATGCTGAAGCAGGAGAATCTGGCAGGCGGAGATTGCAGTTAGCCGAGATCGCGTCATTGCACTCCGGCCTGGGCAACAGGGCAAAACTCTGTCTCAAACAAACAAACAAACAAACAAACAAAAAAAACCTCCACCCTGGATATTTTGTCAGTTAGTGTTAAATACTGAATGTTTTACCATGTCCTTAAAGGGTCTTAGAAAAAGCTATGATTTCATACTGTGTTATTATTTAGAGATAGCATTGGTAGTTTAACCACCTTCTTAGTTTAAACTTTTTGGTCAGATCTGACTTTTATTATATGTAAATAGCTTTAAAATATATATTTCATTTGACATATTTGCATGAATTTATGACTATTTCCATTAATTAGATGCTTAGGAACACTGTTAATATTCTTTCTACATATCACAAATTGAGCTTCAGGGGACTGGATAAAAGTCTTTATTTCCACGAGAGAGAGCACCTTAAAGCTTAAAGCTTCATACCTTTAAACTTAAAAAGTTTTTAAAAGAAAGAAAACAGAACCCAAATAGAAATGCATAAGCATATAGACATAGAGAAAATTATTATTATTATTTAAAAAAATTTTTTAAGCTTAAAAGTTTGATGATATACCATACTTTCTTGTAATTAGAAGAAAACCTTCATAACTATGGTTATAAATAGACTTTTGGTTGCCATGTTGTTTATTTGTATTTTTTCTATTTTTTCTTAAAATTAGTTTAGTTAAAATGCAAAATATAGCATCAAACAAAATTTATGCACACTAGAAAATGTACACATAAAAAGAAAATATCTCCGTTTTATCATTGCCTTGTCACTATTTCTTCATCCCCATAGTAATCACTGCTAACAGTTTCTTAAATATCCTTTGGAAAAAAAAGAACATAGCTGCATATATATGGAGATCCCTTTTCAAAACTTATACAAGTATGTTCTTATGATACAAACTTCTCTGTACTTCACTCAGTTCATGTAATATCTTGGACCTCTTTTCATATCATCATATATACAAGTCTTCCCCACTGTTTTTAATAACCACTAGAAATGTTATAGCTTTCAAAAATGTATTAGCTTAATAGACAAAGCAGTATTTCATTGTTTAAAGTGTATATTACTTATAATACTTATATCACTTTGATTTTTAGTTTTTTTTAGATATTTATTTCTCCTTTATATTTTATTACTTCATGATCTTTATCCATTATACCTGGTGTAAATGACTTTAAAAGCCATTTTAGACGAATTATTACATTTCAGAGATTCTGGAAGGATGCCTTGCCTCTATTCTAATCCCAAATCCAGCCCAATCTTTTCTTCTTTACTAAATAGATCTTCTAGTGGTAACCAGGAAGATAAGCAGCTATAGCAATGTTTCTGTGCAGTCCACAGGTTAAAGCACTCCAATAACATCCATGAGCACTTCTTTTGGAGTTAAAACTCAATTTACATATCCACTTGTATCCTAATGAATGAAAATAAACAAATACACAAATGCCTTGTATTCAACATGGGACAAGACAAACCAAGCTACCAAGGAAAGTATTAAAATTTTCAAATACAAAAATGAAATAACTATGTATAAAAAATATGAAGTGATGGAGTCATAAAATAGTAGCTATCGAAAGACTAACAAAATATTAGATATATCTGGAAATGAACTAATTAGAATTTGAAAATATATAATACTTATGAATATACATTACATAATATATATCACCATGTATGTAATATAATAAATAAATGCAATGAATCTCTACCTCTACCTCTTTATCTATGGTGAAAGTTAAAAACTTGGTGAGTTGATCAAAGTAAAGATTAGAAATAAAGAATTAGTGAAATGAAGACAATCTGATAATATTAATCTGATATAGTTAGATGAGGAAATGAAAAATATAAACAGGATATTTTAAAAAATCTAAAATGTACCTACTGCGAGTCCCAGAAAGACAGATTAGAGATGTCAAAAAATAGGTAATATATGAATGTTTAAAAGCCAAGAATTATCCATAAATGATTAAGTGTATGAGTCCATAGATGTAGGAAATATTATATGGCAAGCAACATAAATTTTAAAATTTACATAAGACACATTTTGGTAAACCTTCACCCCCCCAAACCTAAAAGACAAAGAGAAGATCTTAAAACCAGTGAGAAAGATAAAACAAACCAGTTACAACTCTCAGCAATGAGAACATCATACTCAATGCTGAAAGACTGGAAGCTTTACTCTAAGATCGGAAACCAGACACATAGACCCACTTTCACTACATCTATTCAACATAGCACTGGAACTCCTAGCCAGAGCAATTAGGCCTTAAAAAGAAATAAAATATATCTAGCTTGGAAAGAAAGCAGTAAAATTATTTCCCTTCACAGAAAATATAATCTTGTATGTGAAAAATCCTGAAGATCACGCACACACCCATATACATACACATGCATACACAATACTGTTAAGACTAATAAGTGAATTCGGCAGTGTGCAGTATACAAAGCTAACAGACAAAAATTAATTTCTTTCTATACAGTAATACTGAAAAATCTAAAAAGAAAATTAAGAAAACAATTCCATTTACAAAAGCATTAAAAAGTATCAAATACTTAGTAATTAAATTAACCAAGGAGGTGAATAACTTTTATAATTAAGACTACAAAACGTTTTGGAAAGAAATTAGAGTAAACATAAGTAAATGGAAAGAAAGCCCATGGTCATGGATTGGAAGACATAATTAATATTGGCAAGATGTCAATACCACCCAAAGCAATCTACAGGTTTAGTGCAATTTCTACCAAAATTCCAATGATTTTTCTTTCAGAAATAGAAAAACACATTTTAAATGGGATGAAATAGTATCTCATTATAGTTTTGATATGCAGTTCTCTAATGACTACTGATGTTAAGCATTTTTTCGTGTACCTTATGGTCTTTGTATGTTTTCTTTTAAGAAACGTTTGTTCAGATCATTTACCCATTTTTAAATTAGAATATTTTTCCTGCCAAGTTGTTTAAATTCCTTATATATCCTGGTTATCAATCCCTTATCAGAAGGGTAGTTTGCAAATCTTTTCTCCCATTCTGTGGGTTGTCTCTTCATTTTGTTGATTGTTTCCTTTGCTGTGCAGAAGCTTTTTAGATTGATGTGATCCCATTTGTCTATATGTGCTTTGGTTGCCTGTGCTTTGGTCGCTGTGAAGTCTTACTAAAAAAAAAATTGTTGCCCATACAAATATCCTGGAGAGTTTTGCCAATGTTTTCTTCTGGTGGTTTTATATCTAGTTTTATAGCTTCTGGTTTTAGATTTAAGTCTTTAGTCCATTTTGATTTTATTTGTTTGAATATGGTGAGAGATAGGGGTCTAGTTATATTATGCATGTGAATATCCAGTTTCTCCAGCAGTGTTTATTAAAGAGATTGCCTTTTCCCCAATGTATGTTATGGGTGCCTTTGTTGAAAATGAGATGACTGTAAATGCGTGAGTTTATTTCTGGATTATCTATTCTGTTCCCTTGGTCTGTGTGGTGTGTTGTGTTTTGTTTTGTTTTGTTGCCAGTACATGCTGTTTTGGTTACCCTAGCTTTGTAGTATAATTTGAAGTCTGGTAATATGATACCCACAGCTTTGTTCAGTTTTCTCAAGATTGTTTGTTCAGCCATTATAAAGAATAGTATAGAGGTTCCTCAAAAGCTAAAAATATAACTACCATATGATCCAGCCATCCCACTGCTGGACATGTATTCAAAAGAAAAGAAATCTATATTGAGGAGACATCTGCACTCCCATGTTTATTGCAGCACTATTCACAATAACCAAAATGTGGAATCAATCTTAGGAGTCCATCGTAAAGAAAATGTGGTACATATACACAGGAATATTATTCAACCTGAAAAAGAATGAAATCCTGTCATTTTCAACAACATATATGGAACCAAAGGACATTATGTTAAGTGAAATAAGCCAGGCACAGGAAGACAAATATTGCATGTTCTCACCCATATACGACAGCTAAATAAAGAACACATGGAAATACAGAGTAAAATAATGTTTACCAACAGCTAGGAAGAGTAGTGGGGGGCGAGATATAGAATGGATGGTTAACTGGTACAAAAACATAGTTAGATAGACAGAATAAGATCTAGTGCTTGATAGCACAATAGGGCAACTACAGTTAACAATAATTTATTTTATATTTCAAAATAACTAAAAGGGTGGAACTGGAATGATCCTAACACAAAGAAATTATAAATGCTTGAAGTGATGGATAGCCCAATTACCCTGACTTGACCATTACACATTATATGCTTGTATCAAAATATCACATGTAACTCATGAGTATATACAGCTATCATGTATTCATGATAATTAAAAAATTAAAATATTTAAAAATAGCTAATAGTAAATTTAATGTTATATATATTTTACCACAATAAAAAGTAGAAATGAAAAAAGCAAAATACCCAGCATGGATATGATACCATTTATATAAAATGTAAGTATAAGTATAAAACTTCAGAAAATGTCACAGTTTCCTGATACAAACTTATAGGAATATCTATGATATATTTCCAAGTATAAAAAGTAATTTGTAGGCTAATATGTATGGTATTATATTTTAATAAAAAGCAACTGGGAATATTTCAATATATCTGTAAATACAAAGGTGGTAGAAGGGATAATTTATGTTGAATATGCTTATATATTATAGCAATTGTTTTAACAATCATACATTACTATCATAATTTTTAAAATTAAATACAGAAAATATAAAAGAAATCATTTTGGTAAGGTTACATTATATAGTAAGCATTGTAAACCATTGTCTTTCACATTGGGTGAATGTATACTCCAAGTTTGAAGTATGCCTTTTACTTGTGTAACAGTACGTAAGGTATTCTCTGTCATCTATTCAACCCTGTTTACAGAAGTTTTGCCACGGTACATCAAGAGTGTAAATATGGCAGACAAGCTTTGCATAATCAGGATCAGCAGCTTTGAGTAAGAAATTTATATACATATATGTGTGTGTATATATGTGTGTGTGTATATACATATGTGTGCATATATATATGGCACAAACTAATTCATATAATCTGTGATATTCAGGATTGGGGCTTTTCTGGTTTTCTAAAAAGAAACAAGAAATTAAAGACTCTTGTTAAGTCACTCAAGTGAAGAACTACTTGGTTGTCCTTTTCTGGTATGCAGATTGTAGTTATTACCCAAATTGTTCTCATTTCTCAATATTCATGCCTTTTGGTAGTTCTCTCTCATACTGACAACAGGCCTACATCATATGATTTTCTTTGGTTAATGGTGCAATTAGCCTCAAGCATCATGTTGATAGGCTTGAAACACACTAGTGGATTAGGGTTTGCAAGCTTGCTATTCTTAGAACTCTGAAACCTCTTATGTGAAAACTTGGGCTAGCCTGTGAAGGATAAAAGATCATGTGGAGAGAGACCACATGATCTCAGCCAACCCACTAGCTTATTGTAGACATGTTAGGAAGCCCGCCCACCTAAGATCAGCAAAACCTGACCCAGAAAGAATCGCTGCTTAGCACAACCCAAATTACTGATTTGCAGAATAATCAAGAAAATAAATAGTTATTGCTTTAAACCATAACTATTTTTGTTGGTTAGTTACTCAGCAAAAGAGGGCTAATACACCTGCCCTGCCCCCACAATCTTTTATATTTGCTTTGTTCCTTCTCCATTGAACTGCAATTTATTTTTAGTAGCTCGCCTTTATCTACTTTTCATTTAAACAATAATTCTTTTGCATTCATATTTTATCACTTAGATAACTTTCAATCTTACTATATAAATACAATGGCAAATAAAACTATCATAGGCAGGTTTGAGAATAAAAACAACTGATTCCAGGTAATCTTAGAACACATTAATGGAGAACAGAAGTACATGGGTGACCTACAGAGTGACCTGCAATCATGAGCATTTATCACGTTGTTGACATCGGCAAGAGAATGTAGCATGGGCTGTGACAACACTTTAGAAGCTCTATTACACTAAGGTCGCATTTCCTGTCTGACTTTACTACACTACTAACAGTTAAAAAATCCTGACATCACTGCATCTCCTGTTTCAGCCAGTAAATGAGTTTTCTTAATAATTTTAAAATAATCAGGATCCCATGCATACTTAATCTAAAATTGCATATGCATTTATAAATATAAAAATATTTAACATATTAAATTTTTGAGAGTACATACTTTTATTATATTCCAAGACATTTATTATGTTACTATTACTCATGGTAGGAAGACACTTGCATTGGACTTCCAATGGATTTTTAATACAGATTGAAATAAAAACATACATAATTCCTGATGTTAAATTGAATCAACCTAAGCAATTCTGTTAAGACCATTGTATTAGTAAAAAGAAATATCGCAAAGCTGACATAGCAAATAATACCAAAATATCAAAGGCTTAAAATAATGTTTTCTTGCTGGTGTATTATAGTCCAAGGCTTGTAGGCTGTAATTTCTGTTCCTTCAAATTGGGGCCCAGACCTATTCTATCTGATAGAACTAATGTCATTTTCACTTGACCTCTATGATCTCCATAGAAAAAGAAGTGAGAAAGAGAATATTGTGAAGTTCTTATCTTAGTTGAGAAGTGACACCTGACAGTTCTAATCATATTCTTTGCTCAAAAACTATCATATGACCTAATTATCTTTAGACTACAACTAGAAAATATGATTTAGCCCAGAAAAGGGAAACAGGATTGGCAACCATCTATCTAGTCTCTGCCACAGCCATTAAACCTGGTTTTTCATACCACACACCTGAGTACATAAAAATTGTATCTAAATATAAAAGGGGTTTAAACAACAATTGAAGTTAGTAGCAACTAAGTGATTCTCATAGAAGTTAAAGTGGCTGAGTGATATGGATACAGTCAAGAAGTCAGCCATGTGTTCTTGTGTTCATGGTGCTTTAAGATATGTGAACATAATGATGGCCTTCTCTAGAGTTCAGATTCCTTTTTTATACTAGAAATAAGGAATTAATCAATTTCCAATTTTAAAGAGAGATTGGCAAATTGTTCTAGGAATATTCTGAGATGATGCTGGTGACTAGGAAAGGGCTGAGACAGGCTCCCTGACCTTCCTGATCACTTCCTCACTCCACATCTACTGACACTCTAGGCAAAAATTCAATATTGTAGTTTATTAAGAACAGATTTTTCCTTTCTGTACATATTTCTTTCTGACTTCAAAGCCTAAAAGGAAGAGACTTATAAGCATGCTATATGTGTGTGTGTGTGTATGTACATGAAACATCTTCATTCATTCAACATTCATGCAATGTTTTTAGTGACTTCATTTAATTTATTTTGCTTTTATTGAGAACTTACTATGTGACAGGTTTTATGTTGGGAAATGGGAATACAAAGATAAATAAGCTATAAATATGCCTGTGAGGAACTTAGAGCCCAATCCAGGAAAACCCATTTAGTCATTCAACAAAGATTCAATGAGCGGCTACATAGGAGTCAGGCACTGCTCTTATGAAACTGTTCAGGGGAGACAGTAAAGCAAATAAACACATCAATCACATTGGCAGGTGACAAGCACTAGGAAGAAAGTCAAGCATAAAATAGTGGTGGGAGGGTGACTGAGGATGGGCAGGAAGACCCTCTAGTACTTGAGTTAAAAGCAAAAGACACCCTTGCCAAGCTGTGTAGTCAGAGTGACCATCCAGTTAAAAGACAGGCAGAAATGGATTAAGTTCAAGAAAAGAATGTAGTCCAGGAAGGCAGGACATTCATGGCTGAGGGAAGGGTTCTGTCAGCGAGGGTTCTCGTCCTCATCATTGCTTCCCACCCACTTAGACCAGGTCCCTATGGAGATCTGAGTGCTCCTGGTAGAAACTGAGTTAACAGTTTTTAACACTGTATTAGTTTGCAAGGGTTGCCATAAACAAGTGCAACAGATGAGGTGGCTTAAACAATAGAAGTTTATTTTCTCACAGTTCTGGAGACTAGAAATTCAACATTAAAGTGTTAGCAGGGTTGGTTTCTTCTGAGGCCTCTCTCCTTGGTTTGCAGATGGCTCCCTTCTCCCTGTGTCCCCACACAGCCATTCCTCTGTCTATGTTGTCTGTATCCTCATTTCCTCTTCTTATAAGAAAACCAGCCATATTGGACTAGGGAATACCAACATGGCGTCATTTTGCCTTAATTACCCCGTTAAAAGCCTTATGTCCAAATAAGGGTCACATGCTAAAGTATTAAGGGTTAGGACTTCAACATGAATTTTAAGGAGGCACAATTCAGCCCATAACACATCCCTTAAGTTAAATGTGCAGGCTGAGAGCAGGAAGATTGTTTACTATTATCATATGATACATTTAGCCAAGGGCTGGGTCATGAGGACATGATAGGCTATGAGAAAATATACATTTTAAGAGAAATGGCAAACTCTTGGCTTTTGTCATGTTATGTTTCTTTAAAGATCAGTTTGGTTGCTGTGTGGAGCATGAATTCTCTGAATAATCAAGAAATATAGGTGATTTGAATTAGGGTGTTAGAGAAGATGGCAAGAATTGTTCAGATGCAGGATCTATTTTGAGGTAGAGTCAGCAGAATTAGCTGATGAAGTAGATGTAAAGATTAGTAGGAATACAGGAATTAAGAAGGACACGAATGGTTTTAGCTACTGAGTGTAGTCAGTGGATTCCAGCATCTACTCTTTCTAGCTATGATCTCCAGCAAGTGACTAAATCTCTGTGAGTCTCTGTTCCTCACATGTAAGATGGAGCTAATAATATTTTCTTCCCAAGTTAGTTGTAAGGATCAACTAAAATAATGCCTGTAAAATGCCTTGCAGAGGGCTTGGAAAAATAAATTGTCAGTGAGCATATTAAGTGCCAGTCACATCTAGTTAAAGATATGTTCATGAAGCAGCTAGGTAGTATCTGATTAAATGTTCAAATGAGAGGTGCCCACCTCATGTTTGAAATAAGGGAAAGCAACATGGACCAGCAGGAGAAGCTCCCTCAATGGGGTGAATGTTGGAGTGATTGTGGAGTACTATAATAGGACTTCATTTCATTGAAGAACAAGAAGCCCTGAAGTTTTAACTGGCTTATCCAAGTCAGAAAGCAGTTTGTCCTAAATTAAAGAATCCCAACTCTGCTACCCCCAGCAGAGCATGGACTTGTGAAGTAACCACTCTCAGCTACAGTTTCTTCTAAGTAAAATAGATCTGTAACCTGGAACTGTATCTTCAATTTATTTTTAAAACCTCAGAAAAATTCAATCTTACTTTATAAGGTTAAAAAACATAGATTGATGATCCTAAAAAATATTTAAAATATATATTTATTTCTTGGAGCATTGTTAATGATTCATTTACATTTTTGAAGAATATTAAACATGATCTAGAGAAATATTACCATATTAATACCCCCCAAATATCATATCATTGTATCTGATGGACTTTGTGATTTTAGCTCTTGTATAATTATCTACTCACCTGGAAACCACTGTTGGGAAATGGTGTAATATTGATCACAAATATCTAAAAAAATGAAATCATTGAATGAGGATCCAGAATTACTAAAGATGAAAACTTTACCTACTGCATATATCAGTCAGCCAGCTCTTTTGTTACTTTGTCCTTTTGAAAAATAATATAATTCTAGCTTCTCCAATAGCTGTCAAAGATGGGTATCTGTGAGTGCTGGTCTACTGCCTCCAAGGACTAATCCTGACCAGGTCTCCCGGTCCTTGCCAGCCCATGGTCTGGTGATAATATCAACCTCTAGAGGGAGCACTGCAGATTTCTAAATTCCAGGTCCACAGAGGAACTGCCCCTCTACTCAGTTCCCCTTGGTTCCAGGCCAAGTATGAACTGAAACTTCTGGGCACCAGGGTGAGGCAGAAACAAGCACCATGAGCAAGACTGGAGGTCAAGTATTGTTTTCCTTTGACTACGTGCTTGCTGCTCCCCTGGAAACTGCTGCAGGGAGTGTTCTCTCCCTCACCTAATCATTGCCCTCCACCTCCTTAGCCCATATCCCCATGGAGACCTGAATGCTCTTGGCTGAAGCTGGGAAAGCATTTTTCACACCTTAAATAAAATGTGCAGATTGAGGGTAGAAAGATTATTTTCCATTACAATATGAAACATCCTGGCCCTTTTCCCAGAGCTTATAATAACCCCTGGAAAAGCTTTTTCCCCTGAAGTATAGTCCTAGAAACCAGCTAGAAATAAACTGGGAAGCCTGGACGACAGATTTGCTAGTGAGGGAGAGCCCATGCTGTTGGAAAGGTTGGAGCACTGGCCTTGCTACTTGCCTTGATCAAGATGATAAATAGCTAAGTCCCTCCATACCTTTGTCCCCACTCTCAGAGTCATACAGAAGTAAATATGTTTAACTGTAGGATACTAGAGATCTCAAAGATAGCTAAACACAATGAAAAAGACTTTACCCATTGATTCCATCCCTTTAATTATCTTTGATACCAGTTGAAATTAACTGGTATCCCCTACTGTATAGCTGCTGTAGAAAACAAATCCCAGTGGATTGATGCTATAAATGTTTATTTCTTGCTTATACTGTGGTAAGATGATTATATGATGGGCATGCTTCCACAAAGAGGTTTAGGAACCCAGGGTCCTTCCGTTTCCAGGGCCATGAAGTCTTCCACCACATCGTCTTCACTTGGTGTGAAGGACCTTGTGTGAGAGTTGAGGAACCAGGCACAAACATAGTGCACCTTACTGTACCAAAATAATATTGTCTGGAACTCAATCACATGCCACCACACAACTTAAGAAAGTCTACAAAATTTACTATACTGAATGCCAAAGGATAGGAAACTCACAGAGGTTGATGAACACATTCTCTGCTATATCTCACAAAGAACAAAAGGGTCAGTTTGAATCATTAGTCATGGCCTATCAGTGGAAATGAAGAATTTAAGAGAAAGTTGAAATAAAAAGAAAGGAGACTTTGGGGGCTGGAGAGAGAAGAAGGAACTACTGGTAGAAAACTTTCTCACATCATCTTTCCTGTCCACTGTCACAAACTTTTATACAAAAGCTTATAGAATTTATTACTGTACATTGTAACTATATAATGTTTACCTGTTTATCTCTTCTGCCCCCAACTTGAGGGTAAAGGAAATCTGCTATTGATTTTTGAATCTCCAACACCCACCCCAGGACCTGAGTTATAATAGAGGTTATGTTATTTTTCTATGCTAAGTTAACAAGTTGCCACACACATAGCATCTTAGAACAACATCCATTCACTCTGTCACAATTGCTGTGGGTCAAGTGAAGACACAGCTTAACTGGATTCTCTGCTACAGGCTTAATTTAATATGTAGGTCGGGTTGCATTGCCATGTGAAGGCTCAACTGGAGAAGAATCTGCTTTTCAGCTCACTCAAGGTGTTAGCAGCATTCATCTTGTATGGTTGTGGGAGTATGGTCTTGGCCTCTTGTTGGCTGTCACCCAGGGACCACTCTCAGCTCTAAGAAGCCACCTGCAGTTTCTTGTCATGTGGCCTTCTTCATAGACCCTCTACAACGTGACAGTTTACGTTTTTAAAATCAGTAAGGGGGAAAGTTTCTAGAACCAGTCTTCCAGCAAGACAGTCATATAATGTGACATAATCACATCACATGATTGAGTGATATCCCATCACTTTGACCATATTCTGCTGGTTGCAAGCAAGTCACAGATCCCACCCATACTCAGTGAAGGGAACTATGCAAGGTGTGAATATCAGAGGGCAGGAATCATAGTTTGTCTTCTACAGAAGATGTTTTAATTTAATGAATAGATGAACAGATGAGGAAAGGACCACATATAGGGGGCTGGAAATGAGGCAAGATAATACTTTCCAAACTTTCCAAACCTGGAATCTTATTATTGAATATCACCTATAACATGATAATAATTATATTCACCTCACAAGACTATCAGGAGATTTAAATAGAAAATACAGATAAAATATTGAATAAAATGCTAGCAAAAGAAGTTGTGCAGCAAGTCTTCCTTTTCTCTAATTTTCTGAAGGCCTTCACAGGTCTTTACTTCATGCTGGGGCTCAGCCAGCTCATCTGTAAATGAGTGCACTAGCTCCAGAAGATATTCTGTTGGTCACTACCAACTTGAAAACTCACATCACTGGACAGCAATGACTTAACCCAACAGTGACTTGTACACAGTCTCCTCATGAAAAAAAGAACTTGAAAAAATAAACTGAAGACGAAAGATAAGGGTCTTCCCTCCTGCCACATAATCATGGACTTAAGGACAAAAAAATGTAATTCTCCTTGGTCAGCCTGTTGGAGAATGTGAAAAGATTAGCCATTTAAAACTTTGTATGGAACACTTAGAGATTAGATCATCTGGCTCATTTCACATGTTGCTGTCTTCCTAACTGGTTGGAATCTTCAGGGAGAGAAGTTTGGCTTTCTTTTTCCTTTGAGTAGCTGTTTACAAAATATAACTTTGATGTAAACAACAACTCTAACTCCATTACAACTGAGAGACAGCAATTTCTAACATTTTAAAATCTAGAAATAGAAACTTACATTTCTGGTTAATTGACTTAAAATGAGAGTCAGTTACTCTATGTTATCAAGGAGCAGATGGGGAGAAAAACAAAGGAGGATCAAGTCACACTTGGACTGATAACCACGCTGGCCGAGGATGCTCTCAACTTCCTGGGCTCCATCTGTGATTTTTCTCTCTCTCCATGATTTTCTCTCTTGGGTTTCTATTTGTCCCATTCAGAAATCCCTGCTTTCTCTCCAACTCTCTTCCTTGCCATGTATGTCCGGCACACCCAAAAGAATTAGGGGGTAATAGTAACAGAATTATTATTCAGGTTGAGACTGTTTCCTTTTTTTTCTTCGCAAAATGAGGTGTCCGAGTGTTTGAAAAATTTGGCCAACTGTTTGGATAGACAGTCTTGCAGTTTATTGTCCCTCACGAGGCCACCATGAACATTTCTGGGACATTCTGAGGTACTCGGACTGCAATCAGAATGTCTTACATCTATCAGCTTGAAAATAGACCTGTAGATGTAACTTGAACTTAGAATTCAAGACAAAGTTACACTTACAGGTGTATTTTCTTTGTCTTGATTTCTTAAAGCCTGCATAGATAATCACGGATACTGCAGGAGTAGGAGACATGACTTGAGTGTCTCCTGAGATGTTTCACCCCAGGTGCCTCACCCATTTTGCCCCCGTTCTCTTCCTGCTAAATGGGGCAGGAAGCTCCTCACTGAGATCTAAAATGATCTGGACATGAAGATTGTATATTAGCTTCCTAGGACTGCCATAACAAATTCCTACAGATTTGGAGGCTTCAACAACAGAAATTCATCGTTCAATTGTTCTGAAGCCTAGAAGTTCAAAATCAAGGTGTTGGCAGGGCCATGCTTCCCCAAAAGACTAGGACAGAATTTTTCCTTGCCTATTTCAGCATCTGGTGGTCCCAGGTGTTCTTTGGTTTGTGCCAATATAAGTCCAACATCTGCCTCAGATTCCAAATGTCTGTGTCTTCTCCTCTTCTCATAAGGACAACATTGTATTAGATTGGTACAAAATAATTGTGGTCTTTGCCATTGAAAGCAATGGCAAAGACCACAATTACTTTTGAACCAACACAATATTTAGGGCCCACCTAGGTAATCCAGGATCTCATCTCAAGATCTTTAATTATATCTGCAAGGCCCTTTTAATAAAGCAGGTCACACAGACTTCAGGTGAACACAGCTTTTGGGGACTCACCATTCACCTCAAGACAGATTGGAATCAAGATATTGAAATCCAGAACTTCAGACCATAAGATGATCTGTGTAGGATTATTTATTCAACATGTCTTTGCCCAGTGCTAGCTCTTTCCCCAATACTATGGTCTTGTTACAGTAGGTAGCTAGTCAGACATAAACAGAACAGGAGAGGGCTCCCCTCACCCCCACTGCCACACACACCAGGAATATCAGGTGACCATCAGGTGATGGTCAGACGGTTGTTAACTGCCTCTCTAAAATAATATTTGGTTGCAGTTGGCACCAGGGAAAGACAATCTCTTAACAGGTAGGAAAAACCTGAAACTGGCAATCAGTACTTCCCAATAAGATCTCAGGAGCTGGGTGAGTGGGCTCACACATGTGTGCTAAGAGGCAAAATGACAGAGTTTAACTGGTATATCACCTCCTAGAAACATTTGACTTGTCAGGAAAGAAAGCCTCAATGGAGCATGTGTACAACTCCAATAAGCACACTGAGCATGCTCCCCTCCCAAGTGCTAGCAGGCCACTGTGCATGCAGATAGCCCACCCCAACAAAAGACCCCGGAAGTATGCCAACGTATAAAACCCCAAGTCAAAGGTCAAACAGAGCACTTTATCTCTCAAGTTGCCCGCTTGGCCCTCCTCCAAGCATACTTTACTTCCTTTCCTTCCGGATCTAAAGCTTTCTAATAAACTTTCATTCCTGTTCTGAAACTTGCCTACTCTCTTTCTGCCTTATCCCCCTCTGTCCAATTCTTTCTTCTGAGGAGGCAAGAACTGAGATTCCTGCAGGCCTCTATGGATCCACTGCCAGTAACAGCCACCAAGTGAGACAAGGTGGAAGATGGCAGTGATGAAACTGACATGGTTTCGTCTCACATCTCCTTAAAACAATACCAAAACAAAAATATTTTAGACGCACTCTCTCAAGAAACTTAAAATCTATTGGGAGAGAAAGACAAAGACCAGTCAACAGAATGTCTGATTCAGGGTGGTGAGTGCTAACGAAGGCACACAGCCATGGTTTTAAGAATAGGGTGGCTGATGGCATTTAACTCAGTGCAGTGTTTAAGGAGCTCCAGCCCAATCAGTGCCTTGGTATGATGTGTATTTTAAAAATATATATTATTTAATAACAAAAAGAAAATGCTTCAATTTTTAAAAATATGTTAAGTAAAAGTACGCTTGATGTGGCCAAATAAGTCACTAATGACTGAGGTTGGTGAAGTAATGAAGCAACAAATTTTAGTTACTCGAAAATCAGTCTCAGTAACACGTCGCTAAGTATTCAAATTCTACCCATTCTGACAGGTCAAACTCAGGTTTACATTTTAGAAACTCTTCCAAACAACCAGCACTGGTAAGAGTCACACAATTCTGATTTCATAAGACTCCCAAAACTATGTTGGCATTTCTAAGCCAGTTCCTGCCTGGGCGTCTTGTCTCAGTATAAGGCACCACTATTCAATTCCACAGCAAGTTCTGCAGGCCCAACTGCCAAACATATCTGGATTCTCTCCACATCACTGGTAGCACCTTGTCCAAAACACCGTGATTTATTGCTTGAAGAATTGTGATGTATCTTAACTAGTCCTCCTCCTTCTATCCCATTCCTTCCATCATCTATTTTCAGCAGAGCAGTAATTATGATCTCTTGCAAACATGAACTATGTTAATCATCTGCTTAAAACTCTCCAATGTCTTCCCATTGCACTTGAAATGAAATTGAGGCACTTTGCCTTGACCTAAAAGGCTTTATATGACCATGTCCCTATGGACCTCTCTGAAAATGTCTTCTGTCCTTCTCCTCCTTGCAATTGATAAGCCCCAACCACAGTGGCTTTCTTTGTGTTTTCTGAACAAAGTTGTTTTTAGCCTTCGGGCTCTTGCATATGGGTTTCCTGCCTGTAAACATTCTCGTTTATCTTAACAGGTCTATCTTTGTAGTCTTATCTCAAACATCACTTTCTCAGTGAGAATTCCTCCAATCCTTTAGTCTAAATTACTCCATCCTCACTCATCCTCTATCATTCACCCACAGTCATGCCTCTCTGCTCCATTTTCTTTATTGCTCTTAACAACTAAAATCATCTTCATTTATTGTTACTTGTTTATTAGGTATCTCTTCCCCACACAGACACTAGAATATAAATGTCATGAGAACTGGGACCTTGTCCATGTTTTCACCATTGTGTCCCATTGTCTAGATCAATACGAAACACACAATAGATGCTTTACAAATATTCGTTCAAGGACTGGATAACAAATGCAGTGTTCGCTCCCTCTCTCTCTCTCTCTCTCTCTCTCTCTCTCTCTCTCTCTCTCT
>NW_012100543.1:2707021-2739388 GCF_000951045.1 Mandrillus leucophaeus | reverse complement strand
TCTCTCTCTCTCTCTCTCTCTTTCTCTCTCTCTCTCTCTTTCTCTCACTCTCTCTCTCTCTATCTCTATCTCTATCTCTATCTTTTTGGAAGCAGCATCTCATTCTCTGTCATCCAGTCTGGAGTGTAGTGGTGTAATCAATCATAGCTGACCACAGCTTTTTTGAACTCCTGGACTCAAGTGATCCTCCAGCCTCAGCCTCTTGAGTAGCTAGGACTACAGGCACATGCCACCGTGCCTGGCTAATTTTCATATATATATATATGTACAGGTATATGTGTATGTATATATTTGTAGAGATAGGGTCTCAATTTCTTGCCCAACTTGGCCTCAAACTCCAGCTTCAAGTGATCTTCTTGCCTTGGCCTCCTAAAGTGCTGGGATTACAGGTGTGAGCCACCATACCCAGATGCAGTGTTGTCTCTTGTTCTCATATTGCTTAAATATATTGGTTGTGGTCTTTTAACACCATAAGCTCCATGAAAGAAGACATCATTTTATTGTTCTCCACACGTGTAGTAGCCTTCAGCAAATACACATTTAGCTGCTTTGGAAACAGGAACAAGGAATGGTGTTCTAGGATTTCTGCTGAATACCCTTTGGGTCCCTTTTGTGTTTTAGAGGCTCTGTCCTTGGTCGGCTTTCCTTTGTTGTTTATTTGAAGAGATTAAGGCCATTTCTTGTGAGTGGTTTCTATTTCTCCTTTGGTAAACTCATATTGGACCATCTAAGAAATCTAGTATGAGCAGGTCTTCCCCGTCTTTTGGCTCTCTGGTCCTGTGGCTCTACTTCCACTTCTAAGTGTCTTACATACCACAGGAAACTCCATCCCACAACAGCTTCCAAGCTCTTATCTATAGAAATAAGAAACAAGTAAAAAAAAAAAAAAATGTAGCAGCAATGACTAGCATATGCAAGCACTAGCATGTGCTTTACCAAAACTTCAACTTTGAACTTCTAGAAATTCTTGCCAAGAATTAATCTTTCCTTAATAGCCATCATCATTGCATTTATGGCACTTTGGTCCTGTCTCCTTATGGCCAAAGGAAGTTCTCTCTGTATCTCTTTTACTGTCAGTGTATGCCTGAAACCAGCAAGATTTGTGAATGATGTGCCTCAGGAGATTGTGTTAGGGTAGCCTGGGTCAGACAGACTCTGCTCTCTGTATGAAGTAATCCTATCTGTGTGTGCTCTGGTTTTAAAGTTGACCCTCATTAATCATGGCCTTGGTTCCCTTAGACGTTCCAGAGCTGATCTATTCTCATTTTCCCGTGAGCAACAATCTATATAGACCCCCAAATACGTTATTTATTCCTGAAATGACTTGGTCTGGCATCACCCAGCCCTTCTATAACCTCCTGTGTATGAAAGAGAAATGAATGACTTGGGCAACATCAAAGTGTTGTTTTACTTTCCATATAGTCATTAACTTTAAATGTTCCCAAACTAATAGTCCAAGACATTGTAAAGAGGTAATAAGTTCAAAGGAATATGAAACATAAAGCAGAACTCCAGAGTCATTTGAAAGTATTTTCTCTAAATGTGTGCAAGCTTTCAAGGCTGCTCGGCAAAGAAGCCTGGGTCGGCATGTTGGCTAGTGCTGAAAAGAATTTTCCCCAAGTGGAGTGTGTAAATGAGTTGCCAGGCCAACCTCCTTGAGAGAGGAGCCACGTCCTTAGAGGATCTGCTGTTCCAGAGAATGCGGCACTGAGCTGGCTCATTCTTCCTTCTATTAAAGGCTAATTTGTCTCTTTCTTTCAATCTCTTTCCTTGTTTGGATCTGGATGCCCTGGGTCACTTAGGGAGGGTTTGTCCATTGCCCTCCAAAATAGGGTGTCTCTGTATAAGAGAAAATTACAAAGGGATTAAGTTATATAAACTGAAGATCCAAGTTCCTGCTATAAAATTTCTAGTCATTGAGTCCATTCGAGTGTAGAATAAAGGTTAGAGCCCTATATATTGTTCGGTGGCATCAGAGTTATAAAACAGTTTGTTTGAGCAGACAAATCTCATCCTTTGAAAAACCCACCAGAGAATGGAGTTTTTCCTCGAGCAGACTTGTTTAGGAAGCTGTCGTGGACACAGTGTTTCTGCTGTTGCTCAAACCTTCAGATTCTCATAATTTTTCATAGCACTGAGCAACTGTGGATTTTCATTCTAGCCACTCATTTGAGGCAGGGATTCAGATCCTAAAAAGAGCATAGCTGGCTTTCATTTCAAGAAAAAAACAATGAAATTCAAGACAATTTTGATTGTTATGTCTTCTATTTATGTATTTTCATCTCCCCTTTCGTTGCATGCAGACTTATTTTTATGTACTCATACTCATAGGAAGCCAGCTGCATTTTGTTCTACTTATTTTCACTTAACATTATGCCATGGGCATATATCGTCCTGCTATGTCATTTCCATAAGAGTTATTTTAATTAGTACTTCAGTTTCCATTGAATCTACTTAATCATTTACCTATTACTAGATATTTAGATTGTTTCCAAATTTTTCATTATTAATGATAACTCAGCAATAAATATTTTTGAGCATGGATATTTGTCTTCTTTCAAGGTAATTATGTCAGAATGGAATCCCCTTATAGTGGAATTATCAGGTGCAAATATAAAACTATTTTCTGGCTCTTTATATAAGCATATATGTTGCCTTGCAGAAGGCTTTGTTCAGTTACAGGGTTTACTTGCTATTGTTCAGGTACCATTTCACCACACCCACACCCACACCCACATTGGATATAGTGAAGAAGGAAATATTAGGTATCCCAGAGACTTTGAGCTGTGGTAGGCACTGACCAAAACCAAAAATCAAGACAAGTGGAATTCAGTCAAATTGAATATTATATACAGATACCACTTAATAGACATCTTCCTTTTATTGGTTTTTTATTGTCATTTTCTTTCTTAAAACTAGTATGATGGTTATAAAAGAAATATATGATTTATTATAATACATTTTAAAATTTGAGAAAGAATAAAACGAAAATAATTTATACTGCTGCCACCTGAATAAGACACCACTGATCTTGTGTAGTAATTCTGATTATCATTCTATGCACACATTTTAAAAACAAAAATAGAATCAGACACAGAATACATTGGATTTTAATCTGTTTTTCATTTAATAGCATAGTATGAACAATAGACATGTAATATACACTTTTGCCATAATAACAGTTTTAATGACTATTTAAATTTATTATATGAATATATTAAATCTCCTATGGTTAGCCATGCAACTTATTTCAATGTTTTCTCTATAATAATTGATGTTGCAGTGATAATTACCATTCCAGTAGATATTTCTTAGTATAAAACTGTGATAATATCCTAAAGTAAAGTTTTAAAATTGAATTTCAAGATTATAATGTAAGGACAATTCTCAGCTTGTGCTGAATATTTGCAAATTGCCCTCCAGCAGTGCTGCCTTGCAAAAGTCGATGCGGTTGCCTGTTTCCTGGGCCCTTACCAATATGGCATCACTATCAGTGTGAAAAGAATCTTTTCAAGTTTGATGGACAAACATAATATTGCTTGACTTTACCATGCATTTTTGATCATCTGTGAATTTAGCCATCTGTTTCTTTATATTTATTTTATTATGTGCATTTTGTGTGTGTACTTATGTCCTTTAATCTGTTTTTTCTATGGCTAACTTTGCTTCTATTTCAACTTCTAAATAGCCACAGAGAAGAGCTGTCTTCAGGTTGCTGTGAGCACTGAGTGACCTGCATAGTGTAGGTATGGGGACATCCCATACATGTTAGCCATTTTCATTCATACTGAGACTCTGACCCTGAATCCCCTAAACTGCTTTGTGTTTCTCTCTGGCTTATTGCATTGAATAAATGCTGGATTTGAACATTAGAATGCAGACAATTCTGAATTTATTCTGGGGAGTGGCACAGATTACCCATGTAGAATGTCAGTAGATGAGACCTGAACATAAACTTGTGCTAGATTATAAAAGGCCTTGAATGCTAAAGATTTTAGACTCTTCTGTCAACAATAGGGAGCCATTGAGGAATTTTGAGTGGGAGAAAAAGACAAAGAAAATATGTGTTTTGGGGAGTATCCAGAAGGTGGCGCCATTGTAACATATCTTCTGCCTAGAGTTTCAAGAATTTGAAGTTTGTAGGTAAAGCCCACGTGTGAAAACACATCTATTTAGAAGTATCCACTGTGGATGGGACTGGAATGGTTCCTCCTCAAGGCTAAAAGAACTCTAACACAGCAGCTCTGTCCTTTGTTATATTATTCACTTCTCCCCATAGCCTGTTTTTTATTTATGTATATCTCTTGTGTCTCCTTGAAGACCTGGCATTTGGAGGGGAAGTTTGCACAAATGCTCACACCAGGGCTGAAATCTATAAATCCTTGAATAAGAACAAGTTTTTTGAGTTCCAGTTTAGTGCCTTCATATACGTTAGGCTATTTCTACTTATATTAAAAACTATTTCTAGCAAATTATTTTGGGCCTATTTAATGAAGACTAGAGTAATAACTTCCAACTCTGCAAAGCTGTGAAACCATCAATGCAGGAGGAGAACTGGGTAGTGCACAACACACTAAAGTATGGTTGACTTCTTCCTTATTACTGTAAGTAATAGTGATAAGTTCAAATGATTATTTTCTTAACAATGAACATCTTCTTACCAATTAAATGATGGCAGAGTATTAACTATTGGGTATCTTAGGATATATGAGCAAATTCAAGAATCCCTGCATTAAATTTATTTAACATTTTATTATGTTTTATAGTTTGACTTAATTTGTTTGAAACGTCTCCATTGACATCAAAATGAAGATTCAGGACAAAATATGAGTTCAAAATGTTTTTCACCGAAACCCTCGATAGATCCACTCTGAAAGACAGAAAGGCACATGTTTGTAGTTGGGAATCTGGCAGGAAGGAGCTTGAGTTCTGATGGTCAAGATGTTTTGGTTCAGAAGTTAGAAAATAAATAATTCCTGAGAGGAAGGATTCTTCAGCTCTGGGCAGCTGATACGGCAGTAAAATAAATAGGCAGTAAAGCACACTTCCTGTTTTGAGAGTTCACATTTCATATTGGCAAAGAGCATCTCTTAAATTCAATCTCATGCTTCCATAAATAAACCTGGCACCTTTTTAAACGCTTTTCCATCTGCTTCAGAATGAGGAGTGCATTATTGAATACACCTCAGGGAGTCCGAGAAATGGGAAAAGACTACTTGTGAGGAACACACCATTGCAGTTGGCCTTGGCCCAGAGAAGCCATTGTGAGATTGCTTGAGTTCAAACCATTGTAACAAGACCCCGATGGTGTTTCCCCACCCCCCTTTTCTTCTACTTGAAGTTGTCATAGTTGGAGCTTTGCACCAGGAACCAGGAATGATCTTGGGTTGAGTCAGAGTTAGGCATTTTTGCAGATGATTTGCTATATTACCTGGGTAGTTCTCATCCAGCTTCTGAGATTTTGCTCCAATATATTAATCCAGTTTCCTAGGCTGGATAGAAAAGTCCATTATCCACACATAGGAGAGCCCAGAGGAAGAGGTCTGCTATACTGACTATAGAATAATTCCTGGAGTTTTCAGTGCTTGCAGTAATCAACTTGTGTTCATCGAGTTGATAGTGAAAAGCATGAATTTGGTGTCATGAAGAAACAATTCAAGATCGAGTGTTCCTATTAACTGTGTGATCTTAGACAGGTAAGTAGATAATTGTATCCTAAGAGGTTTGTGAAGAGAAAGTGAAATAAAGCTCATAGAGTCAATTGGTACACTGTCTGGCAACAAATAAGCAATCGTGAATAGTAGCTATTTTTATTATTCTACTTTCCCAGGTAATCCTTGTAAGCTAAGAACTGGGGACAATCCTGCCTGGGTCAGGTGGCCAAGAGGGGCAGTTATTTAATATCTACATTTATCATTTGAGACAATTCTCATATATCTGATACTTTTCTAAGTTTTTAAAAATGTTATCTAATTTAACCTTTGCAGTAAACTTCTGAGCAGGTTTCTATATGTCCATCTAAACAAAATATCACAAATACCAATAATGTTGCCAAACCTAAATTGCCATTGGTTGTGTTAACAGAAAAGCTTTAGCAAATGAAATTCATTTATGTTCCTTTGAGACAGGATTTTACTCTATTGCCCAGGATGTAATTTGGTGCCATGATGATGGCTCACTGCAGCTTCGACCTCCCAGACTCCAGCAATCCTCCCCACGTGTCACTATACCTGGCTAATTCTTGTATTATTTGTAGAGATGGGGTCTCCCTATGTTGCCCAGGCTACTGTCAAACTCCTGGCCTCAAGTAATCCTCTTGCCTCAACCTCCCAGTGTTAGGATTACAGTTGTGAACCACTGCACTCAGCTAGGAAATTAAATTTAGCAGTCTTTTATTTGAGCGAAGAATGATTTATGAACTGTGCAGCACTCAGAACCAGAAGAGGTTGAGAGACCTCTGCCCAGCAATGTGAACAGGGAGCTTTTTGCAGGGTACGCAGAGAAGCCAAGTAGAGAAATCACTGGATTGGCTACTACTAGGTATCTGCCTTATTTGGGCATGGTGTGATGAGCTGGCTGCCTATGATTGGCTGAAACTGAGCTGTTTGTTTTACTCCTAAATAACATTGCAGTTTGTTATGCAGGGACCAAGTTATGGAGGAAGCCTCAGGCTAAACTTAAATGAATTTAATAGTTGTAAGGAATGTGCTATGGACTGAACGTATGTTTTCCCCAAAAATTCGTATGTTGAAATTCCAATCCCAATCTGATGGGAGATAGGAATCTCCAGCAGGTAATTAGGTCGAAAGGGTGTAACCCTGATAAATGGGACTAGTGCCCTTATAAGAAGAGGCTGGAGAGTTAGCTAGTGCTCTTTCTATCATGTGAGGATACAAGCAGAAGTCAGCTGTGTGCGATCTGGAGTAGAGCCCTCACCAGAACCCAACCATGTTGACACCCTGATCTCAGATTTCCAGCCTTCAGAACGATGAAAAGTAAATTCCTATTGTTTATAAGCCTTTCAGTTTATGACATTTTGTTATAGTAACTTGAGTTGACTAAGACGGTACTGCTACCTAAGGAAATAAGAAAAAAAACCTGCCAATTATAACTGTAAGATGCTACTGTTAATAAGGCATATCAGAATTTCAGAGATTTTAAAATATAGGGAAAAGAATGTGCCTTTAAAGTCAATGAAATAGAGTAAGGAGTTTCCTTGACCTCATATGGAGTTAGTGGCAGAACCAGAATTTTATTTTATTTATTTATTTATTTATTTTATTGTACTTTAAGTTCTAGGGTACATGTGCACAATGTGCAGGTTTGTTACATATGTATACATGTGCCATGTTGATGTGCTGCACCCATCAACTCATCATTTACATTAGGTATATCTCCTAATGCTATCCCTCCTCCCCCTCCCCTGACCTCACAACAGGCCCCGGTGTGTGATGTTCCCCTTCCTGTGTCCAAATGTTCTCATTGTTCAATTCCCACCTATGAGTGAGAACATGCGGTGTTTGGTTTTCTGTTCTTGCGATAGTTTGCTGAGAATGATGGTTCCCAGCTGCATCCATGTCCCTACAAAGGACATGAACTCATCATTTTTTATGGCTGCATAGTATTCCATGGTGTATATATGCCACATTTTCTTAATCCAGTCTGTCATTGATGGACATTTGGGTTGGTTCCAAGTCTTTGCTATTGTGAATAGTGCCGCGGGGAACTCTGTTTCAAAGTCAATGCACATTACTTATATCAGCCTCTGCCAAACACCAAGTTCCACTCTCTGGGGCAGCTCTGATCTCCTCTGGAAGTCCTGCTGTGCTACCTGAGGCAGCCCTTATTGTCTTCTTATCTGTGTCACAGCCCACCCCACTCCCATCACCTCCTGATGAGTTCTAGGAGCTCATCAGTTCTGAGCTCCTGGAACATGAAAAGCCAGGTGCATTCAAGCCTCGCTCACCAGCACTGGTGCCCAGCTCTAGTTCTTGTACCTAGTCACTGGTCATCTCAGAGGAGAGTAGAAGGCAGAGGCTGCTGAGTGTTAGAGCTGACTGTAGTCCTCAAGGGATGGTGAGTATTCAACAAATGCTCATGATAACATTGGTGATATCATCAGGTCATGTGCCTGCAATTAGATTGGATTTTGATTTAAGTTGGTTTTCAGCATGATAAGATCCCCTTTCCTCTCACAGACATAGGATTGTCTGTCTCTTTTTTCCTTGAGTATCTGGAGTTTTCAGTACTCTCAAATTCAACTTGACTCTCAGTCGTCTGTCTCAGATAGTGGTTTTCTTTCTTGACTTTTGTTCTTCTATGAAACAAGTTGCTCAACTCTCTCTTTGCTTTTGATAAAATGACACAAAGACAATTAGAACTTGGGTTGCACATTCCAAACTAGGATGTCCGAAGGTAAAAAAAAATATAGATTTTCTTACTCCAAATCATGTGCTTACAGTAGCAGAACAAGTTGTACAGTTAAATTTCATCTAACGTGCAAATTTTACTGAAGTTGAAAAGTAAGTGTAAAATTATACTGCCTCTCAGAGAAAATAAAACTAGATTATATCTAACTTCCCATTCTACCATTGGCCAACACCAGGATCTTGGTAAGCTGGTTCTCCTTGCTGAGCCTCAATTTGTAATCAGGAGAGTTGAATTGGCTATTCTTCCTAATCTTTCTTGTCCAGACATTCTGATTCTGAGACATTTTTTACCTTACTGGTATGGATATAGCTGTTACTTATTGTACCTATTTTAACCATGAGGTTTACCTAGCACTCTTGCCTCCAGGTTTCTATGAGTCCGTATAGTGACCACTCTAGAATTCATTAGCCTTTGTGGTATTTATGTTACTATTCAGTATTTGCCTATTATTTTACTAAGTATTGACATCGTTTCCTGGGGAGGAATTATGACTCTCTTTGAGAAGTTGCAGCAATGGTTCCTTCATTTGTACCCCATGGATTCCCTTTTATTGCCCTTCAATTTGCTTCTGGAATGAAGCTCCAGTTATCCCAGTATCTCTCTCAGCCCTCTGAACTTGCCTTTGCTCAATTTTCATTTTAGATTTTTTTCTGAGGATAAGGAAGCACCTCACTTTTTAGTTATGTTCTTTAGAAGACTTTTCTTGATGAACATGGTTATTTCAGTATCTGAGTCATCTTGGCGATTTCATCAGCTATCCACGTTGCAAGTCCCTTTGATTTATTATGAGGCTTCATCAGGCACATTTTCCCTTGCTCCCTACCTCAGTAGATTAATCCAAACTCATCTGCAAGGCTTGTTCGAGAGGCCAAATCATTCCCATTTTTTTGCTCCTTTTCAGGGCTGCAGAGATAAAGCTCTGGTACCGTGCCAGCCACGTCTAACAGGGTCAATCAGCCTATTTTAGCCTTTCTCAAAAGTTCACTCTGCCAGATGTGAGATTTGGGAGGGGTGGAAAAAGTGAGTCTCCTGGAGAACATTCGTCTTCTCCTAGGACCTGAGTTCGGGCAAGTCTCGGAGGGTCAGAGGCACATCTCAGGCCATTGGATGCAACGCATGTATTAGGAAAGCATCTGCCCCATTTTTGAAGCAACCTCTGCCCGCAGCCTGTAACACGCAGAGAGCATCAGTCCTTTTGATCCAAGAACTGCATCAAATCATTTTGACCCTTTGAGAAGATATGTAACCTGGGCCAAGTGAAGCCAGATGACTTTTTTTTATTATTACCACAGCATAAAGTAATATTAAGTGATTTCATGAGTTGTAGCTGGAACATCTGTTATTAAACATCAGAAATCTGATTTATTCAATTTATTCAGAAACTGGCACTCAGCCCTCTCTAAAGTAATGCCTCGCCTTTGGGGCAAGAAGGTGTTACTGACCAGTTTTCCTTTGAGCTTACAATCCTTTCCATGTGCCACGTGACTATGCTTCTGCTCTCTGAGAGATGTTGTCCTTGTAGCAGAAAAGGAAAGACTTCCCTGGACAGAGAGCTGACTGGAATGTGCCACATACTTTGCTCTCTCCAGGGCAGTTCATCGACCCAGAGCCACATCCCTCTGGAAAGGTAGCTGGAGTGTCATGAGTGGGGAGCAGGACATCAAGGAGGAAAGGTTTATATGTAGACCTCTGAGGGCAGATGGGTCCATATTTTAATGACCAATTCCCCACAATTGGCCTGTTTTATCCTTAAGCTACCACTTCTGCAGCTGTATGTGGCATGTGTTCTATCCCATATGCAACTTTAAGAAAAATTTTCCCTTTTCAGATCCTTTATTTATCATAGATGACAGAGCATTTCTTTCAGAAAAGTAGGCCGTTGATCCTTGCGACATCAACATTTTGCAAAAATTAAAGTAACAAATGGAAACTATGACATTCTACTGGTGGGATTTCAGGCTTTGATCTCCTTCTGGGTGTGTGTTGGTGGCACTGGAATAAGCAACAGAAATAAAAGGATAAAATATTTTGGAAAATGGAGGCTTCCCCAAAGAATCAAGTTAGCCATTCATTTTATTCTTTCATTCCATCATTCTTTTATTTACACATTTGTTCATTAATTACTATATTTTTCAAATATTTACCTGTGCCAGTCATTGTTCTAAGCATTGAGAAATGGGAGATAAAAATATAAAGAAGCGGCAATCCATCAACTCAAGAAGTTGACAGTTTGATAAGGAAAGTAAGACACTGGCACCAACTATAAAGTAGAAAGTTATGAGTCATAAGAGAGTCACAGAGAAAGGTCTGTGGAAAGTTAAAGGGGAAAAGGAATAAAATGTTGACTGGAAGTTTCCTGGAAGGGTGTAATGAAGGATGTAGAATTTGGGCTGTGCCTTAAGGGATCGAGTGTTGGAAGAAAGAAAGGAGAGGCAGTGGTGATTGTAAAAGGAAGCAGTGGCTGGAAACAAGGCATGGCTATAGAACAGCATGGGGCATGCTTGAGTGTTGGCAAATCGTCAGCTTTCCTAAAAGACACAGTTCATATAGAGGAATAATGGGAGAAGGTGAAAGACATGCTGAAGCCACATCCTGAATGTTTCCAGTGCAAGGCAAGGCCCTCAGATTCAGGAGGCTGAAGTATTCTGAGTAGGTGAACATAACTATAATTTAGGAAGATTAGTCTGAGACCATGAGTAGGATAAATTGACAGTGGGGAATCCTGGAAAAAAAATGCAGCTGAGCAATGATAAAACTTCAACTGGAGCAGTTGGTTTGGAGAAGAAGGGGTGCATAGAGTAGATGTACAACAGAGGAATTGATCGGGCTTCAGAAGTTATATGTTGTTATAAGAGGAGTATGGCTTTTGGCGTCAGAGAGACTCTAAGATGAGCTTTATTTTTTCCTCACTCTTAGAACTACCTGGAGTAACTCACAATTTCTCCAGACCTCCCTCTCCACCCCATTGCCAAGGTTTGTGTGCGTGTAATATTGGAAGCATGGTGGGAGGGGAGGGTTGTGATAATATATGTGAAAACACTTCATAAACTCTGAAAAATCCTAAGAAGTCCATTGTGGTTAAGTTACTACCTGGATCTGTGGGACAAATGGAAGGGAAGGATCTCAGATGGACCTTATGTTTTGAGCCAACATGACTCTGAAGGTGGAGAATCACAGTGCCAGAAAATGAAAGGAAGGAAAAAAGGAAAAGAGAGTCAGCACTCACCCATTGCCTCAAATTAAACTCCAGATGGATCAAAGACTTAACCGTAAACTTGAAACCATAGAAACACTGAAGATATTTTATAATGTAGCAGTGGAGAAATTATAAGAATTCTAAGAAAGTTAGAAACCAAAAAGGGAAATATTGATCAATTTGGCTACATTAGAAGTTACGATTTTTATACAACAAATGATAGTAAGTTTGAAAGAAAAATGACAGAGAAGGAAATGTTTGTCAATCATATGATTGACATAGTTAATTTCTGAGTACATTAAGACTTTTACATGATGATTAAAAATATAAACAAATAGTCCAATAGAAAAATAATGTGAATTAGTTATTTATAAGAGAAGAAATAGAAATGACCAATATACAAAATAAAACATATTAAAACTTAATTAAGAAATTCAAATAAAATGAGGTGTTTTTTAACCACTATATTTGGTAACTTAAGAAGATTGAAAATGCTATATTTATGAAGGGTTGGGAAACAATTACTTGAATGAACTATTGAAGTGGAGATGAAATACAAAATATAATAGTCTTTCTGGTGTTCAATTTTGTGATACATACCAGTATATAAAAGGAATATACCCTTTGACCTGTCAAATTCACTTTTGGGAATTTAAGAAGATAAATATACACATGTGAAAATATAAATGAATGAATATGTTTATTGCATTATTGCTTAAATTAATAAAAACAACAATAAAATATAGAATAATTTAGGTACATACATTTTGATATGCCTAAAATCTTTAGCTCCTAAAACTAGTGAAGTAGACCTTAATTTATTGAAATGTAAAGCTGTAAACCACATGTGTTTGAGAGATGTGTGACATTATCCCATTTGTTAGAAATATATACATATACACATACATATATGCAGTGTATCTATATTTCTATACAAAAGAGATGTCTAGAGGGATGTTCACCAGAACATTATCCGTGTATTTCTCTGGATCTTAAATCTTCTGGTGCATTTAAAAATATTATTGTATTTTCCATATTATTTCAATTTTGAAATAAAATTTTAAAAGTTTATTTTTTTGCCAAAGCAATAACATTTTCAAATGAAATATATAAAATAAATTAAGAGAAAGAACCAAAGAGAGTGAGAGAAAAGAAGAGAGAGAAGGAGAAAGAGAGGGAGAGAAGAGGGAGGGAGGTAAGTTAAGATGCACCCACAAGGCTTTAGCCTATGGAGACAACTGAGTGATGACACAGAGAGGTCATTGCTACTGAAAGAAAAGTTTGTTACTTACGGTTTTCAAGAGAAGGGAGCAGGCCACACCATACAGGGCCACGGTTCCCACATCAGGTTTGGTCAGGAAGCAAAGGCAGGACCATCAGGGAAAGCTTGGCTTGGTGCTTTTATTGTGTTTTCTGTGGGAATGGCAAGCAGGGCAGGGAAACAGCTTAGGACTGGCTCTTGAATAATGTCAGCAGGCTCTGGGCTATGGGATGGTTGGTTCCTGGGTTGATTTAGGGCAGGGGAAATATTGGCTTGGTATGGGAAAGCTAGATAACGAAGGAGGTTAAGGGCCTGGCCTCTCAGGTCTGGTTGATTTGCATGGGAAAGGTGTGTTGGCAGGCAAGTTGCCTGTTGTCTCTGGAGATCAACTATCCCTGTGAGGGGCAGTCTCTCCCTGTCCAGTTAGGCCCCCCAGAATGTCAAAGCATCATAAATACGTTTAGAAATTTGGATTAATATAGGATAAAGGAAAAAGGAGAAAGGGGAAGAATAGCTGTTGGGGTATGGCCCCTGAGAAAGTGGAAATGATGGGATTCTGAGGATAAGTGAAGTGTGTCACCATGGTCTGGAAGGGCAGTACTTTCTCTAAGGTTGAAGGGAAGGTGCGAGAAGGCAGAAAAACTTCTTCTTTTCTGCTATGTGGAGAGAAAAGGACATCACCCTCAGATGGCCTCAATCTTAGCAAAGAAGGCAATCTAAAATTCTTCTGGGAAATGATCAAGACAGAGTTTGGTAAAGGATTTGGAAAGAATGGAGACACTTTTAAATAGCTGTTGGGGAAAATTCAGTGAGTAATTTTCTAGGTGTGAGTAAAAGAACAGCTATTAGGGTCCAGTTGAGGTTATATTCAGACACAGAGATGAGAATAAATTTGACTCAGGGTTAAGCTTGAATAGTTGCTAAGAATGGACATAGTCCTTTAGAGTTTTTCAGCCTTGTTCTTAAACTTCAAGTCCTTGGACAAACAAGTATCTGCACCAAGAATTGCCAAGATAATACAACAATTGATGTTGGCTGCCATTCAGATCCGCATTGCGCTTGGCTCTTGACTTACGTGGGAAGCATCCTGGGATGCTTCTTCCTCCTCTTTTGTTAACTAGAAGACCTCCCCATCTACCCGCCAACCCCTCCTCCTTACATATCCACATTAGGAGATGGTTAACAACAACTCCCCTCCCAATCCCTGCCATGACGTGAGAAAGGGGTAAAAGAAAAATTCTATCATCATTTTTCCCAATATGTGATATCCTGAACATTTTCACAGATCTGCTTAAGTCCTCGTCTTTAATGAAATTAGGAACAACCTCTGCAACGCCCCCAGATGAGACTCACCATGACGGGAAATGAATTTGTTAATGAATTCATTAATTATTCCATTATTTATTTTAATACAGCTTTACCATGTGTACTGCACTATAGAGGATGACCTAATTAGCATTGCTTTCTTCATGCTTGGTTTAGTAACTGATGTCTCCAAATGCTTGAGTGAGGGCAGATGAAGAAGAGAAACATGAAACAGCCCCCAGATGTCAACTGATTCCACATGACAAAGGCTGGCTGTGTGAGGCAATAAATGTGTTCTGCCGACATCGGGCTGAGCAGTGCCAATATAGACATCTTCAGAAAAATAACGAGCCAACGTGGCCATTTCTCTGGGCCTTGTCTTCTCTCCTTCCAATGAGTTGCATTTTTTACTCCCGATTTGGAAGCTATTTACAGTACATCTCAACGAGCCAGCCCATGGTGCTGGCTCTACTTTCTTTTGGAAATATTAGAATTTGTCCCCTGGGAGAGTCAGAACAATTGTTTGTTAGTTTAAAATAAATCATACATTTGATCATGATTGTGCAAGACTCTCTCCTTCTCCCTAAAGTCTCCATTTCAGGGCTGGTGGAAAGGGAGATGTCCACTGGGAGGCTAAAAGCAGCACCATTGTCTATGGGGACATACTGTCTCTTATCTGGAGATAAAAGAGCCAAGAAAAGAAGCAAAATAACACTAGAGGGATTGCCTGAAGTGTAACTGATGGCTTTTACCAAGAAATGAAATCAAAGGGGGAAATAATTAACCATCAGTGGGAGGGGCTGGGGGAGTAATACCCAAGCCAACTTTTCCCATAGCTCTCTCCAGTGGATCCTGTGAAGTAACTAAGGGCAGGCAAAGCAGGCAGGAGTTGTGCAAAACCCACAGACACCCCAAACAGAGATTTCAACAACTCCAGCCCAGCTCAGTGATTGTTGCATTATGTCCCTTTGTCTGGGCATCAGCCTGGACCTTTTCTCTGATCATATGAAAAACATTTCTTGTCTGAATTACGCAAATAATTCCTTATTTCTTCTCCAGTCACACATTCTCTCTGGACAATCTCATTCATCTTTGAAGCCCAATACCACATGCAGGAGGATGGAACCTCATTTATACATTGTAGACTCAACCTCCTTTCTGGGCACTAATTATTTCTGTAAAGTCATGCCTGATTATCTCAAAGATACCTTAAACACAATGGATTCCAAACCAACCCCATCATTTCACCCAAAGCCTGTATCTCCTCCTCCCTGATATCTTAGTCAATGGTCACCATATGCGCAGTCTTTCAAACTCAAAATATGTCCATGTTACTACATAATTATTGTTCTAAAGCCTTGATCATAGCAGACCTCTTTGAAAAAGGACAAAATACACATCCCAGCCTGGAGTGATCAGCTTCCTGAAGTCTCAGAGCTGTGCAGATTGTCTTTGTTACCTTATTTGCATTCTCTGAGGCATTCAATGCCTTTGACCACTACCTTCTTACTGGAACGTCTTCCTTAATTCTTGTAACCTTCTATTTCTTTATCTATTCTCTTTGCAAGTTTCTTGCTTTGGCTCTTTCTCCTTACTCCCTTTAGTAATATTATTCCCCAATAAAGGTATTATCTAATCTCCCTTGTCACTCTACATTAGCGTGCCTAAGAAACATGCTGGGAGCTCCTTATTTAGTAGATCTGAGATTTGTATTTTTACCAAGCTCTGGGATTCTAATTCAAGTGGTATGCAACACTATTTTATATACAATTTGTGAGATAAACAATTGCAAGGTAGTACTATATTTATAAATAGTATGCAGACTATAATATGCCTGCAACCTATATTTCTTCTAACAGAGCTGAGTCACAGAGACTGTCTAGATGTTCACCAAACCTACTTCCTATTCTTCTAAGACATGCAGCTCCTGTATAGTCCCTGTGGCCATATGACAGAGTTCTAACCTGTGAGTGGAAGTAATATACCCATGAAAACCTTACATATATGTGTCTCCAGGCTCTTTTTCTCTTCTAGCTGCCTGGAATGGAGTCTATATCCATGGAAAACTGTGAAGTAATATGATGAAAATGGCAGAAGCTGTGTCATTTTGAATCATTAAAATACTGCATGGAGAAGGATTTCCCTGCTGCCCTGTTCACTTCTCCCAGCATTATTCTATGACCAGCAAACAAACATATTGTTCTAAACCATTGAAATTTTGGTGTTCTTTGTTATTGCAGCTGATGTTTTGCTAATACAGTTAGATGAAAGGTAACAGTAAATCTGCCATTCCTTATGTGTATCTCAAGAATATCTGACTACTTTCTGATCTTCCATGCTGTGATGGTTAATATTGAGGGTCAATTTGATTGGATTGAAGGATGCAAAGTATTGTTTCTGGGTGTGTTTGTGAGGGTGTTGCCAAAGGAGATTAACATTTGAGTCAGCAGACTAGGAAAGGCAGACCCACCCTGAAGCTGGGTGGGCACAATCTAATCAGCTGCCAGCACAGCTAGGATAAAAGCAGGCAGAGGAACATGGAAGGACTGGACTCGCTAAGTCTTCTGGCCTCCATCTTTCTCCCATGCTCTCAGGATGCTTTCTGCCCTCAAACATCAGACTCCAAGTTCTTCAGCTTTTGGACTCTTGAACCTACACCAGTGGTTTTCCAAGGGTTCTCAGGCCTTTGGCCAGAGACTGAAGGCTGCACTGTTGGCTTCCCTACTTTTGAGGTATTGGGACTCGGACTGGCTTCCTGACTCCTCAGCTTGCAGATGGCCTATTGTGGGACTTCACCTTGTGATCGTGTGAGTCAATTCTAATAAACTCCCTTTCATATATATATCTATCTTACTAGTTCTGTCCTTTTAGAGAACGTTGACTAACACACATGCCTCCTGGATTTTTAGTCACTATAAACTTGCTTTGCCTAAGTGTTATTAATTTATCTTGTCTCACAGATACCTCTGGAAGCTTGGCGAAGCCTATGGGTAGCTTAGAAAAGAAAATGTTTTTAAATACTTAAACCATATAGGATTACGAAACAAACCCTAATTTGATTGAAATAGTCATCACAGTCTGAAAAAATAAAATTTATGAATAGCTATTAACATGTGAAGTAGAAAAACAACACATTTAAAGCGTAAGCAAGTTAGAAGGGGATCTTATTTTTTCCAGACATTTCAATATGAAGGCTGGCTAGTCTTGCTTGCATTGAATAAGAATATTGAACTATGAGATGGTCTTTGTCAAGGCAATACACATGTCATGTTGGGCATTTAGTCAGTGTTGATTTTTTTGTTTGTTTGTTTTGATGGCTGCAAGTGCAGAAATCCCAATTCACAAAGATATATTGAGGCATTTGGAACAAAAGCTTCTATAGATGGTATTATAAGACCAGGAGAGGCTTCTCTCAAGAAATGCCAGAATTCTCCAAGGATTTTTGAGTTAGAATCCAATGTAGTAAGATTTTAGTTTTAAGATCAATGAGCTCATATTTGGCCAGATTAACATCTTTCAGATACAGTTTGTATCAGAAACTGTTCAGCAACACATAATGAAAATGAGTCATTTCCTTCCACATATTGATCAGCAAATGATTGTAGAGAGAGAATGTATTGCAGATGTCTGGGTAACCAGTAGTTGGTAAGTAAACAATATCTGGCCTTGGATTGCTTGCACATTGGCTGACAACATTGTGCAACAAGACTATGATCAACTGTTAGGTCTAATAGCTGCCATAGTTCAAACGAGTTCTGAGATCTATTTTCTTAACATATTTTCTTTTGAGGCAGGGTATCACTCCCATGCTGGAGTGCAGCGGTGAAATTATGGCTCACTGCAGCCTCAACTTTCTGGGCTCAGATGATCCTCCCATCTCAGCCTTTTGAGTAGCTGGCACTAGAGGTGCATGCTACTATGCCTGGCTAATTTTTTTGTACTTTTAGTAGAGGTGAAGTTTTACCATGTTTCCCAGGCTGGTCTAGAATTACTAGGCTTAAGCAATCCACTCACCTCAGCCTCCAAAAGTGCTGGGGTTACAGATGTGAGCCACTGCACTCAGCCCTCTTAGCATATTTTAAAGTGCATAATACTATCCTTTTAATTATAGGTACTATGGTGTACAGCAGATCTCTAGAATTTACTCACTTGTGTAACTAAAACTTTATTCTTATTGAGCAACAATTCTTCATTTCCCCCTACTCCTAGTTTCTGTAAACCACCATTCTATTTTCTGCTTCTATGAGTTTGACAATTTAATTAATTGATTTTTTCCATAAGTTATTGGGGTACAGGTTGTATATGGTTACATGAGTAAGTTCTTTAGTGGTGATTTGTGAGATTTTGGTGCATCCATCACCTGAGTAGTATACACTGCATCATATTTGTAGTCTTTTATCCCTCGTTCCCCTCCCATTCTTTCCCCCAAGTCCCCGGAGTCCATTGTATCATTCTTACAACTTTGCATCCTCACAGCTTAGCTCTCATATATCAGTGAGAACATACAATGTTTGGTTTTCCATTCCTGAGTGGCATCACTTAGAATAATATTCTCCAATCTCATCCAAGTCACTGCAAATGCTGTTAATTCATTCCTTTTTTATGGCTGCATAGTATTCTATCATATATATGTGTGTATATATGTACATATATATGTATATACACGCACACATACATACCACAGTTTCTTTATCCACTCGTTGATTGAGGGGCATTTGGGTTGGTTCCACGATTTTGCAGTTGTAAATTGTGCTGCTATAAACATGCGTGCGCGAGTGTCTTTTTTGAGTAATGACTTCTTTTCCTCTGGGTAGCTACCCAGTAGTGGGATTGGTGAATCAAATGGTAGTTCTTCTTTTAGTTCTTTAAGGCATTTTTACACTGTTTTCCATAGTAGCTGTACTAGTTTACATTCCCACCAGCAGTATAGAAGTGTTCCCTGTTCACTGCATCCAGGCCAACATCTACTGATTTTTTTTTATTTTTTGATTATGACCATTCTCACAGGAGTAAGGTGCTATTACATTGTAGTTTTGATTTGCAGTTCCCTTATTATTAGTGATGTTGAGCATTTTTTCATATGTTTGTTGGTCATTTGTATATCTTCTTTTGAGAATTGTCTATTCATGTCCTTAGCCCACTTTTTGATGCAATTGTTTAACTGATTTGTTTGAGTCCGTTGTAGATTCCGGGTATTAATCTTTTGTCAGATATATAGACTGTGAAGGTATCTGCACTCTGTGGGTTGTCTGTTTACTCTGCTGATTGTTCCTTTTGCCATGCAAAAGCTCTTTAGTTTATTTATTACTTTATCACTTAAACCTCTTCATTTTTTCCCCTTTATCAACTTTTATTTTAGTTTCAGGGGGTACGTGTGTAGGTTTGTTATATGGGTAAGTTGTGTATAATGGCGGTTCATGTGCAAATGATTTCATCACCCGGGTAGTGAGCATAGTACCCAATAGGTAGTTTTTTGACTCTCATTCTCCTCCCACCTTCCACCCTCAAGTACGTCACAATGTCTATTGTTCCCCTCTTTGTGTCCATGTGTACTCAATGTTCAGCTCCCACTTATAAGTGAGTACATGCAGTGTTTTATTTTCTGTTTTTGCATTAATTTGCTTAGGATAATGGCCTCCAGCTGTATCCATGTTGCTGCAAAGGACATGATTTCATTTGTTTTTATGGCTGCATGTTATTCCATAATGTATATGTATCACATTTTCTTCATCCACTCCACTGTTGATGATTAACACCTAGGTTAATTCTGTGCCTTTGCTACTGTGAGTAGTGTTGTGATAAACATACACATGCATGTGTTTTTTTGTGATTTATATTCCTTTGGATGTATACTCAGTAATGGAATTGCTGGGTTGAATGGTAGTTCTGTTTTAAGTTCTTTGAGAAATCTCCACTACTGGATTTCAAGTTATACTACAAGGCTACAGTAAGCAAAATGGCATGATACTGGTGCAAAAACAGACACGTAGACCAATAGAGCAAGTTAGAGAACCCAGATATAAAGTTGCCCACTTACAGCCATCTGATCTGTGACAAAGTCACAGCAAGAAAAGAAAAAAGAACTCCCTATTCAATAAATGGTGTTGGGATAACTGGCTAGCCACAGGCAGAAGGATGAAACTAGACCCCTGCCTTTCACCATATACAAAAATCAACTCAAGCTAGATTAAAAAAAAGACTTAGATGTAAGACCTAAAACTCTAAAAATCCTAAAGGACCTAGGACATACCATTCTGGATATAGGCCTTGGCACAGATTTCATGAGGAAGTCTCCAAAAGCAATTGCAATGAAAACAAAATAGACAAGTAGGTCCAAATCAAATGAAGAGCTTCTGCAGAGCAAAAGAAACTATCAACAGAGTAAACAGACAACCTATAGGATGAGAGAAAATATTTGCAAACTATGCATCCGACAAGGGTCTAATATCCAGAATCTATAAGCAACTTAAATAAATCAACAAGCAAAAAATCAAACAGCCCCATTAAAAAATGGGCAAAGGACATGGACAATTCTAAAAAGAAGACATACGTATAACTATCAATACAAAAAAATGCTTAACATTACTAATCATTAGAGAAATGCAAATCAAAACCACAATGAGATACCATCTCACACAAGTCAGAATAGCTATTATTAAAATGTCAGAAAATAACAGATGCAGGCAAGGCTGTAGGAAAAAGGGAATGCTTATATATGGTTTGTGGTAATACAAATTAGTTCAGCCACTGTGGAAAGAAGTTTAGAGATTTTGCAAAGAGTTTGACAATTTTAGATGTCTCATATAACTGGAGTCATGCAATATTTATCCTTCTGTGACTGGCTTATTTCATGTCACATAATGTCCTCTGGGTTCATATGTGTGTCCCAAGTAGTAGGGTTTTCTTATTTTTTTAAGCTGGAGAGTATTACATTTTGTTTTTATATCACATTTTCTTTGTTCATTCATCTTTCTATGGGTAGTTTGGCTGTTTCCATATCTTGACTAGTGTGAATAATGCAGCAATGAACATGGGAGTGCAAAGATATCTTTGAGATCCTGATTCTAATGCTTTTGGATACATATCTACAAGTAGGATTGGAGGATAGATCCCATGTTGTGTTCTCACCACAAGTCAAAAACAACACAAGGAATTTTTGTAAATGATGGATATGTTTAATACCTGGATTCTGGTTATGGCATCACAGGTGTAAAAATATGCTAAACTCATCAAAGTATATACATAAAATACGTGCAAATTTTGTATATCAATTATATCTCAATAAAGCTAAAATATTTTGAAATATCCGCAACAATTGTAATGCAATAGGGTAATATCTCGTATTGGTGAGAAGTCACAAGTTCTGCTAATACTCCCATGGCTTATTGTCTACATTTATAAGGAGAGGAAATGCTAAATTTTAGTTAAAACTATAGAAAATAAAGGTATAATATTGTTTCTCTCCTAAGTCCAAGAACCCACTGAATTTTATTCATGGATATCTTGGAGAGAAGTATGGGCTTATGGTAGAAACCTTTGCTCTAGCCCTTGAAATTGCATTGTGCTGAGATGGAAAGCTCTTCTTGCCCATGCTGCAGGCTGTGCATGGGATTTGGCTTTTATGTGGCCAGGCATGTTTCCTGAAATGCGGAAACAATTCACTCTTCATCTTCTTCTAGCTCAAGTGGCCTCTTCCACTTTTCTCCCTGATGTTTACTCTATGGCAGAAGCCCCTACCAAAGGAATAAACCTCTAGGACCCAGGCTCCAGGCCAGGCCACATACACTCCAGTCTTGCCAGTGTCAGGCTTTCTCTTTCTGACTGTCTGCTCAGTGATGGGACTGGAGACCCCCTTCAAGTTGCTTGCTATCCCATTTCTTCCTTGAAAGTCTTTTTTTTCTTATTTTTTTTGAATGCTATAGAAAATAAACAGTGCTATATAAAATGAAGTGGAATTCACTTATACAGATACAAAAATGCAAACAAGTACCATTGTTTACCCTGTGTGTCCTTCTTTAGAAAAAACAGTTAACCTAATAATTAGTTTTAGTGTGTGTGTGCGCGCGCGCGCGCGCGCGCACACACACACACACACACACACAGTCAGAAAAATTTGACATTATCAGCAAATCAGATTTCTCACATGAGACATTCACAAGATCATGAGCTACAAGAAGAGTAGAATTGAGTCTTACATATCTCTGAATCCCTGGTACCAGGCTCAATGATTGACACAGAGCATGTACTCAGTCAATGTTTGTTAAAGTGAACTACAGCCTGTTAGGTTAGGAATGATTTCAAAATATCTTGGTCTGCCAAATATCTGTAATAACTGACACAATTAGTTTGTAACTGAAGTAAGATTAGTTGAATATAGTAGAGTCTTTCAGTAATCCTGTAGCCTTGGAAAATTAGTTAAGCCATCTGTGCCTCACTTACCCCATTGGTAAAATGGGGATGATAATGCCTGACCCTTAGAATGGTGAGGATTAAATGAGGTAGCACAGGGAATGTTCAGAGAATGATACTTGTCACATAGCAGGCACTCTGCAAACTTTAGCTATTGTAATTATCACTAGAAGTAGTGGTTTTCATAGTAGGTATTTCACAGTATTCATTTCATCACTATAAGAGGCGTCAAGGAGTATTAAAATGCTCGGGGCTATTTTTCTACAATAAATTCTATTTATTGTAGGTAAATCTAAATATATTTATTATTCTATGATAAATAGATCTGAGTGCTTCTTAAACTCTTGTAAATGAGTTTGAGTTCACCTTGTCTTCCACCTTCTTTGCCTACCAGCCAGCCGTCACTGAGGTACTCTAAAGTGTCCTGTTCCTAAAGTTCCCCTTTAAATAGAAATTTCTAATTTGACTATGAACTTGGAATCAAGATAATGCAAGAGGGCCAGGCATGGTGGTTCATGCCTATAATCCTAGCACTTTGGGAGGCAAGGAGGGAAGATCACTTGAGACCAGGAGTTCAAGATAAGCCTGGGCGGCATAGCAAGAGCAAATCGCTACAAATAAAAAATAAAAATAAGAAAAACTTTCCACATGTGATGGTGTGCACCTGTAGTACAGTTACACAGGAGGCTGAGGCAGGAGGATCACTTGGGCCCAGGATCCAGGGTTACAGTGATTGCACCACAGCATGCCAGCCTGTGCAACAGAGCGACAACCTGTTCTTTATAAAGTGTCTATTTTCTGGACATCTGGGTATCTGGAAATAATTGTTTTCTGGATCAATGGTGAATATCCCTGTAATATTTGTGTTATAGCTGTACGTTTGTGTGTGTACTAGCATCACTTTCCTTTCACTCTCTTTATCATGATTGCATTTCCCATCCTCACCCTTGGTCATCAGGTGACAAACTTGCTCAAAGCACCACAAGGCCATGGTTGGAAAACAGAGAACTGAGTGATTTCAGGGATCAGGAGCTACCTCAGTAGTCTATGATTTATGTACGTGAACAATTCCAGATCTCGGGTATATTTAGAGATGAGGGACACTGGCCAGACACTATGGTGTCATTTCTTCTTATACTTTGAATTCCAACTCATATAACAAAGAATGATGTTTTTCCTTGTCAGTGCATTGCCATGCTCAATGTGACGGCTGGCTCCTGCTAGTGGGCAGAGGCAGGGCTATGGCTCAGCCCCACTGGTAGGTGTGACTACGGCTACATAGTCCCACCTGGTTCAGTGAAGGGGCAAATACCAGGATGTTTAGCTCTGCAGGTGCTTGTATCATTCTTCATGTATTTCCTGCTGTCTAACCGGTCAGTAATATAAAGTTTATAAATCTAACTCCAAGGTGGAGACAAGCTGGATGGAAGATTGTGTGTTTAGGAAGAATATGCCTAAGGGACTTTTAAACAGAACAGAATTGAGTTGTTTGTGTCACTGTTTTATGGCTCTGGATACTCTGTTCTAGCTGGACAAGAATTCAGGATTTATGGTGACATCCAGCTAAAGAATGGTATATTTTTAACATCCTCACATGTCACTTTCCAGCTAAGGGAGACTTCTCATGGTTCCTGCTGCTTTGGCTGGACCAGTTTCCCTTCTGGCCTCCTGAACAGGGCTGTATCTTGAGAATCTGAGCCTTCCTAGGATGAGACTTGCTCTTTTTCCTGTGTATCAGCAGCATGGCCAGATAAGAAGAAGATTGCATGGAAACAGGAGCATCTGCTTTGGGGAAATATGTCACAGTGGAAAGTTTGTGAGACTAGAAACTATAAATTCTGGTTTCAGGACTCAACTCCATCACTGAGCTAACCATGTGATGTGCCTTAAGCATATGCCTTGACCTCTTTGGGGATCAGTGTGGTAACCATGGAAGCATGCCACTCAGATCTTCCTTAAGGAGGAAACTTGCAGTGAGAATTGATGAGCTGATATCTCCAAGCTGCCACAGCCCCATGCCTACCATGGCATCCTTGCCAAGGCCACACCCTTTCTGAGATGCTCCCAATGACTGAGCACAGCCAGGGTAAAGAGCCAAGCCCAGCAGTCCTGCCCGACACAGGGCTTCTTTAATGAGTAGAATGTGCTGTCGGGCTCCCTGTTGTCTGGCTGGCACTCCAGCGCTGCACTGGAGTCTGCAATTCCTTCCATACCACCCTTCCTCCTCCTACCTACTCTCCCTTTTCAAGTATCAGACTCTTGCATCCCACTCCGCCGACTCCCCCTGTTCCTGCTCCTTTTCCCTTTTTTCTTCACAGGAGTTTTCCCCGATAAATCTTATGCACACAAAACTCCAGTTTGGTATCTGCTTCTCAGAGCACCTGAACTGACACAAAGAGTGAATGTACGTGATTTTTTTGCCTACCTGGTACATTTTCCCCCTTCTTATTCAATGCCCTTAGAGATCCAACCACCTTATTGCTCTTCTCCATCTGCAAACATGAGCTAATGTGAGACCATCACATATACATCCTGCCACCTCATTCTGTTGCTGTATGGGTGGGCATGGGCACCAGGTCAGATTAATTACTGTGCTCATCTTCCTGGTCAAAGTGGCTCGGGTGGGCATGGGACTGAAACCAGTCCATCAGAGTCCTTCCGTGGGGCATGGCACGCTGACATTTAGAGACAGAGTTCTCTCTTTCCTGTTGAAGGTAGGCTCAGGGTGTGAACTGAGAACTTCTGGAAACCAGGCTTCTTACCACAGAGAAGAGACTGAGACAAGGAAGCCAATGGTCAGAGAAGAGGAGAAGCAATCACTGGGGTCCAGAGTCCTGGTCAGGGGCTCACTGAGTTTCCCACATTCCCATAGTTTTTCCTTTGAGTCTAAAATCTACTCCAGAATTCTCCCACTATATCCCCTGCCTTTAATTATTTTTTTAACTTAAGTTGGTTTAATTAGGTTTCTGTTGCTTCCACCTGAAATAATTTTCAGTAACAGAATCTGTTTCTAATAGATTGATTCTATAAATTAGTTCTGTAAACTGAGGTTGATTTTACCTTAAACATGGAAGGAAATGTAGGGTGATACGAAACAGTAACAAACCCAGGCATGAAACAGGCAGTCAGTCAATACTTTTTTAATGAAATTGTAGAAGCAAAGTGAGAGAGCCCAGGTCCAGAAATAAGGATATGGTTTTCAAAAAGGCATAATAGTGCTTGGAACATTATAAACTTGCAGTAAATAATTTGTTGACCACAACTAAGAATATAAAAATCACTAGTTTCACTACAAGCTTGTTTTACCAGATTACCTGTGCTTCTTAATGACAGGTCAAGGTGGCTGGGAATGGCAAACCTTCTGAAACTGCGAGCCACCATCTGCTTTCAAGTCAGAATCCACCAGCTGGAGAAGAAGAGAGGGGAGAAAGGCAGCAAGGGGAGGGGTCTGAAGGCAGTCAGAGGGAGTGAGAAGAGGCAAGAGAAATAACTGTATGGGGGTAGAGAACAGGGCATCTAGGAACAGTTGGCCACTTGTGGCCTTTTGGATCCTTTCAATCTAAGGAGCCTCAATCCAGGGCCAGATCAAGATGCATGGGTTCTCCAGACAAACCAATAGTTTGGCTCCCCATCAAGCCAATATCTTTTCCATGTTTGTTCAACAGTTATTGCAGGTGTGGCCTGGGTGAGTTGGTGTCAGCGGGGAATGTTGTTGCTATTGATGACTTTCATGCCAGGCCACTGCTTGGTTTGACAGAGTTGATTTACTCATGATCTGCACGTCAGGAGTCCCATGGGGAGGGCAGGGTAAATTGGCAGTACCTTGTGACTTGGTTGGTGTCAGCCTATCTTCTAGGAAGGAAATATGAGAATAATCTGTGGGTTATTCTCACCAAGGAAGAATACCAAGGAGGAATAACTGGAGAGGAGACTTGGAGGAAACTTTCCTCTGATTGCCTGTTAGGAGACAGCCCAGGGCAGCAGACAGGAAGGTTTGGGGAGGGCATGGCCAGGAGGACTAGCTTCTTCATACATATTATCCAGCTTCCTGTGTTTCTATCTCTACCCATCACTTATCCTTCAGTCTCTCATGTACTTTATATTGAAATAGTCACAGTGAACTGCCTTGATTTCTAATGGAGGAGTAAACAGGTGCTATATAAAACTTAGCCCTGGACCCGCAAGTACCCTATGCATTTTTTTTTAAGTTTATGGAAGGATGTAATTAAAATCTTTGGGTGGTCAACTTACCATCATAAATCATAACCAGGTATGAATGAGAGCAGGGCACCACAAGAAGGTATGCATATGCAGAGAGATAAAGCAGAGTCTGCTGACCTAGAAAAGCACGTGCACGAAGTGCCCTGTGTGCTAGGTTCAATCGGGGGAGGCTCCACTTCACAGGCAGTAGGGAGCATCTCCTGGTGACAGCCCAGGGCGGCAACAGTGCGCTGAACACATCAAATGAGCTCTGATTAATAGCATTTGGACACAGCAGTGATAGAAACATGGACCCCAGAGAGCGCTCTCCAAAGAAGCTCACATTCTAATGGAGTTAGGCAGAGGTACACAAAACAAGTACAAAGCAGAAGGAAGGCAGGAGAAGGGTCAGATAATTCTGACTAGGAAAATGAAGGAAAGTGTCAGAGAAGAGGTGGCATTGAGTGGGACAATGAATGACAGGTGAGGATTCAATACAGAGGACAGGGAGATGGAGAAGGCAATTCATGCTTAGGTACTAGCATGTCCAGAATCAGGAGACATGGAATTAAAGCAAAAAAACTGATATCAACAGGCTGTGGCTTTGGAAATATGAATTGTACCAGCAAACTCCTCACTTATGCTACTTTATTTTCCCATGGTCCCTGGAGGTTGTATGTCTACTTAGAACTCTTCTCCTCATTTGCCCCATGGAGCAAGAAGTTGGTGTCCTTCTCTACTACTTGGAGCAGAGATGGGCCCTTATCTGGTGCTCAGTGAGGCCTGATCTGTGGGTGGATATTCAGAGTCTGCAGAAGAAAAAGCAGAAATGATTTCAGCCAGCCTGGGACTGCTCTAAGCAAGATGTTTTCCTAGGATGGTATCCCGGTCTCAAAAGGGCTGGGTCACAATGTTGTACAAAACTCTAGGGAACAGCGTCACAGCTGCCCTGTGTCTATTATAATATTAGTCCATTGACGTTGATGCAGCAAGCCTCCACTTTTCAGTTTACTTTGGGTCTTGGACATGGAAGCAGAGCTTGAAGTCACCACACTTTCACATGGACTTTTGCCAGTTGGATGGTTACTGAGTAAAGGAAGTGCAGACCTTTGCTAATATATTTACAATGCAAGCATTGAACCCCATTCGTTTGTTCTTTTTTCCTCTAATAGGTTCTTGAAGTCACCTTCAGAACGTTTGGGCTGTGTGAGCTGTGAGTTTGGAAGGGAACTGTCTCATTTCTTTTCCCTAGAGAAATTTGCCGTTCTTTGAATAAATAATCAAGGAGGTCTTTGCAGACAATTCTGTCCTCTGGTTGAAAATGAAAACATCCTTGCAACTTTACATCATGTTTTCCTGTCCACCGGTATTTCTAATGCTGACACATAACAGGTAATAAATACATGCCCATTAAGTGATTGCTCAACTGATGGGCTAATGAAGTTGTCCCAGAGTTTGTTTTCCTTTATTTTCAAAATCACTCCTTCATTCGAAGTGCCCCAGTCACCTACCTTGTTGACAGGGCCACCTCATTGCACTCTGAAGCCCCCTGCCTGCCATCCATGTCACCTCTATTGCCAGGGAGCAAATATACGGTATTTGTTGTCCACTCTGATTACAGTGGCATTTACTTTGTTCCTGCCAAAGAATTATGTTTCAGTCGGCCCAGTTTTCTCAGTTTTGGCAAATCCTGGTTGACATATCTCAATTACAACCTAATGACTCATATTGCAGCATCTCCTGATTTAAAATTAGAACAACAGATTGGATTTGTTACATTGAAGAGAGCTGGGAAAGTAAAGCCAATCCTGCATGCTCAGTGACAGTCTCTGTAGTCTGTGGTGCCACAAGCAAATCTGAAAGGTGGAGGGACCTAGAAGAAAAGAGTTTAATCCATTAGGGGTTTTGATAGCTTAGCCTGAGTTGGGTGAGTAATTATACTTTGTAAGATTCTGTGGAGTGGTCATTGTGCTTATGAAAATCATCTTAAATTGTGCAGTAGTAACAAATTAATCCCAGAAGTCTCAGGAATTAATATATTTATCTGCTTCCTCATCATGTCCAACACAAGTCAGAGATGGATTCTAACCAGCTCAAGGACCTAGGCAGAACGAGGCTCCCTTCTCTGGTCTTTGTGGCAGCAAAGGAGAGAGATTAAATAATTTCACAAGGGCTTTTCACTGTTTCAGCCAAGAAATGACACTTGTTACTTCTGCTCATATTTCTTTGGTTAGAACCAGTCCCATGGCCCTCCTCAGTTGTGAGAGTATAAATGAAATTCTCTGTGCACTTAAAAGGAAAAAAAAAATGGTGAACACTAGCAGTGTCAACAGCATCTGCCCTTTTGGTCACTGAATGATTGCTTCACTTTTTTTTCCCCACGCAATTAAACACCTATTGATCACAATAGAAATCACAATAGAAAATGCAGTGTCTCCTCCATTCATCACAAGTAGGTCAACATCCAGGATGTTGGGGGCATGAATGGTAGCCCATACATTAGGTTTGGGAATTTTTTCCTCTCATTCCAAAGATTCACATCCTAAAAAGGAAATATGTGAGAATGAAATGGGGCATATACTATAATGAAATAAGATAATCATAATAAATATACCATGCAGGTGAAGGGAGAATGAGACCACTCATCAGTAACTGAATGGACAATTATGAAATCTGAGAGATACTATGGGTTCCTCTAACCCAAGGAAGGAGACTGTGCCTTTATTAAATCCTGATTTTGCTTTCTGGGAGCAGCTTCATAATTTGTTCTTTTAGGCCCATGGATCTACCCTCTGGCTAGGTCTTTTTTTTCCCCCATTATTATCCTTCTTAGCCACTTCTGATATAAGCACGGGGTGGCATACCCTCTTTGGGAGGGTCTTTCTCAGACTTTTATTCTCATTATTCTTTCATTTAAATCGGCCAATTATTTCCTGAGCTCATCTCTTTATTAAAATACTTTGCTAAATGCCGCAACTATTAGCACACTATTAACATCCTCATTTCTCACCCCATCTCCTAGAGTCATAACTTCATTAAATTTCTGATCTCCCTCCCAACCACGGTTGGCAATTATTTTACCAAACATTTTTGCACTGCATGCCATGAATCTCCATTTTTCTCCACCTTTAATATTATCCTCAGGAGCCTCTGCCTACTATCTGACATGTAAGCCAGTGCTACATAATTTACTTTTTTTTTTTTTTTTTTTGGCTGATCCTCACTCTTGGTAGCAATTTTGTGCTAACAATATCAGATTAAGTTGTACTGCAATGACAAATTAACCCTATAATCTTAGTAACTTGTTACACCAAATGCTTGTTTATCTGCTCATGATAAATACTATTAACTAACTGCTAATTAAACATTGTGTAGACCATATAATCCAAGGCACAATGGATTAGTGTTCCTAGATTTAAGTGAGAATGAGGAAAAACAAAGCTAACATTAACTAAGCATCTGGTATGATCCAGAAATTGGTTACTGTTAATTTATATTAAAGAGGCTCGGTAACTTACTCAAAGCCACTGTGCCAGGATTTGAATCTAGTTCTTCCCAATTCCAAATCTCAAGCCTTTTATGTTTGCTTTCATTTTTGAATCTCTACATTTGCAGTATTGTAGTATTTGACATTGGAGAGAGAGTGCTGTAAAGAAGTGGTTGTAGAATTTTCATGTGCATATATGATATGTCATCCAGGGATCTTATTAAAATGCAGATTTTGATTTCTGGAGATAAGCCTGGGATTCTATATTTCTAACAAGACATCAAATGATGCTGATGCTCCTGGTCTTTAAGTCCTTTTTTGAGTAGCCAGTTTCTAGAGCATTTTTATTATAATCGAAGACAGTCTTGTGCAAAAGTTTACAGATGTAAAGTTATCTAAAGCAATGTCTTTACTAATCTAGAAAGAAATTGTTTTAAATAACACATTGAATAAAAAAGTTAAAAAATTAGATTCACAATTACCACTGGTAAGAGATTAAATATGTTATAGTTCTCAATGTTAAGTGTACTTTGCTTTAAAAATAACTAGATAGAAGGACATTAATGAGCTTGTTTTTAGAATTCATTCAATAAGGATATGCCTTGAATCGAAAACAGAGGGCCTTGACTAAAGTGTGTTGAGCTTTTGATAATTCATTGGACCAAAACACACATTATTGTAAGATACCTCTTAATTTTTGTTTCATCTAAAATTAGAAAATATAATAGGAATATACTTCTTAGAAATACTCTTTTCAGAGCATATTTATAATTTAAAAAAATTTTTGAATTATACTTTAAGATACATGTACAGAACATGCAGGTTTGTTACATAGGTATACATGTGCCATGGTGGTTTGCTGCACCTATCAACCCATCGTCTACATTAGGTATTTCTCCTAATGCTATCCCTCCCCTAGCCCCCACCATGACAGGTCCCAGTGTGTGATGTTCCCTTACCTGTGTCCATGTGTTCTCACTGTTCAACTCCCACTTATTAGTGAAAACTTGTAGTGTTTGGTTTTCTGTTCTTGTGTTAGTTTGCTGAGAATGATGGTTTCCAGCTTCATCCATGTCCCTGCAAAGGACATGAACTCATCCTTTTTTATGGCTGCAGAGTATTCCATGGTATATATATGCCACATTTTCTTTATCCAGTCTAACATTGATGGGCATTTGGGTTGGTTCCAAGTCTTTGCTATTGTGAACAGTGACACAATAAACATATGTGTGCATGTGTCTTTGTAGTAGAATGACTTATAATCCTTTGGGTATATACTCAGTAATGGGATTTCTGAGTCAAATGGCATTTGTGGTTCTAGACCCTTGAGGAATTGCCACACTATCTTCCACAATGGTTGAACTAATTTACACTCCCACCAACAATGTAAAAGCCTTTCTATTCCTCCACATCCTCTCCAGCATCCGTTGTTTCCTGACTTTTTAATGATCACCATTCTAACTGGCATGAAATGGTATCTCATTGTGGTTTTGATTTGCATTTCTCTAATGACCCGTGATGATGAGCTTTTTCCATATGTTTGTTGGCTGCATAAATGTCTTCTTTTGAGAAGTCTCTATTCATATCCTTCCCCCAGTTTTTGATGGGGTTGTTTGTTTTTTTCTTGTTAATTTGCTTAAGTTCTTTGTAGATTCTGGATATTAGCCCTTTGTCAGATGGATAGATTACAAAAATTTTCTCCCATTCTGTAGGTTGCCCGTTCACTCTGATGATAGTCTCTTTTGCTACGCAGAAGCTCTTTAGTCTAATTAGATCCCATTTGTGAATTTTGGGGTTTGTTACCATTGCTTTTGGTGTTTTCGTCATGAAGTCTTTGCCCATGCCTATGTCCTGAATGGTATTGCCTAGGTTTTCTTCTAGGGATTTTATGGTTTTCGGTATTATGTTTAAGTCTTTAATTCATCTTGAGTTAATTTTTGTATAAGGCATAAGGAAGGGATCCAGTTTCAATTTTCTGCATATGGCTAGCCAGTTTTCCCAACACCGTTTATTAAATAGGGAATCCTTTCCCCATTGCTTGTTTTTGTCAGGTTTGTCAAAGATCGGATGGTTGTAGAT
>NW_012100543.1:2690548-2706293 GCF_000951045.1 Mandrillus leucophaeus | reverse complement strand
GTATGATATTGGCTCTGGGTTTGTCACAAATAGCCCTTGTTATTTTGAGATACATCCCATCAATACTTAGTTTATTGAGAGTTTTTAGCATGAAGGGATGTTGAATTTTGTTGAAGGCCTTTTCTGCATCTATTGAGCTAATCATGTGTTTGTTGTCATTGGTTCTGTTTATGTGATGGATTACGTTGATTGATTTGCATATATCGAACCAGCCTTGCATCCCAGGGATGAAGCTGACTTGACTGTGGTGTATAAGCTTTTTAATGTGCTGCTGGATTCACTTTGCCAGTATTTTATTGAGGATTTTGCATCAATGTTCATCAGGGATATTGGCCTGAAATTTTCTTTTTTGTTGTGTCTCTGCCAGGTTTTGGTATCAGGATGGTGCTAGCCTCATAAAATGAGTTAGGGAGGATTCCCTCTTTTTCTATTGTTTGGAATAGTTTCAGAAGGAATGCTACCAGCTCCTCTTTGTACCTCTGGTATAATTCAGCTGTGAATCCATGTGATCCTGGACTTTTTTTTTTTTTTAGTTGGTAGGCTATTAATTACTGCCTCAATTTGAGAACTTGTTATTGGTCTATTCAGGGATTCGACTTCTTCCTGATTTAATCTTGGGAGGGTGTATGTGTCCAGGAATTTATCCATTTCTTCTAATTTTCTACTTTATTTGCATAGAGGTGTTTATAGTATTCTCTGGTGGTAGTTTGTATTTCTGTGGAATCAGTGGTGATATTCCCTTTACCGTTTTTTATTGTGTCTATTTGATTCTTCTCTTTTCTTCTTTATTAGTCTTGCTAGTGGTCTATCAATTTTGTTGATCTTTTCAAAAAACCAGCTCCTGGATTCATTGATTTTTTTGAAGGATTTTTCATGTCTCTATCTCTCCTTCAGTTCTGCTCTGATGTTAATTATTTCTTGTCTTCTGCTAGATTTTGAATTTGTTTGCTCTTGCTTCTCTAGTTCTTTTAAGTGTGATGTTAGCGTGTCGATTTTAGATCTTTCCTCCTTTCTCTTGTGGGCATTTAGTGATATAAATTTCCCTTTAAACACCTCTTTAACTGTGTCCCAGAGATTCTGTTACATTGTGTCTCTGTTCTCACTGGTTTCAAATAACTTATTTATTTCTGCTTTAATTTTGTTATTTACCCAGTAGTAATTCAGGAGCAGGTTGTTCAATTTCCATGTAGTTGTACGGTTTTGAGTGAGTTTCTTAATTGTAGGTTCTAATTTGATTGTACCGTGATTTGAGAGACTGTTTGTTATGATTTCTGTTCTTTTGCCTTTGCTGAGGAGTGTTTTACTTCCAATTATGTGGTCAGTTTTAGAATAAATGTCATTTTGGTGCTGAGAAGAATGTACATTCTGTTGATTTGGGGTGGAGAGTTCTGTAGAAAAAAGAATTAAAGAGGTCTGTTTGGTCCAGAACTGAGTTCAAGTACTGAATATCCTTGTTGATTTTCTGTCTCATTGATCTAACATTGACAGTGGGGTGTTAAAGTCTCCCACTATTATTGTGTGGGAGTCTAAGTTTCTTTTTAGGTCTCTGAGAACTTGCTTTATGAATCTGGGTGCTCCTGTATTGGGTGCATATATATTTAGAATAGTTAGCTCTTCTTGTTGCATTGATCCCTTTACCATTATGTAATGCCCTTCTTTGTCTCTTTTGATCTTTGTTGGTTTAAAGTCTGATTTATCAGAGACTAGGAATACAACCCCTGCAATGTTTTGCTTTCTATTTGCTTGGTAAATATTCCTCCATCCCTTTATTTTGAGCCTATATGTGTCTTTGCAGTTGAGATGGTTCTCCTGAATACAGCACACCGATGGGTCTTGAATCTTTATCCAATTTGCCAGTCTGCATCTTTTAACTGGGGCATTTATCCCATTTAAGTTTAAAGGTAATCTTGTTTTATGTGAATTTGATCCTGTCATTATGATGTTAGTTGGTTATTTTGCCCATTAGTTGATGCAGTTTCTTCATAGGGTTGATGGTCTTTACAATTTGGTATGTTTTTGCCGTTGCTGGTACCAGTTGTTCCTTTCCATGTTTAGTGCTTTCTTCAGGAGCTCTTATAAGGCAGGCCTGGTGGTGACAAAATCACTCAGTGTTTGCTTGTCTGTAAAGGATTTTATTTCTCTTCACTTATGATGCTTAATTTGACTGGATATGAAATTCTGGTTTGAAAATTCTTTTTTTTTAAGAATGTTGAATATTGGCCCCCACTCTCTTCTGGCTCATAGGGTTTCTGCAGAGAGACCTGCTGTTAGTCTGATGGGCTTCCCTTTGTGGGTAACCCAACTTTTCTCTCTGGCTGCCCTTAACATTTTTTCCTTCATTTCAACCTTGGTGAATCTGACGATTATGTTTCTTGGGGTTGCTCTTCTCGAGGAGTATCTTTGTGGTGTTTTCTGTGTTTCCTGAATTTGAATGTTGGCCTGTCTTGCTACATTGGGGAAGTCCTCCTGGATAATATCCTGAAGATTGTTTTCCAACTTGGTTCCATGCTCCCCGTCACTTTCAGGTACACCAATCAAACGTAGGTTTGGTCTTTTCGCATAGTCCCATATTTCTGGGAGGCTTTGTTCGTTCCTTTTCATTCCTTTTTCTCTAATCTTGTCTTCACGCTTTATTTCATTAAGTTGATCTTCAATCTCTGATATCCTTTCTTCTGCTTAGTCTATTTGGGTATTGATAATTGTATATGCTTCATGAAGTTCTCATGCTGTGTTTTTCAGCTTTATCAGGTCATTTATGTTCTTCTCTAAACTGGTTATTCTAGTTAGCAATTTGTCTAACCTTTTTTCAAGGTTCTTAGCTTCCTTGCATTGGGTTAGAACATTCTCCTTTATCTTGGAGGAGTTCATTATTACTCACCTTCTGAAGCCTACTTCTATCAATTCATTAAACTCATTCTCTATCCAGTTTTGTTGCCTTGCTGGAACAGAAGGAGAAGAGGCATTCCGGTTTTTGCAATTTTCAGCCTTTTGCGCTGGTTTCTCTCCATCTTCGTGTGTTTATCTACCTTTGGTCTTTGATGTTGGTGACCTTCGGATGAGGTTTTGGTGTGGGTGTCCATTTTATTGATGTTGATACTATTCTTTTCTGTTTGTTAGTTTTCCTTCTAACAGTCCCCTCTGCTGAAGGTCTGCTGGAATTTGCTGGAGGTCCACTCCAGACCCTGTTTGCCTGGGTATTACCAGTGGAGGCTGCAGAACAGCAAAGATTGCTGCCTGTTTCTTCCTCTGGAAGCTTCGTCCCAGAGGGGCACCCGCCAGATGCCAGCCAGAGCTTTCCTGTATGAGGTGCCTGTTGACCTCTGCTGGGAGGTGTCTCCCAGTCAAGAGACACTGGGGTCAGGGACCCACTTAAGGAGGCAGTCTGTCCCTTAGCAGAGCTTAAGTGCTGTGCTGGGAGATCCGCTGGTCTCTTCAGAGCTGGCAGGCAGAAATGTTTAAGTCTGCTGAAGCTGTACCCACAGCTGCCCCTTCCCCCAGGTGCTCTGTCCCAGGGAGATGGGAGTTTTATCTATAAGCCCCTGACTGGGGCTGCTGCCTTTGTTTCAGAGATGTCCTGCCCAGAGAGGAGGAATCTAGAGAGGCAGTCTGGCTATAGCGGCTTTCTCAAGCTTTGGTAGACTCCACTCAGTTTGAACTTCCTAGTGGCTTTGTTTATGCTGTGAGGGGAAAACTGCCTATTCAAGCTGCGGTAATGGCAGAGGACCCTCCCCCGACCAAGCTAGAGAATCCTAGTTAGACTTCAGACTGCTGTGTTGGCAAAAAGAATTTCAAGCCAGTGGATCTTGCTGGGCTCTGTGGGAGTGGGATCCACTGAGCTAGACCACTTGGCTTCCTGGCTTCAGCCCCCTTTCCAGGGGAGAGAACGGTTCTGTCTTGCTGGCGTTTCAGATGCCACTGGGGTATGAAAAGAAACTCCTGCAGCCAGTTTGGTGTCTGCCCAAATGGCCATCCAGTTTCATGCTTGAAACCCAGGGTCCTGGTGATGTAGGCACCAGAGGGAATCTCCTTTTCTGTGGGTTGTGGAGACCATGGGAAAAGCATGGTATCTGGCCCTGAATGCAGTGTTCTTCACGGCACAGTCCCTCATGGCTTCCTTTGACTAGGGGAGGGAGTTTCTTGACCCCTTGCATTTCCCAGGTGAGGCGACGCCCCACCCTGCTTCTGCTTGCCCTCTGTGGACTACACCCACTGTCTAACCAGTCCCAATGAAATGAGCCACGTACCTCAGTTGGAAATGCAGAAATCACCTGCTTTTGACATTGATCTCGCTGGGAACTCCATACTGGAGCTGTTCCTATTTGGCCACCTTGCCAACTACCCTTGCATATTGTTTATAAATTTAAGGACAAGAATGAAATCCATGCCGAGATTAAAAGGGCATTTTAGCCTATGAGGCAGAGCTGTGAAATGCTTCGAATTATTTGGCCTTCAAAAATGTTCAGGGCCAGGTGCAGTAGATCACACAACCATAATACCAGAGCTTTGGGAGGTCAAGGATGGTGGATTTCTTGAGGCCAGGAGCTCAAGATTGGCCTGGAAAACATAGCGAGACCCCATCTCTACAAAGATTTGTTAAAAATTAGCCTGTTGTGATGGCACACACCTGCAATCCCAGCTACTCAGGAAGCTGAGGCAGAAAGACGGCTTTAGCCCAGGAGTTCCAGGCTGTTGTGAGGTATGATCACACCACTACTGACCTCCAGCATGGGGAAACAGAGTGAAAGCCTATCTCTATCAAAACAAAACAAGTAATTTTCAGATATGCAATTGTCTAGTCAAGGAGGCTACACTTCTGTATTTACATAAAAGAGAGGAATAATTTTAGGTAAATAAATGTCATCCTTAATGTGTGAGCAAAAGGACATTAATCAGAAGTAAATATAAAATATTTGCTCCAGAAAACTTGAAGATCAATTGAGTCCATGGAAGTAAATTACTCAATGATCTCTTGAAGATACAAGAATAGAAAGAGAAGATTATTTAATTACAAAAAAGGTCTCTGTGGAGAACATGCCATTCACAATCCATCAGTATGAATTCAAAATATCGGCCAAGCTTTCTGTTCTAACCTTATGACACTGAAGCCTGGATATCTCCCAGATATTCTAGGAAAGATTACTTAGGGGTGTTCATTGTTCTCTAGAGTCCTTAGCTGGTCTGAGGTCATAATATAGACACTAATTTTTGTTCTGTTAAATCGGCTTAAATCTATGTATTTGCTTAAGGTATCTTTCACCAAAACCACTATATTTCCTTTGATAATTCAATAATAACACAGTCGTGCTACTGAAAACTGTGATGTGAATTAGATCACATTATGCAAAACCCTCTTGCTATTATAAGGGGTAGTCTCTTGGGAAAGAGTGGCTTATACTGCTAGGAGTCAGTGTGCAAGGTCTTCTTCCTATAAGAACAATGTTCCTATAGGGAATATTCAGACTTTTTAAAAGGTATTCTCTAAATAACTTACTGATTTCAAGGGAGAAGCATGGTCATACCACTTGGAAACTGACATTATCCTAAATGGTTTGAAAGCTAAATATCACTTTTTCTCTAAGTGCTTCTATGATTATTGTTTCTGTTTGTTAGTTTTCCTTAGTAATGTAAAAGAAACATTGCTGGATAAAGTAAAAATAAACAAATACGTAAGTGTATTAGTCCATTTTCACGTTGCTGATAAAGACATACCAGAGACTGCATAATTTGTAAAGAAAGAGAGGTATAATGGACTCATAGTTTCACATGGCTGAGCAGGCCTCACAGTCATGGCGGGAGGCAAGAGGCACATCTTACATCACAAAATACAAGAGAGAATGAGAGCCAAGTGAAAAGGGTTTCCCCTTACAAAACCATCAGATCTTGTGAGACTTATTCACTACCATGAAAATAGTATGGGGAAAATCGCCCTCATGATTCAATTATCTCCCACTGGGTCCCTCCCACAACATGTGGGAATTATGAGAGCTACAATTCAAGATGAGATTTGGGTGGTGACACAGCCAAACCATATCAATAATTATAAAATTATTTATAATTTTAATAAAAAGTTATTAAAACAGATTTTAATAACTTAATTAAAGCCTCTGGATCCAGCGGTGCCTTAAGCCCCATCTCTGAATTTTCCATTTATGGGTGAGTTTGGCATTTGCTGAAAGAAGGGTCATGACTTACATACCTTTCTTTACTTTCTAATAGCATGGCTGATATTCAAGATTTAAACAAGACTTTGCTAAGGGTACAGAATAACAGTAGAACAATTAAAAAGGGGCAACATCCAATTTGGCTGGTTTATATGTGATAATTCCCTCATATTTATTCTACAAGCAACTAAATCTTCTTGGCCAGGATCCATATGACAGAGGATACCAGTTATGACAACCCCCAAAAATATTCCAAAAGCCAAACCTGAACTACCTCTCTGGCCCCACTGCTCTCCCAGCTGACCTCTGTCCCATGCACCAATAGCCTCATTGCCCTCTACTACATCAAATCCTCCACATTTCCTGTGAACTCTCTCTGTACCTCAGCTCATGCTGTTCCTCGAGCTGGAAATATCTTTCTTCCCCCCCTATTTTTCCTAACTTTAACACCCCACTCAACCTATAAACACAGCTGAGAAATTTTACATTACTTTCCCTACGACTCCAGCCTGTGTCTTTCTCTGTATTCCTGCGGAATGTAGCTTATACCTCCATCTCCACCTTTACTCACCTCCTGCATTTCACTAGAGCTTGTTTTGTCTCCTCCACTGGTCAGTAAGTTCTCTGGGAGCAGGGACCATGTGTGATAATCTTTGAGTCCAAAAGCATAGCTTAGATCTGCCTTTGTATTGTTAGTGCCTGAATTTGCCTTTAGTGCCATTGCCTACAACTTTAAAACAAAATAATTGGGTCAGATCTCTAGGCTCCCGCTTCTGGTTTCTGATTTTGGCAGAAATGTAAAATCATTTATACTGTAGTGTGGGATAAAGCTAGGATATCCTTCCTACCAAAGTTGATTGTTTCCCAAATAGTATTTTAGCAAAGGTAGACTGTCTCCTAAGAAGGCGTATATGGTGGTGGTGGTGGGCAGTGGGGGGGGTCCTTCTTTCAAATACTGGGCTGCCTTTAAAGTCCACTGGGTAGAGGTTGGTGACATGGAAGATTCTGCCACATTTCTGTTCAGCTTAGCTAAGGCCCCTCCATATAAAACATACATATCCATACAGAACATGTCACATTGCTGCATCCTACCATGCCCTGATTTTCACATCACACACCAGACCCTTGCCACCTGCTCACGAATACGAACAATGTATGTTGCACATGCATACACACTGGAATTGGAATAAATTCTGATATTTTTAAGATACATACTCAATAATTATGAATAAAGATATAGACTGCTACTATCAATGAATTTTTAAAACAGAAACATTGAAGCAGAATAAAATTAGCAAACCTACCCTTTCAGCCTTAATTCCTACTGACCAACTCTAAATCTTTACCATCCAACCCATGCTGTCTCCTTTTTGTGCTTAAAAATGACTTGAACTCTCCCACCTGTTTTTACCTTTATGTTGTTTATTCAAATGCTTTCCGTAATTCTATTCTAGATTCCTAACAAACAAATCAAATCTTCAGCATCTTGCCCAAAATACCCTGCCTAAATCCAGATCTTTCTGAGGCTCTCAGTCTCCTGAGAACTGAATTCTTATGGTGTGAATTAAATGCTAATTTAAATGGCATATGATGTTCTCATGTTACAGCAATTTTATTGTAAGGCCTTAAGATTAAGACCTATGTCTTGTATGCTTACACTTAGTGCTTAATGTGGGGCTGCACACAAGCTGGTTGCTCAGGCCATCTGTAAGGGCAAGCCCTCTCTCTATGAGAGAGGAACCGGCGGCCTCCTCCTCCATCATGGTGTGTAATTTGCTGGCCCAGAGCCATAGGGCTTTCCTTCTTCAGACACCCTCTTGGAGAATCAGTTATTAAAGCCATAAACCCAAGATCATAAATAACTTTCCCAAGTCCCAGTGAATCTGTATTTCATATGAAGCATGTTATTTTTGAGAAGAGGCCCAATTCCTTTGGAAATCACGTAGTAAGAAGTAAGAGAGGTATCTTCCATGGAATCACATGATGGTTTCACATACGGCTCTCGTCAGGCCTCACTCAAAACATAATACACTGGCCAATCAGATACCACAATCTTGGTGGCTTCAGCCCTTAGCACAGAAATCTCATTTTCTTCCTCTCTTGGGACCTGAATTTCCACTGCCCAGAAATCATTTTTCTTGAAGATTTCATTTCTAACATCAGTGTAGGAACAATAATTTTTAAAAAGCTATTTTGTTCTTGAACAAGATTGAGATAAATCAGGCTCTGTGTGTGTGTGTGTGTGTGTGTGTGTGTGTGTGTGTGTGTGTGTCCTTGTTTTTTGCTTCCTTGGACTTCCCTGACCTTCCCTGATGACCCTGGGGTGGTGGCCATGGAGGGAGGGCAGCTATCAAAAGATACCAGGTTTCCCATGACTAAGGAGTATAGATACATTTAATGAATCTATCTAGGATACAACAGCATTGATGTCCAAAGCCCAGAGAATTTAGCTAACACTGACAGAGTGCATGACTTTCTGAACAGACCAATTGGTATCAATGTTACCATTAGTTAACTCTGGGAGCAATTGACCAAACTAAGTCTAATTAGTGGAATGAGTTTTATGCAGTTTTCCTTTGGAAAATGACTCTTAAATTATGCCAGTTTCACAATAAGGAAAATACCAGAATCATCCTTCAATTTATTTTGAAGTGTTCACAGACCATTTAACCATTTATTAATTGATTTAACAAGTATTTACTGAACAGATACTTGGTGTGTACGAGTTGGAGATGCCCTTAGGTCTGCAGGCCTCTGGGCAAGTAGTTTTCTATAAAAACTACTTAAGTCACCAAAAATCAGTATGTCAGATGCATCTGGAAACTAATTTCATGCCATTCCATGAAAGAAATGTTATGCTGGCCAGCAGGAGCTATCCTCTTTCCAAACCCCCTCCTAGAAGCATAAAACCAAGGTCAGGCCACATGACCCCAGAACAACTCCATTAACCCAAATGAAACTGCTGCCCCAGGGTGATCATTGGTACTAGAAGAGAACTTAGAAAATTCCCAGGAATCGTCTCCAAAGTGTGAGGTTGCGTGATGTTTAGGGCCTGGGGCAGGCACCCCTTGCCTGGATCTCAGGGTGGTATGGATATCAGTGACTAAATCATAATGTCTACTCTCAAGGAAGTCTCCTATTGTGTGGAATGTTCTTCTAACTCTGCCTGCCATGTAATATAATGTGCTCAAGTGTTATAGATGCCATGATAAAGATGCACGTATGGTGTAATAAGAAGTCAAAAGAAAAAGTGGTCAGTATTTGATCAATCTAAAGATAAAAAATACACTTACATGATTTTGAAGCAGGACATTTACGGTCCCTGGTTGTCATTTAAAAATGATCTGGGGAGTTCTTTTGTCTGATTTGTCATGTGAACCAGCTGTCTGTAGAAACATCAGCACTCCAAACTGACAATCAGACAAGGATCACACTAGAAATAACAAAGGATTTGGATGAATACAAACTTGCATTTCTATCCCAGTTCCCACTACCGCTTGATTGCTGTATGGTGCTGGAGAAAATAACTCCTGTAAGACTCAGGTTTCTCATCTGTAAAATGAGGATCATAATATTTATTTCACTGGGCTGTTTTGAGGTTTAAGTTACAGGTTTGTCTATAAACCTATGCTCATGGCATATCAGGTTTATTTCTTCTTGAAGTAGGAAAAATTGCAAAAAAAAAAAAGAAAAATGTATGTTCTGTAAAGTAAGATTGTCAGCTCACTCTCGTATAGGAGCCATTCCTATGAACATATTGCTCACAGGCATGGAACCCAAAATGTTAGATTCCAAAGCCTGGAATTCCAAAGCCTGGAATCTAACATTTTGGGTTCCATGTCTATAAGCAATAATTGAAGGTCAGGCTACACAAACCAGGGTGCGTAGGCTTCCATGCCAAGCCTTGCATTCCACATGCCTTCCCTAAAAGCAACTTGAGGTAAATATATCTATCAGCCTCTAGGCTTCCTCAGTATCTTAACCAGCTGGGGCTGCTATCACAGAATGCCGTAGACTGGGTGGCTTAAACAAGAGACATTTATTTCTCAGTTCTGAAGGCTGGGAAGTCCAAGGTCAAGGTGCCTTGGAATTAGTGTCTGGTGTGGACCCTCTTCCTTGTATGCATATGACAACTTCTCACTGTATCTTTACATGGTAGAGAGAGGGGGGTTCTGGCCTCTTCCTCTTCTTAGGACAGAATCATTCCTATCATGGAGGCTCGACCCTCATGACCTCATTTAAACTGAATTACCTTCCAAATGCCCCACCTATAAATATCCTCATATTGGTGATTATGGCTTCATCATAAGAATCTGGGGAGGATACAAACATTTAGTTTCTAACACTCAGTTTCTAAGTAGAGGTTTGGACCTGTAGGAATGGAGGCTCCTGGAAACCAGAGGGGTCAGAAGAAGGCCGGACCCATCAGATTTCTTTTATCAGATGTCAGCAAATCTTCCTCAGTACCTGCCTGTGCCTGTGGAAAGCTCTTCCCCTCAGAGCAATGTTCAAGATTTCAGTCTGTCCAGATGATCCCATGACCCACCCTTCTATTATCCCCAGTTGTAGAGCATAGCACAGCCTAAGCTTGGAGATGGGGTGGGGAGTGAGGGGCCGGAGCTACAGATGGGAAGCAGGGCTTTGGGTGAGGGTTGAAGTTGGCACACCTGTTGCACAGAGAGAGGTTACTCTTGCATGACCAAAAAAATAGTAGTTTACTTAAATAGTGGCCAAAGAGTAGCTCAGCAGGAATTTCATTTACAAAGCTGATGTCATAGAAGCTCAAGACTTAATTCATATAACCTCTTCTCTCATAGAGGAAAAAGCAGAAACACAGGATAATCTATGAGTACAAGAGTACAAATCCATTCTCCTGCCCAGGAATCTCTCTATGACTTCTCCTAACCCCATGTGAGACGCATCCAGCACATCAGCTGTGGATTTCAAGAACTCTGATATTAGGGAGCAAGTGAACCATGCCCTTTAGGAGGTCACAGAAAGGGCTGTGGTGTCTTTGAGGTGTGGGAGTGTAATTAGGCAGTCAGAGAAATTCAGAAGAGGGCATTTGAATTGGATACAAGACTTCAATAAAGAATGATGGGAAGAAAGAGCAGAGAGACAAACCCAAACCACACGGATGGGAAAAGAAGCTATGTTTAGGGAACACGGAAGAAGCCAACCTGGCTCAAGCTGAGGATGTGCTCAGGGAAGGGTTGCCGGGATACTGGGGGACTTGAAAACTAAGGAAGGGCTCTGTAGATCACATTCACACCCCGAGTTTGTCTCTCAGCCCTCCTCTCCCCAGGGGCTGCCCCACAGCAAGTAAGTCAGGAAAAAGCCATCTTTTCAGCACTTCTTGATTTTGCAGTTGGAAGCCTCAGAGCAAAACACCAGGAAATTTAGAGAAATGCTTTGCACACTTGTATAGAAGGGACCACTGTTTTGGAATAGAAACATCTCGTTATAATAAGTCTGCACACAGAAACAGATGGAAGTAGATAAGTATCAGGTCTTGCCTCCAATTCTGTCAGCCAAGAGAGAAGGAAATTTGAGCTGTTAGTTATGGAGTCTTCCTCAAATCCAGGTCGGCACAGAGTTTTTGTGGTTGAGTTACTTCCCCCTCCTTTTTTTTAAGAGACCCTCAATTTCCTAGGATTGCAAATATTTTGGAAAAGAAAACCCCTTTAAAGAAAAAGAGGCCAGGTGCGGTGGCTCACGCCTGTAACCCAGCACTTTGGGAGGCTGAGGTGGGCAGACCACCTGAGGTCAGGAGTCTGAGACCAGCCTGGCCAACATGACAAAACTTCATCTCTACTAAAAATACAAAAATTAGCCGGGAGTGGTCCCGGCACCTGTAGTCCCAGCTACTCGGGAGGCTGAGACAGGAGAATTGCATGAATGTGGGAAGCAGAGGTTGCAGTCAGCTGAGATCGTGCCACTGCACTCCAGCGTGGGTGACAGAGACTCCATCTAAAAAAAAAAAAAAAGAAAAGAGAAAAGAAACTATTATTTTTATGGAATGACTTGTCAGACTGACTTGCATCTGATGTTCATAAAAATCGTCAGGTAGGTATTATTGCCATCTCTGATTTTACAAGAAACAGGCTCATTATTGAAATGGCTTATCTCATATTACAAAAATTTCTAAGGGCTCTGCTCCAAGTTCACTGGACTCCTGGAGCCATGTTCAGTGCTTCCATAACACCACCTTCCAGGCTGTGGGCTGCTTAAACTTTCTAAGTAGAAAGATGCAGTGGCAGGAAAATGAGAAAGGATGTAACTCTGTAGCTACAGCCTCAAGTGGAACCAGGTCATCAAAGACCATGACTGCAATCAGGTGTGGTGTCAACACATCAGAGGTGGAAATGCCAGGTGCCCCAACCCCAGTCCCTTCACCTCCTTAGAAGTAACTTCATACCCCACCAACCCAGGGAAGGCTGGATTTTCCACATACTACTGGTTGTAAACGAATGATGATTAAAAAATAAGCAAGAAAGAAGACACTTCTTAATTCCTAGGACTATCAAGTAGTATGCGATCCATTGAGTTTGTTTTTCATGCTTATGGCTCTACTAGCCATCTAGAGCCATGAGGACAAAAGTCACTTTCTGGGTACTAAAGGATGACCTTTGGGATGGAGTCTGGTTCCTACAGGATTGTGGCACCTCTAGGCTCCCCTCCTAGATTGCCCAGGCTCTCCTCCTACCCACTACCCAGCCTCCAACTTGGCTCAGTCCAGCTCCACCAGCACTTGCCTCCATCACATCTTCCCTAACACCTACATTGAAATTGTCACCTGACCTGCCTGGATTTCTCACCAGGCTATGTTCTCCAAGAAGGCTGAGACCTTCAAGGCTAGACAGCTCTCGTTTCTAGCAAGGTGCCTGCTACACAATAATGTTTATGGAATATGTGAAGGAATATGTAAATGTGTTTATTGCGTGAGTGAATAACTGGCTGAAATAATGAACATTTTCTTATGAAAACATTAAGGATGCAATAGCATAGGTGGTGTTCTAGCTAATAAAATCCTGTGGGTGCAGAAAGCTGCAAAGAGCAGAGCACTGGGGTGCTAACTAGGCCAAATTCATGTTTTCGGAGGACTGCTATGCTCAAGTCATCCTCCCTCCCCTCCAGTCTCGTGAATTCACAGCAGGAATCAATAATGACACTGAATCATTCAGGAATGTGAGGCTCAGGGGTGGCCAAGCAGGGGTCTGAGGACGAAGGATTGATGAGGAAAAGACACCTGCCACACTGCTTACTCTTTCCTTGTTCTTATGCCACTTCTGCGCAGAGGCTGGCACATTCCACCCTGTCTCCTACCGTCTCTGGCCCCAGCTGATGGTCTCATAGGCACTTGCCTCCCCTCTTACCCTTGGAAGACCTGGGTGAGAATCTGTTTGTGGCTCCTCTCCACGCTGCTGCTGCTGTCTCAGAGGCCTTAGTCAGTCTGCGTGGGTGTTGTTTATCTTTTCATCCATTCCCCAGTCCAGGACACAGTCTGTTAATTGAAACACGATGATGCAGAGGCTGCAGCTACAGATGGAGTGTTTTCTTTCCTTCACACCTCTCTCCCCTTAACCTCTTGTCTCTTTGGCCTTTTCCTCCAAATGTCTTGCCGCAGACCTCTTGCCATGTGTCTCTCTTTTCCTGGCTGCTCCCTGAAAGTCTTGAGCCATGAAATGACTGTGGTGAGTCTCTAGACAAATGACTGTTGCCTCCCCTCCTTTCATGGTGACAACTGAGGTGCAATACCCTCCTTTCCTCTTATTAGCTATGTGACTCCAGGGACTCCTAAACATTTCTGAGCCTCAACATACTAATTTATAAAATGAGATTGCAAAGGCTGCCTTTATAGCCTGCTTATTGTGGGGAACATGAGAAAGCACATTAAAAGCTCTTAGAAACTGCATCACAAGGAGAAGGTAATTAAGGTATTATCATTATTTACAGGTACAGAAGAGAAGAGGCAGAGAGCTGTGAGTCATGCAGACGACTGTTCTCTCCACTCATCACTTTAGACACTAGTCACCACTCTTCTACCTTTTCTCCCTCCATTCTTCTCCGTATTTATCTATTCCTTTCCATTTCTAGCCTTCCTCCAGGTGTTCTTTGAGGATCTACCACTGCATGCTCTGAACTGGGTACACTGTCCTTTCCTGTTCTCTTGTGTAAGCCAGGCTGGCCTGTGGTGGCCAGTGAGATCGAGAGACTTGGTGCATCTGCTCACCCCCACTTTTCCTCCTCTTTTCCCCGACACACTGCAATTACCCTAAGAATCAAAGTCGCTCCTCCATGTATGGAAACAAACAAGAGGTGGTGGAATGAACTACTAACCTCATAATTCTTCTAGCTACAGTAATTTGATCATCCCATATTTCTTCCTAGATAGTTCTCCCATCCTTTTTTCTCCCGTTCCTTTGGTGCCTCAAAGAGGGGTCTCCTGGCTTGCACTCCTTTGGGATTGAGGAAATGCCTGCATACTCCACCCTGTGCTTCGTACAGTCATGCCTCCTAGGACAGAGTAGATTTTGCAGCCTTTTCCAAATGGCAGACTCATGACCCCACAGGACATCAGGGGATCCTATATCATCAGATAATAGGGTAGGAAGCAGGAGGGGAACAAATCCACTGTGAACCAAGCATGAACCTCAATCATGTGCTTTCTCTTTCCCAGCCTGGATCCAGATCTCAAGAATATCCAAGTACTCCACAAAGAAACATGTTTCTCTGTTACTCAGATAGGCCACACACTTGGAAAAGTCATCAACATTGCCTTTTAAGGACATTTCAAGTCAGGATGAAACTTTGTCTACAATTTTCCTTTCCTGACTTTTCCACCAATACGAAGGTAACCTAGTGCTGGAAATACATCTAAGATATTCTCAAGGCTCTATTTTCTGCAGCCCCTGAGGCCCAGTCCCCTGCCATCTTACCCTAAAATGGTGGAGATGGGGAGAGAAGAACTCTTTGGTTGGGAAGTTTCTGGCATATAGCCCGTAAAATTCCAGAAGTATCCTTTATGTGGGATATCTTTTTTTTTTTTTTCTGGTTGGCATGTTTCCAATTCCTCAAGGTATTTTTGTTCAAAAAAATTGAGAAAAAAAATCACTTTGCAAATTTTAACAAATGCATATTGAATCTTTAGTGTGCTTAAAAGCAAGTGTTTTAAATCAAGACTTTGAATGGATAATGGTTTATAGACTCACCTTTCCCCCACTTGTCTTTCACAAAACCATCTTCAATTTCCTATGTAAAGCTGGGAAACTAAACATCAGCATATTCATTTAATTTCTCTTTGGCTCAGCAGGCCTCGTTTTGAGAAATATTTTGATTCCCTTTGACAATTCTACTATCTTTCTATTTCCCTAATCCTGACATCATTCCTGAAAGTTCCCTCTTAGCCTTCTCTGCTTAAATCATTACATTTCCAGTTTGTCTCTACCAGTATCTTAACTCCTCTTCTAATAGCTTGTATGATAATGATGATGGTGGTGGTGGCGGTGGTGATAATGATGGCAGGGGAGAGAGAGAGAGAAAGAAGAGGAGAGGAGAGGAGAAGAGAGAAGAGAGAAGAGGGG
>NW_012100543.1:2606540-2690362 GCF_000951045.1 Mandrillus leucophaeus | reverse complement strand
GGGAAGGGGAGGGAAGGGGAGGGGAGGGAAGGGAAGGGAAGAGAAGGGAAGGAAGTTTCATCTTTTTAATACTCTGCCTTTAGCCCAGGAGTACATGTGGACCTGTTCATTCACTTGACATACTCACTTACTACTATATACATTTACGTGACTCGTAAGTAACTCTGTGAGTTGCTGTGTTTTGGACATCTATACAAGCTCCAGATTTTTCTTCAAGATCCTCTTCCTCCTCCTTCATTTATCTTTTCAGAAAGTAGAGGTTTCTCACATTCCTGGTAAAAGCAAGCCTGTCTTCTAGAAGACTGTGTCATTTCTTGGAGCCAACTCTTCTCTTAGATGGTCATTTATAAGTTGAGTGGCTAGACATGGTGGTCTCTGAAGTCCCTTATATAAACCTGTGAAACGTTAATTGATAATGTACCACATTGACTGAACTAATGTGAGGGAGGACTAAGGAAAATCAAGCTCTGACAGACATGTTTTAGAGTTGTGGCTGGCTGGGGAAGGAGGCATCAGAGAACAGGGAAGGGGCGTTAGAATTTTGAGCAAGGCATTAAAATATTTCTCAAGATATTGCTGTCCCTCAATTTCTCAATGCTCTTGAATGTGTCATTGGAACTTATGACAAGCACAGTCTAGCTTGGTTGTGTCCTTTGTTCTTTAATGTAAATTGTGCAGCGTAAGCAGCTATAGCACCACTACTGTGGATTATCACATACACTGACAGCAGCCTTTGTTGCTGGCCATGGTGGCAATTCCACTGGACTTGGCTTCCATGGCTTTTGAGGATCTGGCCTCTCTGAGGAGGATAGATAATTATTGGTAAATAGCAGGATGCTGATTTTGCCACATGAGCAAGTGTCCACCTGGGTGTAAGGAAAAAATGCACTCCCCTCTGCTAATACCAACCTGCCCTCATCAACAGAAGGTTTGGATTGCAGAACTTCAACATAAGACTCTGAACGCTTACGCTGGACCTACTAGAAGCAAACGGTGACCTTTCTATATCTTGTCATTAGTTAAGGAATGGAATGAATGCCACAGCTTGGGTCATTGGGTTTATTTGTATTCTAGGCATAAGCCAATATACTATCTTATAGCTCTTAGGTATCATGAAGCCATGGATTTTTTTTCATCCTCGATGAATGTGAAAATTTAAAATATTAACCACATTTAGAATATAGTAAATTTAGGACTATGCTTTAGTCATTTTTGTGCCCCCACGGCAACTGGCACATAACTTTGCAGGAAGCAGAGTCAGGAAATCATAATGTTGGTTCAGTCATGATGTTAATGATCATCATGATACAAATGATACAAAATAGTAAGGCGTTTTGCAAATGGGTTCTATATTTAGAAAGTTATATAAAGCTAGCTATCTTACTGTATTTTAATCTCAGAACTATAGAGTAATAAAACATTTCAGTGCCAGACTATGAGCCTATGGAGAGTGGAGGCTGTGTTTTATTCTTCTCTATATTCCTTGCCCTTATCACAAAACCTGGCCTGCAATATATGTTTAATGTTATTGTGCTCTTTGTGCACATAAAGACCAATTAAGCATCCATTGTGAAACAGCAGGGCTGCCACTTATATGGCTGGAAAGACTGAGCTTTGCACAATATCAGGGGTGCTATAAATATTCAATGCAATGTGGATTGTGTCCCCCAAATTGGTACCTAACTATATTCTAGTGTCCTTTAGTGTCAAGTTCTTACTCACTTGAGACCCACAGTTTTGAGAAAAAAGATTAATAATAAACTCATTAACAATCACATAGATTTAGACAGGAAAAACCTCTTCAAAAAAGAAAATAGCATGATGGCATCAAGAGTAATGGATAATGAGGGAAAGGAGATTTAGCTTCTGAAGTTGGAAAAGCCTCCCTTGATAGGGTAAACTTGGAGCTGAGACCCAAATTACCAGGTAGAAAGAAGGCTAGATTCGCTTATTTCATCCTCACAATAGCCCGATTCGGTCAATATTAGCTCTATTTTATATGTGAAGAGATCAAGACCTTAAAGTAACAGAACTAGTAAGTGGCCTGAATCGGTTCAACTCCAACGTTTTGTGTGTAAACATTATGTCACACTGATTCTTGTAGGAGAAAGTGAATAGAAGAAGTATTTGCACATATCATCATTTTTAATAAATATATTTCTGGATGTAGGGGTACTGATCAAATAGTGGGTTCTTTGATACATTTTTATGAGATGTCTAGGCTTATATTGTTAATGGTACTGATGCCAGTCACAAAATTGTCTTAAGCAATTTAGATATTCTAACTTTTTACATTTTCAAATAAGGTGATCACTAAAAGCATAAGGCATATATAGATTTGATGAAGAGTCAGAAAATTCTGTCCCAGAAAATTCTGATCTGGCGCCACCAAGTATCCATGAGACCTCAGGCAAATTGCTTTCTATCTGAACTTCAGTTTCTCGGTCTCTAGATAGGTATGATAATTGTCCTTATTTTAGGACAATTGTAAGACTCTAACATCAAAATAAATATAATAATGTTTAAAAAATATAAATATAAGTAATTTAGACTGTATTAATTATTTTGATAATCATTAAATGTGATACATATGTACCATGGAATACTATGCAGCCATAAAAAGGAATGAGGTCGTGTCCTTTGCAGGGACATGGATGGAGCTGAAAGCCATTATCCTTAGCAAACTAATGCAGGAACAGAAAACCAAATACTATATTTTCTCTCTTATAAGTGGGAGTTCAATGATGAGAACACATGGACACATGGTGGGGAACAACACAAACTGAGACTTTTCAGCTGGGGGTATGGGGGAGGGAGAGCATCAGGAAGAATGGATGCTGGGCTTAATACCTAGGTGATGGGATGATCTGTGCAGCAGACCAGCATGGCACATGTTTACCTATGTAACAAACCTGCACAGCCTGCACATGTATCCCTGACCTTGAAAAAAACTGTATTAAAGATATCGGTCCTGTGATTTTAAAAAAAATGCCAGACTTCATATTCCTTTTCTTACTGAGACCAAGACCTTTTCGGGATAGAAACTGAAAAAGTTAGAATTATATCAGCAAAGCTAAGTCTACCTTCCAAAACTATGCAAATTAACTTTGTAATTAAACTATCATTCACACACAAGTAACACTTACTTGTCTTAATTATCCAAGTAATTGATCCTGTAATAGTTATTTAGTTCACAATTTTCCGATTTATGGGCCCAGTAGAGATATGTTATGGGTCTTGCCTTGGAGATAAAGATCTTATCTCCATCAAGATATTGTCCTAGAAGAGAGTTTTGTATTGGATTTGTTGAGACCCTAGGATTTGCTTTTCTCATGCTTCTCCTCGAGAACTTCCTGCTATATGAACCACTATCATTTTTCATGCTCCTTAGAAAATACTGTATTATTAATGATACAAATCATAATAATTGTATTCTTTATGTTCATAGTGTTTCTCAGCATAAGAACAGCCTCCACAAGCCATTTTCTTCATTAATCTTTATCACAAATCAGTTACGTAGATTTAATCCTTATTTCAGAGATTTAAAAAAAAGAGGCTCAGAGAGGCAAAATGAGGTAGTTCAGGTAGCATGGCTAGGATGAGTAGGGCAAAGCCTCAGATGCAAGGCTATCCTGTCCTTTGAATCCAGCACTCCTGCTGCCACACATATTGATGTTGAGAGAGCTGGGTTTTAAACAGACATTATTACATTAATATCTTTAAGTATCTTAATTAGATCTTACAGGAAGGAAAATAAATTGTTTGGTCACCAAAACAGCCTGAGTATTCCAATTTGAAAGAGTGAGTCTGTTTCAGATCATAGATAGGGTGGTGACTCTGTTTGGCCAGGAGACATCAATATAGACGGTGAACCATGAGTAGCAGGGGGATGCTTGGATAAAGCCCCTGGCCTGTGAGGAAATGTGACTGTACATGGTATGTGCACCCAACACCTACGGCAAATACTCCCACGGCCACCGGTGTTGGATTCAATTAAACATTAGATTCATCATCTTTAGCAAGGAAAGAGAACAGCAAACAGTTGCTCTCTCATGGCTAAACACCCCTCGGATTTGCTGGCCTTTGATTTATTGGAAGAAACCTGCTGGGAAGAACATACTGTGTAGCTGATTAATGTCAGCTTCTGTCATCAGTTTTCACTTAGATTCTTGGCCAGCCCTGACATCTCCTCCCTAAAGGATCCAGAAGAATTTGAGGACTGATCCAAGAGCTTTACTGGCATGGGATTTGCAGAATGCGGTGTTTGCAAAATAAGGAAGATGAATGGAAGTGGAATCCCATGTTCTCCACTGAACTTGTTTCTTTAATTCATTTCTCCAGAGGCCCAGCTCCATGCCAGGACCACACCAGCAAGGGGACTGGGGAAAGTGTTCCCAGGCTCCAGTACAGATGTCTTGCATTTCCTGTGCTGCTTTATGTGCTGCTTCCTTAGAGCTCATCATACTGGAAAGGGGTCCAAGGAGGAATGCAGCACGCAATCACCATTAGAGCCTTCATTGGGATCCTTGCCCAAAGCTTGTGGAAGAGCGGGCACCATGAGCATCAAGTCCAATCCACTGCCTGGCTGGGAACGAGAAGAGCCACTGCTCCCCAGGTTGGGCATGCAAGCTTTGTGTTTCACAGGGTCACACAGCACAACTTTTTCCCCCATGCTCCACTATGATGCAATGGCATTAAATTTAAAGCAAGCATAATTTTGTGTATGTATTCTCCTTGTTTTTCTGGTGGAGGGAAAGCCGACTATTTGATTTCTTACAAGATAAAATGACCTTTCTCCCTCCCACTAATGTACAAAGAACCTGGGAAGAGGTGGCCATTTTAACCAGATGGAAACCTCCTGAATTCACTCCTGGAGAGAGAAATAAAAGAAAAAAATATTTCAATTGAGAAATAAAAATCTGTTCTGGTTATCTATTGATGCTTAACAAATCATCACAAAACCTAGTGACATAAAGTAATAGCACTCATTCTGTTATATCTCACAATTTCTGAGTCATATCTCAGAGTTCTGAGGAATTTGAGAAAAGAGGGACCAGGCAGTCCTAGCATAGTGTCTCCCATGCAGTTGCAGTCAGGATCTGGAAAAGAAAGGTCTGTAGGAATATCAGTTGAAGTTTGCTGGGCCTCTGTCCCTCTCTCTCTTCACATAGTTTCAGGGCCTTTACATATGGTCTCTCCACCAGGACTACTTTGGGCCTTCTCAGAGAATGGTGGCCTCTGGAAACTACTTACATGGTGACCAGAGGTTTCAAGAGTGAGTATTCTCGTGAGTCCAATTATTGTGCTCCTTGTAATATGCTGGTATTTAAAGATTCACAAAGGCTTTTTAGATTATTTTTGAAGGCTTAGTTTACTTCCTTATTCTTTTACGAATCAATTCTAAGGATCAGATAGGAGATTGTATCATATTACTTCTAAATTCCCGTTTACATCTATTTGTTTAGAATTCTACGGGGTGTTGTTGCGAGATGTCTTATCCTTAAGCATGAGACTGTAATGGTAACTTTATTGATGCTCACTGAAGTTTCAGGCACTGTTCTATCTTAGGCTGAATAATTTAATTATTGCAAGTATGCTAGGAGTCCGTGCTATTGTCATTTCCCTTTTACAGATGAGAAAATGGGGGCACAGTAAGGTTAACTGGCTTGCTAAAGGTCACATAGTTCTTAAATTTGAACCCAGGCGGTCTAACTCAAGAGATCACTCTTTTAAGCATTGTATTAGTCTGCCTCCTCCAAAGAAGCCACAGTCTAGTGGCTTTACACTTAAGTCAAAGAGAATTTTTTGCATGCTTTTTTTCTCCATATGCACAAGGGATAAGACCCCTTAGACAAGCATCTGGCAATCTGACTAAAGAAACAAGTAGCATATCTCTATTGGGACCACAGGCAAAGGCTGTAGAAGTTCATAAGAGGAGAGAGCTGGGAGAAAGTTGGGTGTCAGGAAAGGAGACCTGGTGGAGTGAGAAACATAACTGGGCTCTTAAGAACAGATAAGAGTCAGAGCACCAGAAAGACTGAGCTGACATTTTAGGTGATGGGAGGAGCTTGCCTTACCACATGGCCGATGATATTGTCAATTCCAGCACTGAAAGAAAGGATTCCTCTCCTAACACTAACTGTACTGGCTTTCCTTGGGTCCTGGTGATTAGATAGATTGTCACCTTGAGGAGGAGAAGAGGACAGGTTGTCTCATACATTTATAAGGCTGCCACTGATTTTCTGTCCTTATCTACACCTTCCAAAGACAGATGACCCTCTTTGCCAAACTTAGAGTCCAGCACTGGTTTGGAAATCAGGATAGGGCCAGAAATTATGAAAATGGAGACAGGAAGCAAGAGGATCCTCAATTGCCCTCAGATCCACAGGAGAGTCCTGGGGGCTTAACGCCGCTGGTGCACAGTAAGCCCCAGGAGGCAGGGAGCACACCTACCTTGCTCATCAAGGTGTCCCCAAGGTGGCATGTGGCCATGCTCAGTAAGTACTTGTTAAAGAAGCAAATGAATAAATGAATTGCCAAATAACCAAACAAATGAATTTGTATAGAGCACACTTAAAAACTAACAAAAGGTTTCTGGAGCATTTAGGGTGGAAATGGGATGCCCCCATCCCATTTCTGAGGTGAGAAAGAGTCCTGTGTCCAGAGATAGGGCTTTTTCCTGGCTGGAAAAAATCCACCCTTCCTTCTAGAGGAATTGAGTAAATTGTGTTGGGATATATAGAAGATCAATCAATATAAAATTTACTACACTTAATTCTAAAACTTCCTTTTCCAGGCACTGGGATCTCAGGGGCAAATCTCTTTTGTGGTAAACTGACCTCTAGAATCATCACAATCATATAGCTATAGACACTTAAATTTGAAGCGTTCTTAAAGCTTATGAAGATCAACTAGATATAACGTCGTCTTTGCCAGCAGGTGGCTACACTTGAATGACTCAATACACAAAAGCTCATTACCCTTTGTAATAAATTGCTATATCCTCATAAAGTACTTACCTGATGGAAAGATTTCAGAAAAAGGAAACCAAGTGATCTCCTGCTAAGGAGTGTTAAAGCAAACTTTCGCGCCCTGAAAATAACTATGTAAAGTGCATTTGAATCCTGGATAGGAAACTAGTTTACCCCATGTAAATACAGAAGAATAGCCGCTAGGGTGTTGATGGTGGTACTTGCTAAAGTGATAGAATAGTAATGATTCCATTTGCTTATTTTGACAGCTTCACTGACTGGGAAACCTGCTATTCTCCACACACCTCCATATTCCCATGATGAAGCTATGTCTCTGTCTTTTTTTTATCGTACCTGGAATAATGTTGCCCATGCTATGCCTCCAGGCAGACAAAATCTTCCTTGCCCTTTCTACCATCCCATCCAAGGCCCATGAAGCCTTTCTAGATGCTCCCTGTCTGGATTTATCAGCCACCTGCATTGTTCCTGTGGTTCTTTGTCAAGCCACTTTCTGCATCTATTTTACTCTCCCTAAGGTTATACTACGTTGCTTACGGAACTGTGATGTGGCAGAGAGAAAATGTGTTTGAATCAGGACTCCCAGATTTAAAGTCCAAACTGTACCCTCTCTTAACTGTTGAATTTTAGGGAAGTTACAGAGTCCTTATAGGCTCCATGTATTTCAGACACTTGTAATAATACCAATTCAGATGAGTTTATGGAGTTGCTGTAAGAAAATATGTATGAAAAATGCTTTCAGACAGTAATGCTGACATGTGTGCATGTATGAGACAGTCACTGCAAAATGTGAAACAAGAGCTGAAGTTTTATTCATAGACTTATTGGATGACCTTGAAGTTTTATTCACAGACTTATTGGATGACTTTGAACAAGCCTTCCCCTCTCTGGGCCTTGGTTTCTGAACCTAGACCAAGGGTTCCTAGCCTGGGATCCTCAGAAGGGCTTCGGGAGAGTCACAAAACCCCTGAGATTGCATCCACCGTTATGCCTGCTGGTGCCTTTTTCTAGGTTCAGCAGTCACCGCTTTCATCCAATTCTCAAAGAGATCTGAAATTCAAGCGAAGTTAGGAAACTTGAGCCAGATGCTCATGAGGTCCCCCACCCCATCCAGGTCTGACAGTTTATGTCTCTGGAAACTTTAGTCCAACATGTTCTTGCAACAGGCACAGAAACACATTTTGCAAGACCAGAAAGGGACTATCACAGATGAGGAAACTGAATCCTGGAAGAGTGAGGTCAGGTGCCAGATGTTAGGAGTTGGCAGAGACTCTGCAAACCTACCAGAGCTCCAGTGAGAGGGGTAATCACAGAGTCACGGGTCATTTCCTCCTTAGATTTTAAAATCAGGGTGGGGTGGTCAATAGAAAACCCAGAAAAAAAGTCCTGTTTTGTAAATAGAAATCATTTAATTTAAAAAAAAACTGGATTTGGTTTATAATTTTGTAATGTCCTGCCTACAGGCACTGTGCTAGAAGCCAAGGGCTCAGAGACACAAAGGCTGTAAAGGGCCCCCATGCTTCACTAATAAGGGAGACACCCTTGCTGTCAACTGACTATAAAATCAGTGGGAATTTAGAGGACCAAGAGTCAGATTTGGCTGGATATTCTATTTGATTATTAAGTGTTGAACTTAATGGATTGAGGAAGGCCTGCAGATGTCTTTTGCATATCATCATGGCATGCAGGTAGGGTCCATGATAGCAGACCCCATGCTAGGTTGTATATATGATTCTATTTAATTCTTATAATATTCTTGCAAAGTAGGTTTGTAATCCCTATTTAAAGTTGAGGAACTGGTGGCTCAGAGTAGAGTAACCTGCTTTCCATTACACAGAGAGGGAAATATATCTCAGTGGTTTTGCTTCTCCTCACTGGCCTGATGCCTCAAGGGCCTCCTTCCTTATCCATCCTGCTCTCTTCCTGTTGCCCAACACAACTTCCCTGTGATTCCATCCTGGGACAGCCATTGGGGCTCAAGTCTCTCCAGCTCCTGATAACATTGAACACTGATACTACTCTAGAAATAGACTTCAGGAAAAAGAAAAAAAAAAAAGTGCCAGCCTATTCTGGGCGTGAGCCAGCCTGATAATGTCTGTACCTGGGTTCACATTTGCAGCTGATTTTTAGATGAGGAAAGAAAAATACCTGCAGAGTTACAGAAGCAAATGAAGGCAGGGATGTCCCCTGGTCATCTCACCTGCTTCTTGGCCGGAGTAGCCATCTTGGTGCAAGTCCTTGCTCCCTAATGAAACCATGGAGCTCAGCTTACACTGCAGCACAGGCCTGGGGCTGGGCTGTCCTACAGCAGCCCTATCTGAAAGCAAAAGAGTGGATTCTCCACCCCATGTCCACCTCAGCCTTGTCTGAGGCCTGGAGATGGGGGGGAAAGAACAGGCCTCTGACTTCAAAGATCCCACTCTCTAGATGAAGAGACAGAGATGTCAACATGTAAATGTGAAGTCATATAAATGCCTTGACTGCCCAGTGAAGACAATGGAAAACCCAAACTCCCTCACTGGGCATTCAACACTTTCTACAATCTGGCTTCCCAGATTTTTCAACCCACTTTTTTAACCCAGTCACTTGTTCTTTCCTTCACATACAACCTGCTATACCTGGCTGAACTGCTTGCCATCCCTGAGCAAACTGCGCCTTTGCTCATGTGCCATTCTCTCCTCTGTCGTAGCTCTGTTCCCATTCCCTTCCATCTCTCATTTGTAAATCACCGCACAGAATCAGCTTTTTACAAGGGGTTGCCAGAGCCACACAGAGAACCTCACACTGAGCCCTTCTTCCTTAGGTTTCCCTGAGACAGACCAAGAGACAGCCCAAGGCTGCAGACCCATGTCCTCTTGCTGCCTTATGGATTGGCTGAGCATGAAGGCTGAGGCTCAGTGTCACCTACAAAGTCTGCTCGCTGAACCATGACAGAACTGCCTGGAGCAGATAGGAGAGGGATCCAGGTCAGCAGTAGAGCTGGGAAGAGGTGCCAACTGCCAGTGCGGGGCTCTATCCCCTTCCGTTGATGCTCTGATTTTGGGAATTAGATTAGTTTCTCTTGCTAATCAGTGATCTTCTTTGCCAGAACTGACAGAACATTCCATTTGGGTTGACTCAAATTGTTGTTAAAAGCTCTATGGAATGCTTCAAATGCTCTTTAGGTCTCTGGATAGAAGTAATGCTAGGCCTGGCTGGAACTAGAGCACAGCTTCCCAGCTCTCTCGCAGAGTCTGTCTTGAAGCAGCAGACAAAGCAGTATAGAGGCTGTCAAAGGGTGTAGCTAAGAAGGTACCATCTTTCTACCCCTCACATTTACCCTTTGTTCTGCTGCTTTTGAGTAATTTTGCCTCAGTATCCCCAAATCTCTGAATCAGGGTACAGAATTGCATTAGACACGTTGTAAATCCTTAAATACCCTTGTAACCTGAAATGGAAACTATGAGAAGTAATTAGTTCTTCTGACATCAATATTCCAATGTCTAATTTTCTCATTAAAACCAGAGAATGGACAATTTTAAAGAGAGTATTTCCCCCAAAAGATAGTAATCTGCAGTTTAATGTTACACTATCATTTCTTGAAGTCAGTGGTTACAGCAGCTGCTCAGAGAAGTTATTAATTTCCTGCAGTAGGCTATGATTGGGAACTCACTGGCCCAAATGTAATTTTTTTTTTTAAAGTGTACATTCTGCACAGACCTATTGCCTAGAAATTCAAGCACGTTGTAAATGGTAGTGCTTTGTGACAGGCGATGTTGAAGAGGAGTGATTTAGTAGAGCTAGATTTTCTTGTGTTGCAGAAACACAGGGAAATTGATCAGAGGTCAAGTTGAGGTGCACACAGTAAAATGCATAATGCATTCTAGGTTCAGTATGAGCCTGGTCTCCTTCTTTGCTAACTTTGTTCTATTACACCTGGAAGGTGATAGACATGAGAGTTAGGGGCACATTGAGTCTGCATCCTACTAATCTACTCCAAGGGTAGCCCCTATGTTTTGGTCTCAGTGAGGCAGGATAATTTAGCCTTGGCAATATTGATATTTGGGGACAGACTATATTTTGTTATGGAGGGCTGTTCTGTGCGGTCACATGCTTAGCAGCATCCCTGGCCTCTATTTGCTAAATGACACTAGCATATTCTGATTGTGACAACCAAAAATATCCCCAGACTTTACTGAATATTCCCTGGGGGCTGGGGGGTAGGGTCAAAATTGCCCCTCTCTGAGAACAGCTGCAGTACGGCAGACCTGTATCCATTTAACCAGAGCTCCTTCCAGGGACAGGGGATGGCCCAGTGACTTCCCACCTGTGTTCCAGCTCTAACATCCAAAGTGACTAAAGTACATGCATTTCACTGTTTATTCATTATAGTTCCAAGTTGATTTCCAAATAAAAAAATGAAAAATTGCCTATGCTTTTCCTTTTGGCAATTTACACTGAGTAATGGACAATTTGTAAACTTCCTAATAACTTATGGGAATAAGAGTATGTACAAAACTTCATTCCTACAGAGTGACTCTTTGGCCTTAATAGGATAATGTTTAATAATCTCCCTGACAATGTGCTGTTAAGTAGTGAAACAGATACTGGTACACAATTACCTTTGACATGGCTATAAAATAAGCCATTGAAGCCATTTTCTCTGGATACCTTTACCCTGATATTTAATTCTTCCATCCCTTCCAACTCCACACAGTACCCCCCAAGCCTGGAAAATAAAAAAAGTTCAATCCAAAGCCATTCCCTCAACAGAAAAGCATCTAGGTATTCCCTCACCATGACCTTAACCATGATTCTCTTTTGCCTCCCACTGAGCTCCAAATGAACTGTCTGAATATGAGCTTCAGATTTGGACAGACCCAGTTTCTAGTATAACAACTCTGCCATTCACAAGGTGTGTGTCTTTCAGCAAGACACTGCTAGGTCTCAGTTTCCTTCTCCCTAAATTGAGTTGGCAATGCCTACTTCCCAGAGGAATTAATAAAATGATAAATGAAGGAACACCAAACATGTGCCTGGTACATACACACACTCTCAATGTTTGTCTTATTCAAGGGGTGGTCAGACCAGTATAGTATAGACCATGTCTATGGGGCCTTTCCTTCAGTGTGTCTAGCCAAGTTTTTTGGAATGCTAGTGCCCACCTTTTTACCACACTACTTTACTTAGTCTATGCTTAGACACTTTCACCCCAAGGCTTCATTTAGAAGAACAAGATTGTCTACTTGGGTCCCCCTTGAGGTAACCCCAAATAGGTGGAGGAAGTGTTCTGGGCCATGTGGGGCCTTACCTGCCCGGTGACCGGAGATTTAGAGGCGAGTGTTTATTTTGTGGACAATGTTAGTGCTTAGGAAGCTAAGGCCAAAAGCTTCCCTATGTGAAAATGGCCAAAATGTTGCTCACTTTTAGCCTCCTTTGCCATATAATGGCCTTTAACATCTCCATAAATATTTTCACAAGGTGATGCAGTTTAGGAGAAAGCCTACTGTGTTAGGAGCCTAAAGATTCATTCCAGTCCCTTACCAGCTATGTGTTCCTGAGCGAGTGACTTAATCTCAATGATTCTAAGCTTCTCTATCATTCTGTTCTGATGAAAGACAAATTATTTTCTTTCCTGCTCACCCTGTGGGTATCATTAGAACAGAAATAGCTACTGCACAAAGAAAGTGCTTTAAAAATTACAAATTAATAGATATAAGTATAGTTGTTTTTATGAACATAGCACATAGATAAACTGAATAAATTCAGTGGTTAAATGTGTTCAAAGTTATATCGAATTTGAATTTTATAAATCTCCCAGAAAAGGAAAAAGAGGTTTTAAATACCAATCTTCCAAGAATTCACAAAACAAAATATCCTATGCTTTTTCCAAAAATAGAAAAAATAAACTTCCCTCCCTGTTTAATCTGTTTTTAAAAGCAGATTCAAAAGAAAATGAAAAAAAAAAAAAAATCCATACATGCTGCCCTAGAGGCAGAACAAGACTGCAGGTTCAAGGAGAAAATTTAAGTCTTTTTCTCTATAGAGATGAAACTTCACCATACCAATAGAATATCCAGTTTTACTCCATCTGTTCCTTCAAGGACCAAAATAATAATCTATCAGCATAGGAAGTTAAGGATTCTTCATAGAAATCTTTGTGCTCATTCCTGGGCTAGGCTATGCTGTAAGCCACACTCTGGATGAGACAACCAAGAGCCCATAATCTATGGGTTGATGGAGAGCAGGGACTATTTCAAGTGCATCCCAAGATGCAACAAGAGATGGCTACTTAGGCCAAATAAACCCTAACCAGAGGAAGAAAAAAAACTGGGGAGACAAGTAACAAGCCGAAAATGAAAACGTTTAATAGATGACGAAGGTGTTCAGGTCTGGGGGTTGCAGGACCTATAAAAGGTCCTTCCCCACATTCTAGTTGCTGGGAAAGGCTCAGGACGCATCTGTCTTACAGCCTTTAGGAGATTCAAGAGAGACCACATTCATAATGGCACTCCGTAAGCTTCTTTAAAAATGTCATTTGTTATTTTATTTTTCATATAAACTGCATTTTAAATGATTAATTAGGCAAAGTATAGTTAGGCTTGAAAGTCATTCTCAAGCACATAAGCATTTTTCAGGTATTCTCCGTGCAGTATGTGGAGTATACCCAGGAAGGCCACGCCACACGCTTCCTGTGCTCACTCCCATCTTAGCCTGTAGTGACCCCGTACATGAGGATGCACTCGGAAATCCACTGTTAGATCGAAGTAAATGGCCCAGTTGATCGGTTTATGGGCTGCCAACCCTTGCTACCAGAACCTAACTGAATAGTTAACTAGCTTCCCTTGGCCTAGTATTCATCTAGAGGAGAATCAGAAGAGCCTTTTTTTTTTTTTTTTTTTTTTGAGATGTGAGTCTCCGGGCTGGAGTGCAGTGGCGCGATCTCGGCTCACTGCAAGCTCCGCCTCCCGGGTTCACACCATTCTCCTGCCTCAGCCTCCCGAGTAGCTGGGACTACAGGGGCCGCCACCACGCCCGGCTATATTTTTTTGTATTTTTAGTAGAGAGGGGGTTTCACCGTGTTAGCCAGGATGGTCTCCATCTCCTGACCTCGTGATCCACCTGCCTCGGCCTCCCAAAGTGCTGGGATTACAGGCGTGAGCCACGGCGCCCAGCCACCAGCAGAGACTTTCAACTTGGGACACTATAAAGACGACAAAAGCACTGAGAAGAACTGAACCCTCGTCCTACGTGAGACTGGGCATAACTCAGAAATTTGAATGATCATGATACACGCACTCGATTTCAAGTAAAACACGAGGAATTTTAATACAAGGTTTGAAATCCTGCTTATTTTAATTCTTGAGGGAGTCCCTAGCTAGAGTCAGAGGTACTAGAACTTGTCTGTTTTGGATTTCCCTTACTTATCTAGGTTCTGTTCTCCGTCCGTCATCTTACTTTATTATTTCCTTGTTATTATACGCAGAGAATCTTAAACTGTTACCCATGGAATTACCTTTCTCCCCTGAGAACTGTCTTTATTGATTGATTTACGTTAGAGATGTGCTTCTTTCAAATAGTTCTATACAAAGTCACCATTCTTTTTTTCCAGTTAGCCTCAGAATGGCTTATTTTTATTTACATAGTTCTGCAACTTCCCCTCAAAGCTCAGCAGTTCGCCCCATAACGTGGGACTTTCTCTCTGTCTCTCTCTTCTACTCCTTACTCTTTCTTTATTAAATGTGGTGAACAGTTTTAAGATGCAGAAAATATCATCCAAGTATTCAGGAATCAGACTTAATCAGTGTTAATCCTATAATTGCTTTTGAGATTTTTTTAATAAAAGAAAAATAGTAAGTTACATGAAAACTTAAATTTATACTTTTCTAACCAACTCTAAAATTAATATCTCATTGTCTTCCCAAATAAGACAAGAACCCTAGAAAGCTTTAATTTCCCTCTCAATTTCCTCCTTTCGTCCTCTGTGTTTTGATTGCCTTGTAATTAAATCACACTCTGACGTTAACTTCCCCAAATATTTTTGATATTTGTGGTTGATATGATTTTGACATATCACCATATTTTACCGTCATCTTCTATCATATTACTTCTTGTTGGATCTCATTCCTTCTGGGTTTATTTTTCTTCTTGTGTTAAGTACATGATTTAGTATTCCTTTCAGAAAAAAATCGTTAGTAGTAAACTTGGTCTTTATTTCAGGGGTTCCTGTTTAACCATTTAACTCCTTTTCACTTTCATGTGTGTGAGGTCAGCTCACAGGCCTGGCCCCAGCACAGTCTGGGCACATTTCTGAGTGCTTTTTTGTGAGTCCCAAAGTTGGAATAGTACTCATTGAAGATCATTAATGACTAACTATCCCTCTGGCTACTTTAAATTTTGTCTTAAGGATTTATTGCTTAGTTAGAATTAGATCTTCTTTGATTCCAATAACAGGTTAGGCAATATATTTAAAAAGGAATAAAATCACATTATATTATAGAAAGAGCCCCAATAAGTGTCGAAGTATCTCAGTGAGGTTCTCAAATCTCTCCTGAGTTTCTGCCCCTGAAAGGCTAGCCCAGGACATTCTGCTCCTCCTGCATGTCCACTGCCCTCCTCTCTCTCACTCCTGTTACCGCTCGCTTCTGGACAACTCCCTGTCCCGAGGGATGCTGATCATTTGGGTTAGTTTGTCTCTTCCTTCTGCTGTCCTTGGAAAGCCTCTTCCCTCTGCTAGAAGTTGCAGGGATCAATTGTTCTTTGGCAGAGAAAGAGACTTGATGACAATGAAGAGAGTTTCCATTTCTTCTTCCTGCAGCTGTTGACCTGGGTGAGCAAGCCAGACTGTGCACTGCCTTACAGGAGAGGAAGGAGCCTGTAAGCCCTGGAAACTCAACAGAATAACTCCCCCAATCACCTGAGCCAAAAAAGACAGAGACCAGGGATGCCTTCTTCTGAGAGGGTCCACCTGATGGGAAAAGACAAAGTGTCTTCCCACATGTATGGATGTTATACAGCACAATTCTATATGTCTAGACATGAGTGTGGAGATGTTAGCCCATTTACTAATAAGCCAATCAATCTGTAAATGTTCCAGGGAGAACTGATGGCATGTAGAGGAAAAAGTAACTCTTAATTAAAACTTCAGTAAATTTGAAAGGAAGAAAATATAAGCTGTTTATTAATTTTATTGCCAACAATTTTGTTTTCCTATTTATCAATATATTTCACATGTTTCCCCCAAGAATTTAATAAGAAATTGAAGAGTGTTGCAAGATGTCTTCTTTCTTAGGTACTTTGTTGATTGTTCTTTCTTTCAAACAGTAACGATAGTCTCAGCTGAGGCAAATTAAAATGACATTTTCAGGACATGTGCTGTGACAGACAAGAAATTCAGTTAGAGTGAGCCTCCTGTGAAGGGAGAGGTTGTCACGTCACCTCTTTCTTGATTCCCAAGTACTTCTGCCTCTTCTCTTCTCACTGTGTTTTTTTCCAGAACATTCTGGATAAAAGGTGTGGGAGAGTATGTGACCCAGTGTACTTTCAACTAAGTGGTGAAGTACAAACAATGAGAGGGGCCTCCAAGAGCTCCCTGGACTCCTTCTCCCCAAGGGGAAAAGGCGGATAAGACTAATCCTGAAAACTGGAAAGGAAAGAAAATCTTAAACAAAAATATCACTTCTCAGTTGCAGTTAATTTACCTTTTCCCACTTCTCTCTCATAAACACATGCATATTCACTTAAAGCCGTCTTAGATTTCAGAAGCGAAGATTTTTTTTTAAGAAGCAAAAGCTTAAAAAATGTAAAATTCAGTTACCTCTGTCCTCACTTCTGTGCAGCTATGGGTGAGTCATTGTTCTAAAAAATAAAAAAAAAAGAGGGTACGAATCTCAATGATTAATGAAATATTTCAAGACTGGCAGGTGGCCTTACCCAGATGCTAATAAAATTTTCCACCTACGTCTTCGTTTTAGAATGAAAACAGTAGACAAAGATGAAAAAATGCAAGTGCATGCAGATTTTTTAAAGCTCACTGCTTTTGAACATATTAGGAGTCTATGTAGTCATTATGCTGATTGCCATTGTTTATTTTACTGTTTTTCAATTACTAAATCAAACTTTTCTTTGTGAACTTGGATTTGACTTCTTTACTCACTGACTCACTTACTCCTAAATCACAAACCACCACTGCCCTTGGAAATATCCTGCTTCTGCAACTGGACCTCTCTCATGGGCTCCAGGCATGGCAAGGTTCTCTAGATCATAGTTACAACTTCAATTTCTTATTGTGAGGGAGATACCAAATTACATAGACCTTATAGAGGAGGAGTTGCCTTCACTCTGTGGCAATAAGAATCCTAGAGACTATGCTTACCTCCCAGCTGGTGATCAGACGTTTGAACAAGGTGGCAGAGATGGACTTTCCAACCATCTCACTTTCTCTTTTGGTCCCCTACTCCTATCTTCCTACTATACCCATCCTAACCCCCAGACAACATGTTCCTGTTTCTTATTTTCCTGGGGAAACCAATGCTTATCTACCAATCAACCAATTCACTTTTGCCTTTAACAGAAATGTGCTTATTGTGATAAAGACAACTATCTGTACAATAAAAATCTACTCTTCCATTTTTCCTGAGCAGGGAACTAGTTCAGTTACATCTCTCATGTTCCCTTGTGTTAGATGTGACCATGTGATTAAGCCCCAGCCAATAAAATTATGAGTACCACTTCCAGCTGTGGCCCATTAAAACCTCTCATTTTTCTTCCTCCATGCCTTTTAATCTTTAAAGCTAACTGGAGTCACGACACCCGCCCCACCATGGTAACTTTGTAAGCACCACATTGACGGTTGCAGAGCTGCTATCATCCTAAAGTTTTTGAATGACCCCATGGAGCAGAGTCACTTTCCTCACCACTCACATACCTGGAACCATCCTGGCCATTAACTTACTTAGAAATAAACTCCTATCATATTTAATGTTACATATATAAACTTTCTTGTTACTTTAGCCTAGTCTACATAAAAAGATTTATATATGCTTTAGAGCTTCCTTCAGATAAATGTGTTTATTATTATTATTTCATCTGAAAGCCTTTCAGATACCCTAAAGCTAATACTAGTTGTCTAGTGGTAGGCTCTGATAATTGGTTTAAAGGAGACCCTGGGCTTGACAGCTTGTGCCCATCAAGAAACAAGTAAAATACCGACCACACAGATAGCACATCTACTGTTCAATTCACAGCAACTCATAACTTCCCTTCATGATTGAATCAGCTGAAAATTAGGAGAGTTCGCTAATTTGCTTCAACTGAGCCATCAGTATGGCATATGGCAGTGGTTTTTCAATGGCTAGTTATTGAATTCTAAAGGAATATTCCAGAGGAAGTATTAACTGAAAACCCAATATCCAAATCATTTATCGTGGATCAGTTCTTGCTGAAGCATTGAGAGGAATTCTGCAGCTTTTCTAGGGCAAGTGTCCCTGAAAACCCACCAAAACACCCCCAGAGAGACCTGGGGGTGGAACCTTTTGGGAACAGCCTTGTCATAGAGAAGGAATCTAAGTTTTAAAACCAGACAAATGTTGCTTCACTCGTGCTATCAGTCAGTTAGTGAAAGGCGTCATGATTAACCTTGACATAAGCAGAAGGAGAATTCACTGACTTCTGCAAATGCTGTTGGCTTCAGGTGCGGCTTGATACAGCAATGTACTGCCAGCGTTTTGTAGGTCTTACCTGGTGAGGAGCCTTATTTGAAAACATCATTCTCTAATTCCCTTTCTGAGGGGCAGGGTTCATGGTTCTGGTGTCCAAGAACCTGGGCACAGCACCAGTGTGTGCCCTTATGCCCAGAGATATAAGAGAGGCACCTGTGATGGTGTTTTCTGCCAGATTACAGACACAGTATCCAGAACTGGATCACCACATTCAAATGGGGACGATGAAATATAAGTGCCAATACAGCTGGGCAAATAAGCAAGGAATTGAGGGGAGCTCATGAGGAGACCAAGAGAGCTGGGTGGGAAGGTAAAGTCAAGAAGGATGAGGTTCCTGAGGGTGCAAAGCCAGGTCCTGGGAAATTGCTGCAGAACTAGAGTTTGTTTTATGCTTTCTCATAGAGAGATAACTTTTTAAAAGTAGTAAACACTTGCCTGACAAACTTCATTGGATTGAAGAATTTCATTTTATTGTTAGTCCAGGATCAAATTTGATCAAGTCACCTCTTCCTTCCTCCCTTTCCCCTTTCTCTTTCTCTCCTTCCCTCCTTTCCTTTCTTTTTGCCCCTCTTTTATTTCCTTCTTTCCTTCCTTCCTTCCTTCCACCCTCCCTCCTTTATTCCTTTCTTTCATTTTTAACCCCTTCCTTCCTTCCATTCTCCTTCCCTCCCCCTCCCTTTTTTCTTTCCCCTCTTTTCTCCTTCTTTCCCTCCTTCCCTCCCTCCCTCCTTCTTTCTTTCCTTCCTTCCTTCCTTCCTTCCTTCTTTCCTTCCTTCCTTCCTTCTTTCCTTCCTTCCTTCCTTCTTTCCTTCCTTCCTTCCACCCCTCCCCTTGCCTCCTTTATTGAGCTCAAACTATATAATAGGCATTACATGCAATGTGCTGTGGTTAAAAAATAAATAAGACTCACTCCCTGTCCCCAAGGGGTTCACAATATCATGGCGAAGAGGACATGAAAGTAGACAGACAATAATACAGTGTGGTAAGTTGTGAAGAACAGGGTGGGCAGGAAGGAAAGAGAAAAGATATCTAAATCCAACTTCAGGCAAGTCTTTCTAGATTCTTTACTCATGTCTCTCCATTTTCAACATCAGCCCCCCTCTGGCTCTGTGTGTTCTGTAACTCCGACATGGATCAGAAAAAAAAAAAAAAACTTTAAAGAATCCAGCCCCTGAAATGTTTTGCCCTAGAACCCGAACCCCTGCTCAGCTTCTTGGAGGAGGGTGGCTCTCCCACTTAGAATCGTGTCTGTTTGAGTTTGGTAACACAGAGCCAAGGTCAGTCTGGTGTTTCTCACTTTACAAATTCTCATCTGTCAAGAGATGCTGAAGGCACCACTCAAACTCAATTGTACCCTAAGGCCATCAACATTTAAAAGCTAGCCATTGTTTACCAAGTTCTGTCAACCAGAATGGGGTATTTCTTGCATTTATTTGTTTGAAGAAAAAGTTATTTTGCTCTCTCTAGCCACCTACCCAGGAAAAAAAGGAGAAAGTGTTTAAACAAACACATTTAGCAAAATAGTCCTGTTCCTTTGGTTGAAGGAGGGCATACTCTCTACATCATGGTACATAAAATTGAGTTTGTCAATAGAATGAATAAACTATAAACATGGATAGCTGCTTTAGCCTAACATATATGCTTTAAAACCGTCTTTGCAAATAGTCTATAAGGACTTTAACCTGTTTGAGTAATGCTTTGTAAATTATAAGATAATTTCTGTAAGATATTTTATCTTCCATAATCCTTACCACAACCCTGTGAGGTGAATATAATTATTTGCATTTTACTGGTAATAAGTATGGTGTTCAGAGGTTTTTAAAAACTGTCCATGGTTACATACTGAGAAAATCAATTGAATGAGATTGAATTTAAGGTAGTTTAACTCCATGCATTTTATATTAATCCAGTCCTTTAGCTACAATCTCTTTTTCCCCGACATTTAGACAGACAGGGACATCTGGAGAGGCAGTAAGAGTGTAAGGACAGAAGGGTCAAATGCAGATGGGGGACACATGGAGTCTCAGCTTTCCTCCATGCTCACTCACATGTGGCCTTTGGAACTGAGTTGTCCAAAAAAAAGATACGCTTTGATTACAATTGCAGTGCGCAGCATAGTCTGCATATAACTGTATTAGTCCCCTTTCACACTACTATAAAGAATTACCTGAGACTAGGTAATTTAGGAAGAAAAGAGGTTTAATTGACTCATAGTTCCCTAAGGCTGGGAGGCCTCAGGAAACTTACAATCATGGCGGAAGGTGATGGGGAAGCAAGGCTCGTCTTTTGTGACAGCAGGAGAGAGAGACAGAGCCTGAGGGGGGAACTGCCAAACACTTTTAAACCATCAAATCTTGTGAGAACTCATTGTCATGAGAACAGCAAGGGGGAAACTCCCCCCATGATCCATTCACCTCTCACCAGGTCTCTCCTTCAACATGTGGGGATTACAATTCAATATGAAATTTGGGTGGGGACACAGAGAGAAATCTTATCAATAACCAGTGCAAGTATCACCACAAAGAAGAAAACCGAACCATCAGAAACACAGGAAGGACAGCACAGCAAAGACCAGCTTTGATTTCTAAAGATGTTGAGGGCACACTGTTAGGTGCCAGCTTCCAAAGGGCTCCAGCCAGTTTCTCCTGCATATTCCATAGAACCTAGGAAGATTTTTTTTTTTTTTTTTTTTGCTATTTGGAATACAGACACCCTTCATGGAAGCCCCCAAACCTCCACCCTCCAACTCTCTGCATGCAGTTCTGTGTTTTAAAATAAAAACAAAATGTTAAAACCTCAACAGATGATTTTAATTTGGGTTTCTGAAACTCATCACTATTGACATTTGGGGACTGGATAATTCTTTGTTGTGGAGCCTGACCTGCTGACCTGTGCATTGTAGGATGTTTGGCATCCCTGGCTTCTACCCTCTAGATTCCAGTAGTACCTCCAATTGTGATAATCGAACATGTCTCCAGACATCACCAAATGTTCCCCTGGGTGAAAATCTCCCCCTGTTGAGATCTACAGCTTTAATGATTCTCAAAAAGAGGACATATCTTTGCTTCTTTTAATGATCTGGAGATATTAAAAGTATCACATACTTCAGCTTTTGTTCAGGAGGCAGATTTTTTTATTCTTTATAGTTTTCATGGGCTCCCTCTCCTCTTTTAGAATAATCAGTAAATAGTTAAATGATTTAATTGTTAGAGAATGTCAAGGTTGTTTTCATCTGCAACCCTTGGGAAAATACGTTATGACCGTAGACTATGAGGCAGACATATATGAATGTGAATCCTCATATTGTAATTGCTTGACCTTCAAATTAACCTCCCTAGATATCCATAACCTTATCTAACCCTATCAAGAGTTGTTGCAAGAATTAAATGAAGCCACATGCATATAGGTACACATAGGTTTGCTAGATTTAGCAAATGAAAATATAGGAACTCCATTACATTTGAGTCTAAGATAAACAACATGTATATGTATGTGTGTATATATATAATTATATCTCATGCAATATTGAGTAACCTTATTTATTAGTGTTCAATATTAGCTATTATTACTGTGAACTTTAAAAAATGTCAATTGAGAAAACCATAGGCCGCTCCTCTTTAAAACAAATGTATGTTTAAACCACCTGGAACAAAGGGCCATTTGAGATCTTCCTAAAGAGGCAGTAATAAATACTTCAGATCTTTTACAGGCTCTTATTCTTTGTTTGATTTTCTTCTCATTATTCAGAAGTTCAACTAACATAGCTTTTACTTTATTTTGTCTCTTTATTATTACATCCCTTCATATGGATAAATAATCAGGAAACAACCTTTCAAATAATTTGAGATATTAATAAATCAAAGTTCAGGTAGGGAGTCAAAAAGAGTGGTGCTAAAATCCTCATCTGTCACTTACTGACAGGATGAGCTTACGAAAGTTTCCTCACCTCTCTGATCTCAGTTTCCTCATCAGTGGAATAATATTACCTACTCAACACAGCTGCTGGAAGGGTAGAATAAGGTCATGCATTTAAAAAGAAGTTAGTAAATAATACATGTGAGCTAGCTTCCTTTCCTTTTTTGCTTTCCTTTCCTTCCTTTCTCCACCCTAGGTTAAATAATTTTGACTTTGTTAACCTTTTTTTAAAAAGAGATAGTTGGCTACAAATAAAGAATAGAATAAGTGGAAAATCATAACTTCCTAGTTAAAAAATAATTAGGGGAACTTGACAGCTTGTTAATCAATTTTCCAGCAAAAGAATGTGGGCTTTGGAGTCTGTCAGATCTGGTTTAAATCTTGTTTCATCCACTTACTAACTGGTTAGCCTTTGGCAATTTTTTAAGCTTGTCTAAGCTTATTTTATTCTTTGATGATATCCACAAAATATTTCCTTTTTTAACTTTTATTTTAAGTTCAGGGGTACATATGCAGGTTTGTTACATAGGTAAACTTGTGACATGTGGGCTTTTTGTACAGGTAATTTCAACACCCAGGTATTACGCCTAGTACCCAGTAGTTATTTTCCTGATCCTTTCCCTCTCCCTACCCTCCACCCTCTGATAGGCCCCATTTTGTGTTGTTCTCCTCTATGTGTCCATGTGTTCTCATCATTTACCTCCCACTTATAAATGAGAACACGTGGTATTTTGTTTTCTGTTCCTGCGTTAGTTTGCTAAGGATAATGGACTCCAGCTCCATTCATATCCCTGCAGAAGACATGATCTTATTCTTTTTTATGTCTGCATGGTATTCAATGGTGTATGTGTATTACATTTTCTTTATCCAGTCCATGATTGCTGTGAGAATCAAATAGCTCATATGTATGAAGATTCTTTGCAAACTGTAAATCGGTATTAAATGTTTGTCAGAAATACAAATTTTTTTTGTTAAAGAGATTTTGTCTCTGACTTCATTAAATCACACCAACCAGTAAAGTTCCAGTTTGAATGTTAGCTAGGAAGCACAATTGTAGAAGAGACTTTGTTGCCTACGTAATACCCATTCTCCTCTTCTGTTTTAGTAACACCCCCTGACTTTATTCAGTGCAGCAAAGGGCAGAGATAAAATGTGAAATTTCTCAGCCTCCTTTGCAGCTATTAGGGGTCAATGATCTATAAAATGCAAGTCAAGGCAGTAGAGGTGTGGGTAGAGCTTCCCCAAAAGCTCTAAGACTGACTCCGTTGAACTCCTTCTTCTTCCTTCCTGCTACCTGAAATGTGTATGGGGTGGTGAGGCCCCAACTCATATCTTATGACTTGAAGTAAACTTGAGGATGGAAGAAGCTATGTGTGAAAGAAGTAGAAAATTTAAAAAGAGTTAGACGAAATTTCTGATAACCTCAGAGCTATCATATCCACCCCACACTAATTACTTTTTCTGTGCAATAGATAAACAAAATATGTGTATCCTTAGAGCTTCTGAAACTTTGTTGTTAAGTACAGCCAAACATATTTTTAAACAATCCACTAAGAAAAGTATTGTTACATGCAATGTCAATCAAAGACCCTAGAAAGAAATACTTCTTCAGAGCAGATGCTACAAACCAAAGCTTATACCTGACTTTGTATGTCTCATATAGCAACTATTTTCCATCTTTCTGTTCATATTTGTTTCTCATCTCTGAATAATAGCTGTTCTTCATGTAAGTGCCAGGCCATACCTGAATCTGTTGCTTGTATCTAAAGAATGCATGAGGTAGATGAAACGTTCTCCCTCATGGGCTATACATGACATGCCACTTGGAACACATACCCAGTGAGTGTGTAGCAATGCTTCACTGTGACGTTGTGAACTCCCAGATAGATTGTGGTTCACCACGCTTTCTGGGAACAACTTAAGTAATCCTTCCCCTTCATCTTTGGGTAGTTTGTCCAAAAGTGATCATCATAAATTTGTGTCTATTAAATTTCTTGTGTTGTATGCATGTGGAATATTAATTCATACAGTCAAATTTTTAAATTTTTCTGAGTTTTGTAGAAAACCATTACCATAGTAGTGTTATCATCTATAAATCTTGTTTCATATTTCTAGCTTGTTAACAAGCATTTATTAATCCAAAGTGCTCTTTCTGTGCTTTTGTATAATCATAAAAGCATTTAGTGGTCAGTCTTAAAAAAAACCTAATTTTAGAAACTAGCCAAAATTAGATGAAATTGCTTATATAAATCTAATAGTCTCCTTTTGTTTTTCTCCCTATTCTAGGAAATATTTGACTATTCCACTATTAGATAAAGCAGAGAACCACAGACTATAGCATAAAACTCTTTAATCATACTATTATAAGAAAATAGCCATCTCCAGTGACTATCTGTGAACCAAGCACCATGTTACGTGCTTTGCAAATGTGAGCTCAATTAACTATCCACAGCACAACTCTTGATTTCTATCAATTTCCTCCATCTACAAAAGAAACTAAAACTTACAAAATTTAAATAACTTTCCCATGATTTCAGAGTAAGTTGTATGTGCTTAGGGGGTTGGGCATGGGATCGGGGTAAAAGTTAGAATTCAAACCCAGGCTTGATTCCAAAACCTATCATCTTTCTGTTAGATTCTACAACATCTCAACCTCTATTACCCTAATTTCATGGTGCATGCTGTAAAAACAAGCAAGAACATTGTTTGGCCTCAACTTCCTCCCCACAAAACCCTCAGCCATACTTTTTGTTCACATAGGAAGCTGAATAAAGGAAAACATGGACAACCTCAAATGCAGAAACATGACGTATTTTCTCATGAGGACAATGTGGCCCAGGAGAAAGAAGTGAGTTAGGATTCAGGGCATGTTCAGATTCCCCTATGAGGGATCCCGTTCTCTAAACTTGGAGAAGCCACTTTCCTTTACTGAGGCTTTGTTTCCTCATCAGAGAGAAGTCAGAGGTTAGACAAAGTAACCTCTTTTGTTTCAGAAATTCATTGACTTTGCAGCCAGGATACGGGGGAATGTTCTGGATGAAACCATCTGGAGAGGAGAGGTGACCATGAAGGCATGGATTCTTTTGCCTTCAATCTGTAGGATATTTTCAATCTGTAGGATATTCCTTTTTCTTTCCATTCAATGCTTTGCAGAGTGTTAAAAAGCAAGGAATTCTAAATTGGAGGCAAACACAGTATTTTTCTCTTATATTTTTATAATGCTTAACAATTAACAGAGTATTGTCATGTGTATTATCCTCATAGCAACTGCTGTAAATAGTGATATCATTATGTTCTAGTTTTGCAGAGGAGAAATTCATCCTCCAAGAGAATACTCACTTTAAAATTACAAAAGCAACCTTTGGGGGTGCTGGATTTGGACCCAGTTGTGTTCTTTGAAACTTCTCCTTCCACACAACACTAACCTTATTATTTCTGTAATCTGAGAACAAGAAACACAAACCCACTACTGCTATTAGGACCAAAGGTTCATTTTTATGCTCAGGTGGGTATTTGGAAACAGTGGTTCACAATAACAATTTCTGCAATGTGAAGAAACCAGCATTACTGCTTATTTGTAAAAATTTTAAAAAGTATCTCTCTTCTGGAAATTAAACACTTTTTTTTCCTCTCTCTCAATGTATGCATATATGTATGTAGATATGGGGTGTGCATTTTTGTTTTCTTTATTTATTCATATGATTTTTTCCCATTTATTCCTCTCACTGAGCACCTCCCAATGGCTAGACCCTGTGCTAGGTATGGGGGATATGGAGATAGATGAGCTATCTCTGACACCACTGCCTTGCCCACATGTGAGCAACGTGGGGTATTCATGTGTGCACTGAATGCTAACACGAGGAAGGAGGTATCCATTACAGAATAATAGAAGCAAAATGTGGTGGGAGCTTAGAATACAGATTGATTTTTTAAGTCTTTCCTTGGAAGATAAAAGACCTACTGACAGAAAAGAAGATAGTCTTACCAGTAGATATTTCCCTTCCCTCAACATCGATTCCCACTTTGACATTATGGTAACTGAAATGATAGCATCCATCGTACACCATGAAGAAAGGATTTCTGAAGACATTCTGGAAAAGAATAAAGAAGCATTTAGTTTGGGCCCTCAATGTCTTCTTGCTTTAGCTGTGGGGTTGCAAGAAGTCCCTCATCAGCTTCTTTGATGCTGGCCCGTTACTGGCTGCTCTCTTAAGTGCTGTTAGTGCTCTTGACTCTGTAGGTGCACAGAGAAAATTTTAGCTATTAAATGTTACATAACTAACACTCACATAATTAAATATTACGAATCTTACCAGTAAAAGCTCCTTCCCAGCATCCTCTGTGAATGTGCACAGCCAAGTTCACTAAAGATATCGAGGCTGTGGCCCCTGTCTCAACACCCTCCCTCTGCTTGCCCCATCATTCCCTCAATTCTAGCACATACTCCTCCTCCTTTACCCACATCTTCAGCCCTACTCTGAGACCTAACTCAGGACCCAACTTCTTCATGTGGTCTTTCCTATGGCAGTTTCAGAATCGCCTTTTCCTCTCTCCCTTGTTTATATTGTCATTTGCTAATTATCTTTTTAAAATTATACCATAATTTATCTCGTTTTAAAATGACTGGCTTCCTCGACTTTTTTTGTGTGTTCTTTGAAGGAAGGTATATACTTTCAGGAACCTTGCATAATAGCAGTTTTATTTGGCTTTCCTTAAGTGACACATACTTAGCAAGTTTATCCATCTGAATGAAGGAATAACAAATTGCAATGTTTGCAAGTTGAGCAGGGCTTTTCAAAGACCATATATTAAGAGGCCCATGCCACCCTATATCAAACATACTAAAATGTATTCACATCTCAATTAAATATTTTGCACATATGCATATTTGTTTGTGGATTTCTCTACATATACACATACATATGCATATAGGTATACAAATATATGTGTGTGTGTATATATCTCTATATGAAGTGAATTCTAATTTGCTAGTTAAAATAATGTTCTGTTTCATACCTGTTTGACCATATTGATGTCAATTTTCCAAATTTCTTTTTTACGTTAGAGCCGATGCTTCTTTTGGGGCATCATTTTTATAGAGTCTTGCCCATATGATAGGCTGTAGGCACTGGGCCTGGCTTGTCTACTGGACAATGCAGAGACGTGTTGGGTTGTTGATGGGTGCAGGTGCTTCCTGATCATCACCATGAAACAGAAATAAGCCATGGCTTTGACCTAGCAGCCCAGACTCACTGCAGAGCGGACGTCTTTGAGCAACACTGGTTGTGTTGACACAGACATTAGGTTACATCCCTCACTGCTGTTTCCACTTGTCCTGATTTTTCCTAGCGTCCTCTTTTGCTCTGAGATTTTCCAGGATTTTTCACACCACTTAGGGGATTTGCAGATGGAAATTTTGAGTAAAATGTGTTCACTCGTTTTCATGTTATGCAAGAGTGAAAACAAAAAAGCCTCAAACTCAATTTAGGATGCAGTGGGATGGGGTGGAGTGGCGCCCATGCACGAAAAACTCAAAACTGCTAAATTGTGAGAAGCAAAACTTTCCTTGAGCTTAATTTTTGGTATGGGAGATTCTCTGTAGGGATTTTGGGGAAAAAATGACAGAATTTTTAAGCACCATTGACACGAATATTTGCTACATAGACTTTGAATGATGTACCTATTTCCATGTTGTAAACTGATAAGCAAAGGGAGTTGCTGGAAGTTACTGTTAGTGGTTTCTGAAGGTATCATGCAATGATTTTAGGAATTTTATCTCCACACTTCCTACTCCTACCACCCCATCCTCTTTGATGCCCCTGTGACTTATGCAATCTTATCTCCATTTTACACTTTCATTTTTGTTTAATGTTTCAGACTTAGTTAAAACTCTAAGACACAATTGTAAAATTTCCTGTTTGAGGGAAAAGAATCTTTTAATGTTCACCTCATGGAGAAGTGTTCAGAATGCTTTTCTGACAGTTGCTAAGCATCAATGCATAAATTAGATGCAGACTGAACTATACAGAAACTTTTCCCATATGCACTATAAACTCAGTTCACTTCAGTCTGCAACGAAACAATATATACATGTAGAACTGTTGGAAGATTAAATGAAATAGTGTATAGCAAGCAACTAGGATAATGCCTTATACATAACAATGGCTTAATAATTAGTGGGTATATTATCATTTTTATTTTAGCTAGAGCAGATCCTAAGAACGAAATCTATCTATGTATAGATTATAGTATTCTTTTTTTTTGTTTTTTGTTTTTTTTTTTTGAGGCGGAGTCTCGCTCTGTCGCCCAGGCTGGAGTGCAGTGGCCGGATCTCGGCTCACTGCAAGCTCCGCCTCCCGGGTTTACGCCATTCTCCTGCCTCAGCCTCCCAAGTAGCTGGGACTACAGGCGCCCGCCACCTCGCCCGGCTAGTTTTTTGTAGTTTTTAGTAGAGACGGGGTTTCACCATGTTAGCCAGGATGGTCTCGATCTCCTGACCTCGTGATCCGCCCGTCTCGGCCTCCCACAGTGCTGGGATTACAGGCTTGAGCCACCGCGCCAGATTATAGTATTCTTAAATTCTTTTTATATTTTCTGTGTGTTAGGAACATGAACACTTACCCACTCACTCTATTCATATGGCCAATTGAGAGTTGCATATGAGTGGTTGGTTCACTAACTGTTGTCCCCTAATGCTTGGAAGCTCCAGAAGAGCAAGAAACTATACCCACTTCAGTTTATTTCCAAATTATATCAGTGAGAAAGTGGTTGATTGTGAAGTTATGTTAATATATAGAATTGTTTCAGTTCTCTACAGCCTACTAAAAATACATCCGTCCCACAAAGTAAAGTTGTGAAAGATAATGGCATTTTTCTCCCTAACTTGATAATAAAGAAGTGATTGAAGCAATAGAAAGACTGACAGTTCCTCTCTGTGTCAAACCTCCCTGACCTGTATCACAAAGCAGGAGAATCAGAAATGATGCAATGTTATGAAAGGGAGGAAGAGTGGGAGGGAAAAATTAAGAAAGGAGGTGGAGAGAGGGGAAAAGAGGGAGAGGGAAAAGGAGAGGAAGACGAAGAGGGAGAAGGAGAGAGGTGACGGAATATGTTCTTAATTAGCAGATTGCAGCAGGGGAGAGATCTTAACGGCTGGAAGTGGACATTCTGAGACATGGTCGGGGGAAAGAAATCAGGTTTCCCCTTTGCCTGAGGGCAAAACATTGGCAGTTCCTCATAGAAGCAAAGTGCAGGCTTAAGTTCTTGAAATCCAAGGCATTGTCGACTTGAAGTTTATCTAGATCACAGGTGAAAAGTTAAAGTCAGTATGAAATTCAACATGTGATAATTTCATTGCACTGGCAACTTGGAGTGGTGGCTCCGTCAGGTTCAAAGGAAAGTATCCAGACTGGGTTTAGATGTGTTCATCCAAACAATAAGCAAAGCCCAACGGCTTGGATACCAACTCTGGGGGAGGATGGATCTGGCATTTGCGTCAGTTAAGTCTGCCCAACTCCCTTCCCTCTTCCCTTCCTCTTTTCCCCTCTTTTTCCTTTTTCCCTCCCTTTCTTCCTTATTCAAAATATTTGCAGATAGCAAAAATGTATATTTAAACATATAAAAAATATACGTATATTAATGATTATAAAGAACCATCCTTGTGAAAACAGCACCCAGGTCAAGAAATGGGGCACCTACAGAACCCCAGAAACCCTGTGTCTGCCTCTATATAATTGTAACCCTCTTCTCATCCAAGAAGGGTAACCACTGTACTAATTATCATCATAATCATTTATTTGTTTTCTTGAGCTTTAATGCTGTTATAATTTTTCCTCAAAAGTATTAGTTAGTTTAGGCTATTTTTTCAACTTCTTACAAAAAGAATCACTGTATACACACACACACACACACAGATGTATGTATACACATATGCATATATATTTTAATATATATGTATAGTACCATGATTTGTTCATTACTGAACATTACGTTTAGAGATTTTTCTTATGTTGTATGTAACTGCTATTCATTTATCTTATTTTCTGTATAGAGTACCCTGGTATAAGAAGCTATCATGAAGGTAGCCATTCTACAGCTGGTGAACAGCTGGGTTACTTCCAGTTTGGGTTATTGTGAATATGCTCATATGTGTCCTCTGGTGCGCATATACAAAGGCTTCTATAGTATATACAGCAAGTCTAGAAAGACTGGTGATAAAGTACATAAATCTCCATCTTCAAGAGATCATGCCAACTGTTTCCTTAAGTGATTGTACCAATTTACCCTCCAACCAGCAATGAATGAAACATCTTACCAAAGTTAATATTATGCAACTTTAAAATTTTTTGACATTCAACTTCACATTGTGGTTTCAGTATTTATGTCTCTAATTGCCACTGAAGTTGAACCACTTTTCATAATAAGCTTATGGCCAGTTTAGAAAGACCAGTTCATATCTTTTCTTTTTTTTTTTTGTATTCATTTTTTTCTTTTTTTCTTCAGGATGTATGTAGCTCTTCAAATATTCCAGATGGCTGATATTTGTCAGTTGTATGTGCTGCAGATACTTTTCAATTCAGTGGCTTGTAGTTTTACTTTTAGTGTTATCTTTTTAACCATGATATCTTTGATACATAGAAGTTCTCTTTTTTTGAGACAGAGTCTTGCTCTGTCACCTAGGCTGGAGTGCAGTGGTGCGATCTCGGCTCACTGAAAGCTCTGCCTCCCGGGTTCAGGCCATTCTCCTGCCTTAGCCTCCCAAGTAGCTGGGACTACAGGCACCCACCACCACACCCAACTAATTTCTTTTTGTATTTTTAGTAGAGACAGGGTTTCACCGTGTTAGCCAGGATGGTCTTGATCTCCTGACCTCGTGGTCTGCCCGCCTCGGCCTCCCAAAGTGCTGGGATTACAGGCGTGAGCCACTGCACCCGGCCTGAAGCTCTTATTTTTAATAAAGTTAAATTACTAGTTGTTTCTTTTATGACTCATAAAGTTTGGTCTTCTTTATTCCAAGACCATGAAGATATGCTCTTATATTATTATATAAAACATTTATATAATTTTATTTCATTTATATAGTTTTATCTCTCTTATTTAGGTGTTTAAATGACATGCAATAATTTTTGCATATAAAGTGAGGTAACAGTTTGATTTCACTTTTCCATATTGTTAGTCAATATACTTATGCATCATTTATTGAAAATATGTTTCATTTAATGAAATAAAATGCAACTTCTATCACAGTTCAAGGGTTCATATATACATAATTTTGTTTGAGTTATACTGTTCGCTACGTCCTTACCCTGACCAATACCACAGTCTTAATTATTATAGCTTCACAGAAAGTATTTATGTCCTTTAAAGCAAAGGGGTACTCTTCATTTGTTATTTTTCTAGAATGTCTTTGTCACTCTTCTCCTTTTGCTTTTCCATATACATTTAAAAACGACTTGTCAGACTGGGCACCGTGGTTCACCTCTGTAATCCCAGTACATTGGGAGGCTAAGGTGGAAGGATCACATGAGGCCAGGAGTTTGAGGCCATAGCGAGTTATGACTGTGCCACTGCACTCCAGCCTGGGAGAGGGAGCGAGATCCTGTCTCTGAAGAAAAAAATTATAAACAACTTTTCAAGTTCCATGCACACACATCCCTCTTTTAGAATTTTGATTGACATTGCACTGAACCTATAAGCCAATTTGGGAAGAATTAACATCTTTAAAATATGAAGTCTTCCGGATATCATAAACACAGTATATTCTTCCAATTACTTAAGTCTTCTGCAATAACTCTTATCTAAGTTTCACAATATTTTCTGTAAAAGTTTTGCATAACTTTTGCAAGATTTATGTTTAGATATTTTCTATTTCTTGATGTTATTATAAATTGTGTAATTTAAAGTTTCATTTTCTAGTGATTTAGTGGAAATATATATACATATATAATGTATAAATATGGTAATATATAATGTATATATGCAATATATATTTTGTAAAAATCATATATGTGTTGACTAGTTAAATATATATATATATATGATCCCAGAAACTTTTCTTTCTTATAATTTGTGTATAGAGTCTTTTGAATTTCCACATATGCAGCTGCTTCATTAGCAAGTAATGACAATTTTGTTTCCAATTCTTAACATTTGTAGGATGTCTTTCTGTTGCTTTATCCCACTGTTTATGACATTCAGTGTAATCATTTTTGAAAGGAGAGCAATAGCCCTCCTTGTCTCAGTACAAAACTCAGAAGGAAAACTTTCAACCATTAATCATATTTGTAGCAGGCTTTTTATTAATATAAACCGTCTTTTAATGATATTTTACTTTCAACTTTTGTTGCCAAGATCTTTTAAATAATAAAATATTCTTTTAAAAATTGCGCTGAATAAATTCTAACATAATAGTATTTAAACTTAAAAAAGATACAGTAAAAATACAATATTAAAAAAATTGTGTCCAATATTTATTTTTTGATTTTTTAGGGTTTTTATTTTTTTTAGAGAGAGGAGACTGAACTTTTATCAGCTACTGAGAGAAGTGTGTTAAAATTTCTTCATCTGATTCTGAATTTACTTATTTCCTCTGGTAATTTTGTCAACTTTGGCAAACTATATTTGAAGCTATTTTAATGAATATTTACAAATTTAGAGTTGTTATCTTTTCTCAGTAAATAAAAATATGTATTATTATAAAGTGATGCTATTTATATTTTATGCATATTGCCTTATAATCTATTTTGTTCAGTATTAGTATAGCTATAGTAGTTCCAGTGGGTGATCAGTATTTATTTTTCATCTTTTGACTTTGAATTATCTGTATCTTTATGATTTGTATATGTCTCTTATAAAAAGTTTCCACATGAATATTTTTACACTGTCTAATAATCTTTATTTTTTAATTAGAACATTTATTCTATATTGTATGTTATCTATGGATTTATCTTTTATATAATTTTGTCCTTTCTATTTGTTCTCCTATACTGTTTTCTTTTTCTGTCTTAATTTTGATAGGAAGTTTTTTTATCATCCTATTTTTTTAACTTCTAGTAAATATGCACTCTGTTTCTGTTATTTTAGCAATTACCATAGAAATGAAGGTATAAATGCTAAACTCATAAAAGTCTGAAAGTAATCAACATTTTTACCCTTTCTGCACAATGTAAGAATTTTAGATAACACTGACTCTAGTTACCCGCTTTCTAACTTATGTTTAGTTTTGTCTTGTATCCCCATAGACATTATCTTAATGTTTATATAGGCAGTACTTGCTATGGACTGAATGTTTGTGTCCCTCCCAAAATTAATATGTTGAAATCGAATCCCCAATGTGATAGCATTAGAAGGAGGTATTAGAAGTTCCTGGGAGGTGATTAGCTCATGCCTTCATGAATGGGATTACTGCCCTTGTAAAAAGATACCCCAGAAAGCTAGCTAGCCCCTTCTGCTATGTAAGGATACAGCAGGAAGGCACCACATATGAAATACAGAGTGAGCCCTCCCCAGACGCCAAATTTGGTGCTGCCTTGATTTTGCACTTCCCACCCTCTAGAACTGTGAGAAATGAATTTCTATTGTTTACAAGTCACCTACTTTATGGTAATTTGTGACAGCAATCTGAATAGAGTAAAATGTTGTTAGATATTCACATATTTCCACTTTCTCTGTTTTTATTCCATCCTATGGCTCAGACCTTCAATCTGGCATCAGTTTTCTTCTGCCGGAATTTTTTTTTCCCAGAATTTCTTTTAGTGAGAGTCAGCTGGTAAGAAATACATAGTTTAATTTGCCTGAAAATGTTTTAGTTTTGCCCCCGTTCCTGAGAGATGTGTTTTCTGGATAGAGGATTTGAGGACAGCAGTACTCCTCACAGCACCCATCACATGCAAACACACAAAATAAAGATACCATTCCACTTCTTTGGATTCAATTGCTGCTGTTCAAAAGTCAGCTGTCTGTCTGTCACTGCCTTAAAGATAATGCTTCCCTTCAGTGCCCTGCCATCACCACCACCAGCACCAGCAAGCTTGAGCTTTTTATCTCTGGGATGTTCACCAGTTTTTCTATAATGTGTTTAACTTGGCTTTTCTTTAATTTTTTTCTGTTTCTGATTCATTGAATTCCTTGGATCTCTAAATTAATGTCTTTTGCCATTTCTGGAAATTTCTAAACTATTATAGCTTCAGATATTTCTTTTTAAACCTGTTATCTGTGCCCTCCTTCTGGGAGTCTGAAAATATGCTGAGACCATTTCATTTAATGTTTTATGTCTCATAACTTCTCTATCACATTTTAGGTTTCTTTGTTTATGTTATAATCTGGACAGTTTATTCTGAATCTGTTTTACAATTTACCAATTATTTTTTAACTGTCTCTAATCTGTGGTTAAAACTGATCATTGAATTTTTAATTTTAATCATTGTCTCTTCATTTGAAAAATTTCTAATATTTGTCAAATCCTCCGTGATTTTTTGTGGATTTCCATTCCACAGATTTTTAAAGCTTTCCTTTTAATGTATTTAAACACAATATAGTTAATTATTTATTAAACTGTGTCTGGCAATTCTAGTATCTTAGGTTTATGCAAGACTTTACCTATAGACTTTGTTCATTTGCTGCTTCTTACTTATGGTTTATTGTCTCCTTGTTCTTTTTGGACTGTGAGCTGTTGTGTTAATTTGGAAAATTATTTCTGGGCCTTCTTCAAGGATAGAATGATAGTGTATTTCTCCATAGAGTACTGATATTTGCCTCTGCAATTTTAATCTATGCAGTTTGAAGATTTTTTTTTTTTTTTTCCCAAGACAGAGTCTTGTTCTATTGCCCATGCTGGAGTGCAGTGGCATGATCTCAGCTCACTGCAACCTCTGCCTGCCAAGTTCAAGCAATTCTGCCTCAGCCTCCTGAGTAGCTGGGATTACAGGCGCCTACCACCACGCCTGCCTATTTTTTTGTATTTTCAGTAGAGACAGGGTTTCACCATGTTGGCCAGGCTGGTCTTGAACTCCTGACCTCCTATCCGCCCACCTCGGCCTCCCAAAGTGCTGGGATTACAGGCATGAGCCACTGTGCCCGGCCTGAAGATTATTTTTAACAGTTATTGTGAATTTGGACTCTCAGTATGTGCTAGGGATAATTTGTGGTGACAACTTCTCAGAGACTTTATTTTCTCAGTACCAAGGCAGATTTCTATGCGGCTCCCTTCAGGAAAGGAAAGACACAGGTTTTTTGTGGTGGATTAGGCAAAGCAGATTTATTTTTGGTTGGATCCCAGCTTTACAGGCTTGTGTTGTTTAGTGGATTCTCCTCCAGGGAAAGTGTGGCCTTTGGTGTGTGGCTTCCACACTCCATATTTTAATCCGATTTGCCCAGTACTCTCAGGAAAATGCAGCCATGAGTGTCCTCTTACATCTCTGGTTTCCTGCCTTTACATAGATTTTTGACCAGACAATTTCTTACTATATTATAAGCTCTTCTGTGTTTATTCTATAAAAATATATTTTGGATAGCATTTCAGATATTTTCAGGAGGAGAATTTACTCAAATAACCTAACCAGCCACACTACTTAAGCTGAAATTGTCTTCTTTCCTGACATCTTAGATATGTTAGAGTAAGCTCAATATTGTGGCTCCAGTGACACATGGGGTCTTGGAGGAAAGGATGGCTGTTTTACATAGATTTCAGGATTTCTAACAATCAGTATCAGAAAGAAGCCTATGTCATTCATTCGTAAGATAAGTTTTATTTATTGTTATTATTATTGTTATTATTTTTAGACAGAGCCTCACTCTGTTGCCAGGCTGGAGTGCAGTGGAGTGATCTCAGCTCACTACAACCTCTGCCTCCTGGGTTCAAGCGATTCTCCTGCCTCAGCCTCTTGAGCAGCTGGTACTACAGGCGCATGCCACCACACCCAGCTAATTTTTGTATTTTTAGCAGAGACGGGGTTTCACCATGTTGGCCAAGATGGTCTCCATCTCTTGACCTCATGGTTGGCCCGCCTTGGCCTCCCAAAGTGATGGGATTACATGCTTTATAAGTTTTTATGGTAATAAAAACTATAAATTTATTTGTGAATTTATAAAATTAAATAAATGAGAAGATTATTAAACATCCAATCATTGTTTTATTGGTGGTGTTTTGGTATTTTATAGATACATGTGTGAATATGTATGTGGGTTATATACATATACACACATATGTATTCATATATACGTATATATACACAAATGTGTTTATGATATTAGATTGTATTAACTATGTGCCCTGGATCTATTTTCCTCCTGATATATACATATTATGCACCATTAATGGACCATGACCATCAGTTGACCAATAATGCATTTTATTAACTATAGTCACCATGCTGTAAAATAGATCTGTAAAACTTATTCTTCCTGTCTAACTGAAACTTGTACCCTTTGACCAATATCTCTGTTTTCCCAACTCACCCCTCACCACATTCTGCTAGCCACCTTTCTAGTCTCTACATCTGTGAATTTGATTTTTTTTTAGACTTCACATATAAGTGAGGTCATGTGGTATTTGTCTTGCTGTGTCTGATTGTTGTTATATTTTAGATATTCAGAGGGCTCTTGATACATTCTGGCCTATTAAAATGGATTCCACAACTAAATGGCAATTATTTGTTATGTGGGAATAAAAATAAATACCTCCCTCACACACAGATGTGAGGCTATAAAAATTAAATGCGACGACCTAGATCAAATCCCAGGATCTGGTTCTTGCTAGGTACTAAAAACTGTGTCCCCATAGTATTGCTATTACTCCAATTTGTGTTAACGTGGCTATGCAATTGCAATCCAAAAAGTTCAAAGTGATGAGATTCCAGTGTCAAAATCACCTGCTTTTCCAGCCCCACCTTTTCCTACTCCACTACCACCACCACTAGTCATTCTCATCCTCTCTAATCATTTACACTATTACTACAATTTTCAAAATAATTAATTTGGAAATGTCTCCTTCCTTAGCCTTTGCTTGAAATTAAATAGCGTTACTTGATTTATTTGGGGTTCTTAATATGTCAAATATTGTATTGCAGAAGGCAAAGAATAATGGAGGAAACCAGACAAAAGGATTCTTGGTCCCAGCCCCACCGCTAACCTGAGGGATGATTCTGAACAAGTCATCCCATCTTGTTCTGTGAACTGTGGGAAACTCATCACACTTGTCCTTGTGGTTACTTGGGGTTGTTGTGAGAATCAGACTTGATCTTGAGAACGGGTTCTGAATGCACACAGACAAACGGTGTGCATGTGTGAGGTGCAATCTACGGGAGCCAGAGTCTCAACTCCTGGGAACACATCTCCGGGCTGCATGTCCAGCTGCTTTTTCCTTCGTTTGGTGATTGTGAGCAGAGCCCTTGGGGTTTGAGAAGCTCTTAGCCCATGAGTGCAAAAAGATGAGAGAGAAATAATAATATTTTTTTTCTCCATAGGGAACTTCCAGCATCTATGAGGAAACAGAATTTCTTTTGATCACAGAAGAAAAGAAAAGAATATTAACCATGGACTGTCCACCAGTGAGAGGGTTTCTATGCATTAGCTCTTGGAAGGGACAGGGAACCTTGGTCAGAGAGAACAGACTGGAAGTAACTGGGTGTGGTTTCCCTGCTGCCCCAGCCTTGGGCTTAGCACCAGATCTCCTATCTGGTGGCTGCCCCATGAGTCCCAGTCTTCTCAGAGGTAAAGAAAGAACAGACAGTTCTAGACCCTATAAAACAAAGCAGATATCAGGGTGCTTACAAAGTCCTGTGCCCACAGGGCCAGGCAGGTCAATGTGTGTGAGTATGGCACACTGAAAGCATAGGTTATAGCAAAGGAGCGTGCTCACACTCAGCTGCAACTCCTTGTTGCCATATCGAATAGTGAGAAAGTGTGTGTATGCGGGTGTGATGTGTGCATGTGTGTGATACATGTTGGGAGTTGCTGGCAATGGGGCAATCAGGGCGTGTGTGGAGGCAGGAGCAGAGGGAGCAGTGATAAATAACCCCCTGCCCTCAATTAAAGGTGACTGTCTGCACTGGATCTTTCCCAGGCCTGCTTCTGTCTAGACAGTGCCACCACAGTGCCACCAAGAGTTAACATCCTTCCCAGGCTTCAGTGTGTCTCCCTCTGGGTGTTAGAGGGCAAATCTGTAGAAATAATAAGTTTCTCAGAGCCAAATGCATGCCTCTGTTTCAAAGGGACTCCCCAGGCCAACCCTGATGGGGCCAAACAAAATACTTCCGAGCTGGATGTGCTCTGTAGCTGCCAGTTTGAGTCTTCGCCTCTTAAGGAAAGGAAATCTGTTCAAAATCAGTTTCTAAGGCAATGCTTTACCCTTATTTCAAACAGTTGTTCTTGCTTCCTTATTTTCTTTCTTCTTCTTCTGAGAAAATAGGTTTTCCTTTCTTCTAATGTCTCCTAATCCTGAATCAGTAACTGTAGTCCCACTGAACTGGGTAGAAGAAACAGAAGCCAACGTTGTTCTTACAGCAAGTGGGACAGGCTAATTTTTGGCATACGTAGGAAAAGATGAAGCTGGCAATTATTAGTTCTGAGTGACTCAAGCTGTCAGTCTCTCACATACTTTGATACTTTAGAAATGATCACTAAACTCTTTTCAAATTTGCTTTTGGATCCTACACCCTGAAGTGATGGCTGCTGACAGCAGAGTTTAGAATCCTGGGACTACAGAGGATGCCTTTGTCTCTGTACCCTTGTCATGTCCTGGAAGAAGGGGAGAGAGTCATCCCCATGAGTCTCCTGCGGAGGTGGCCAGAGATAAACACAAGCCAAACACAACTGCCCTGTCCCTGGCATTTGGGGCCTCTCAGAATGAAGTTTGTTGGCAATTGGGAGAGCCCTGGGACTCCATTCCCAGGACCAGCCATCAGGGTGCAGACATTGCAGGTTAAAACGTCATCTTAGACTTTACCCTCCAACCATTGAGAAAACATCTCTGCTTAGTGCCAGAGATAGCCCCACCTAACTTGGTGGAAGTAGCAGTAACGAAGTATAAACACACCTCCTTCTCCCAGACGCTCGGGGCTCTGTTTACAGATTAAATCTCAGGATGTGTATATTCGACGTTCTTATTCCAGGATATTAATGGCAAAATGAACTTGTCTGGTGATGGCTCCGCCACATTAATGTCTGATGGACGGTTCGGATGTGAAAGGTACATTAAGGCCTGCTGAGGGCCCTGCGTGTGCGAGTCAGGAATGTGACTGCAAGGCTGGAATGTGAGCTTGTTTAGAGTGAACCCAAATGGAGTCGATTTAACCCTGCAGGAGTCGAGTCATCTGAAATACCACAGCCCCAGAAGGCAGAGTCTTGATAAATAGAAGGAAATGTGCAAAATATTTATCTTGCGATTCTTAATCTGCCTAATGTAGTCTAGCGGCATTTCTAGGAAGCTTTGTGGGTTTTAACCATTATCTCAAAATTTATAGTAAGCTCAGAGGTCAACTAGAAACATGGTTCTGCAGGTTCCTAAAGTCTGTTTAAATCTCCCAGAGGTATCCGGGTTGTCTCCTGCCTGGAGAAATCTGGAGAGAATTCTTACAGAAGGTGATAGGCGTGGCTGGGCTATAGAGCCATCTCTTGGATTTAGTGAACATTTAGCAAGCATCCACACTGTGCCCGTCACTGAGCTAGGCAGAGAATGGGAGAAACACATATTTTGGTTCTGGAGCTTGTGTGTAGTCTGATTGGGAGATGAGATAGACCCCAGGAAACAAGTACAGAACGAAATAGAGCAATTAAGCCTAAGGTCTTGGGGTATGGGACAAGGCAGCCAGACATGGAAAGAACCATGAAGATTGATCAATATTCTTTCTCCCCCATCACAGGGTGTGTTGGCAGCTTCAAAATATGAGCCTTGAATGACTCCAGTTGAGAACATAGTGAAAGCCATTGTATAACATGCAAAAGCAAAAGTGTTTTGTGTCTCTTCACATGCCATGTTGAGCGTGTATGTGTTGGTACCCAGGGTGGCTGGGAAAAGAGAGTGAAATTGGGTGGATTCCCTTCTCTCTTCCACTCTGTCTCTTCTTTCACCTGTCAACCTTGCCTCACATCCTACCCATAGTCCTTTGTAGATGACAGAAGCCACAGAGCTGAGGTAGGAAGGACAGCTGGGGGTGCCACTATGATTTCTGCTACCTGATTCATCCTTAAATATCAGGAAGCTGACTTTCCTAGTGCCTTGGTGGAGGACATGGTAGCTCCTCCAGGTCCTACTGAGAATACTACAGAGTCCAAAAATCAACCAATCCTGATTCCTAAAACAGATAAAAAAGAACAGTTCTGATGAAAAGGGTTTGGGGTATTTTCTTTTTCTTTGTCAACTTTGATTTTAGAATCGGGGGTACATGTGCAGGTTTGTTACAAAGATCTGTTGTGTAATGCTGAGGTCTGGAGCATAATTAATCCTGTCACTTAGTACTGAGCACAGTACCCAACAGTTAGTTTTTCCACCCTTCCCCGCCGCTCCCCACTGTTGTATTCTCCAGTGTCTGTTGTTCCTGTCTTTATGTCCATGTGTGCCCAATGTTCAGCTTCCATTTATAAGTGAGCATATGTGGTATTTGGTTTTCTGTTTCTGCGTTAGTTTGATTAGAATAATGGCTTCCAGCTGTGCCCATGTTGCTGCAAAGCAAATGACTTCATTCTTTTTTATGGCTGTGTAGTATTCCATGGTGTATATGGACCACATTGACTTAACTGAATCCACCATTGATGGGCACCTGGATTGATTCCATGTCTGAAAAAATTTAAGTTTTAAAAAATTGTTATAAAAAGCAACCTTCTTTTTTTGAATCTTGCTTTATAACTAGTACAAAGCAAACATCAGATACCTGTGTATATTTATACAATTTTAGTCATTTTCAGAGTATTTAACTGAATATAGAACTGTTTTTAAAAGAACATTTTATTTTTTGAAAGTTAGCTTTTTTGTATCATGGACATATAAAAAATAACAAAACTATTTCAGCTCCTTAAGAGCTCATTTCAATAAAAACAAAAAAGGAGGCGCCAGCTTCATATTCATTTCAGTGGCCACTAATCTAGCCAACACGTACTGAATACCCCTGAGTGCCTAACACAGTGTTCGATACTAATGACAGGGGGCTGAATCAGATGTGGTCCCTGCCCTTTGAAACTAACTTGTTTTTCAAGAGGCTGTAACTGAGGGACACTCTCTGTGGGCAGTTCTCTGGTACCACAGAGTTCCCCAGGAAACACTATATAACATCTCCCATCCCTGCTCCTTCATGACTCATACTAAAAACTTCTAGGCTGAATTCTGTCAGGAAAAAAAAAAAAAAAAAAGAAAAGAAAAATGAGAAGTAAATACATTTGACAATAAATTTGAGATCATAAACCTTGGGATCCTTTTTATAATACCACGCACTTCAAAATCAGGCAGTATTTTTCATTTGACATGGATTTAAAGGTAGCTCAAAGAAAACACAGGATTAACTGTAAGTAGTGGGATAGTAAGCGTGAGCCAAGCTTCCAAATAAACACATCAGAGACTTGGGCTAAAAAAAGACAGAACACAAATAACCTCCTCTTGATGTGCCTACAGTTTCATTTAACTGTTCCCAGGTCATGAACTAATTTGCCAAAAAGAGGTTAACTCCAGTGCAACCAAACGGCATTTCAAGAAGCAGGTTTTGTGCGTATCGCCTGTGGAAGCGGGGCCACTTGAACTCTGCCTGTGAAATGGCTCTCGGATGAGCACTTTTAAAAACTCTTTAGTGTATTCTTTTTCAGTGAATGGACAGTGCTTTAGGACATTGGAGAATACATGCCTTAAGAAACATGAGCTTGGCTTCTTTCCAAGTACTGATGTCTCCAAACCAAAGAATTAGCCTAAATAAATTTGTTTTGAGTGACTGTGTGACCTCAGACAGCCTCCTTCCCCTTGGTCAGCTAGATGTATTTCCTATACAACGAAGAGCTTAGATGAGCTGCTCTTTCAAATCCCTTCCAGGACACAGAGGCCATTCCCAAGAACTCAACACAGGAAAGCTGGCCTCTGCCCCCAGAAGCTTCCAGGCGAAGGAGAACAGTCAAGGAGCCAAAGTCCTAGGTACTCAGCTGGAGGGTGATTTCCACTCACACCAATCTTCCAAAACCCTGGGACTTGGGACCGAGCAGCAGCATTATGTCATTTCCAGGCAAAGCCCTAAGTTCTGTCTTTGCTTCATGTGGTCTCTTTTCGCATTTTGCACTTCGTCATTTGCTGCTTCATCTGACCTAACTCAATGAGTTTCTTGATTTTAATGTGTGTAGAAGTTACTTATTGGAGAATTTTATTAAACATGCACATTCTTAAGCCTGGCTTCCAGTGATTCTCTTTTGGGAGGCCTGGGCAGGGGCCAGGACATAGGCACACTTCACAGGCACCCAAAAGATTCCCATGCAGCAGTGACCCATGAACCATGCTTTAAGGAACACTCATCTAATGGTTCTGGAGTGGGGTTAGTCTCCCTCAGAGACTCAGGCTCCTGGGAGCCAGGGACCCATTTGACATTGCAATGAAACAGAGAACATGGAAAGGGACATGCCGTGTAGTCAATCCAAACTGGATGAGTAAGTGAATCAATTAGTGACTAAGGCACATGCAATAGGGAAGGTCATTGTCACCATGAACTGAAACTTTTCTGGCAATGTTGGAGAAGGTAAGGTGAGTGGGAGAGGTGGTACAAGACAGGCTTCAAAGCTGGGTCTCTGATGGGTCACCAGAAACAGTCGGGTCCTTGTAAGGCAATGCTTGTTCTCTAGCAGAGATGTTTGTCCAGAGGGAGTCTGTCAGCCTCCAAGATATTTTAAGCTTCATCCCTCAAAATGTCATAAAGGAGGATTAAAGTATAAATGATTGTCAGTTCACTCCTGTCCTCCTGGTACTGCGCTGAGCATCTCAGGCTGTTTGGAAGGCAGAGGCAACAAGGGACGGGGGGAGCAGGGGAGGGTCTTAAAATGTAACTGAAAAGAGCCTGCAGAGAATGAGGAGCTCCGGTGTGTCTTGGGGGGCTAAAGCAGTTCACAGGCTGCTACTTTTTTGTGACATAGCTTTTATTGGGGGGAGAGCCAGAATATTAAGCTCATTGCTTCCAGATGGGAAGGTTGGACAAGACAGAGAGGCTTTGGCTCTGAAAGCTTGGACGCTATGGTGCGATATGGATGTGACATATTGAAGTAATCGAGATAGAAGATCTGGTTTTAGCCAAGGCTGTCAGATAGATACTTTTTAAAACATTACATGGTTTGTAACAAGGTATTGTGTATCCTCCCAGAAACCCTGCCGCCTAGGTCTCTAGGAAGGCAGTGGGGGGAAAAGTGTGCTTATTTTGCTTGAATTACTAAAGCTCCTTTTATATATGAGGAATTTGGCATCTCCTGGCTGGGAACGGCTGAGCCAACAGTGTCCGATGCACTTGTAATGTAGATCATGCTAGTGACTTGCTAAGTGAGTCCAGGTGTTTGCATAAGAGGCAGGGTCCTAAGCACCTCCTTATTTGAGCCCCGAAGCAATCATGGCCCAGTGCCTCAAATGAGCCTCAAATCTGTTTAATAAATCATCCTTCTATTTATAGAGTTAATCCAGGGAGAAAGCCTCCGTTTTGTCTGGTGGGGCACGTGCCACCAGAGGGCGCCCAATGCCTGCCTCATTCCATCCGAGTGGTTCTTGCTGTATTAGGGGTTTTGCCTCCCCTGCAGGCTCCTTTATTCAGTCCTTTCCTTCCTAAGCTTTCAGGCCCCAGATGGCATACCTATGGATCAAAGCCAGGTGGGACAGGGGAGAACCACCAGACCCTTTCATGAGGGACCCTTTCTCCTCCAGTGTCCTCAGTGACAACTTCCCTCTGGGCCAGCCTGCCCATGCACACAATGGAAAGGGAGAGAAGGCCCTGCCTCATTTGGAAATCCTGAGTTTCAATGTGCTGGTTTACTTGTAATTCTCATGTTCAGAGAGTGGGCCCCTTCCTTGGCTAACTTCACACCTGAGAACATGTCGGGGCATCCCTGCGGACCCAGTGTCTGCTTCGCATTTCAAAGGCTGGGAACTGTTAAGCTTGTATTTTGATTAAAATTTTGTATTAGCCGCCCCCCCCTTTCAATGTAATTTCAGGATATTTAATTTCAACCAATCATCTGAAGGAAAGTGGGGGGAGGAGGTATTTGATGTGAAACAGCACACGGAAAAGCCAGCCAAGTTAGAAAATAGAGCAGCTCAGCGCTGTGTGGATGTGACAACTGAAGTCTCTTTTGTTCTCTCAGGCAGGGTCTGAAACCAAAGCCCCTCAAGGACAGGAGATCTACCTCTGGGCTTGGAATCAAGAGGACCAGTCCTTTTGGGAGGCCTCCCTGCTACCTTTGGGGCCTTGGGCAAGTCCCTGAAAGTTTCTGGGTGTCAGCCACCTAGTTGGGCTCTGGGGAGAGGAATGCCTACCATTTGCTTCTGGCTCTGGGATTTTAAAAGGAAAAGCAGCAGAGTCTTTGGAAAAACCAATCTCTGAAGACCCAGGGTGAACATTAGTTACAACACCTTAGCTTCAAGGTGATGTAAACTTCACGTACGGAGGTTACACTCAGAGGAATAAAGGAGCATTCGTCAAACATGAGCCCCCCTCAATTGTGGTCTAGGGTGGAGACGGGTTATTCAAATGTCTGTGGGCCCAGGCAGGTAACGAAAATGTAATTATGGGGGCACACCCGGCTCAGAACAGGCGTAGAGTAAATAGTTGTTGTTGACTGACTGAATGAATAAAAGTGGATCTAAGATAATAGGGAATGGTGCGAACCTTGTCGAACTGGAAGGTGCCTGCCCTGAATTTGGTGTTCAAACTATTGCTTTTTAAAACACTAGTTTAAACATCTTCTGGCCCTAGAGCTACCAATTTGTATCTCTGTATCCACTTATATATATTTCAGGCCCATTTAAAAGATCAGGAAAGCAGGAAAATAAATCTAGCAGTATAGGAAGTTCTTAATCTTGTCAGTTAACCCTAATTTTAACACCCCATCTCTGTTTGTCATTCTACTTAACCACTTTGGATTAAGCAAATCCAGTCACTTTGGAAACAGTACATGTGGATGGTACCTTATAGGATGAAGAACCCTAACAATATTCTCCAGCGCAGGCCTCTACCTCTACAGGGGAGGCAGACTGATGAGTCAGATCAACTCCAGCATCCTCTTCCTCAAGCAAAAACCCCATCAATAAAACCACAAGGTTACAATGGAGCCAGAGGGAGAGCTGGCCTGAGTTGAGACCTCCTCATGGAACTCATAGCTTCAGTTTCCTAAAATGGGGATTGTACTCCCCTGGCTCTCCTTGCTTCACAGAGCTGTTTGTGACAACTCGTGAGTAATGTCATGTGAAAGGGCTTTGCACATTGCAGTGTGCTGAATAAATATAAAGAGTCCATGCTATCCAATTTGGGGACAGAAATTAGAGGGCTCATCCTCATACTAGTTAATTGCATCTCTTAAATTGCTTGGACTGTTGGTGTGGTTCTCACCAGAGTTGAATATAATTCCTCTGTTGATGGGTCAGCCTTTATTTCCCCAGTGCTGTGTCTTACTTGAGTTAATGAGTCCAAAGCTCATGTTTGCATACTACCTCTGACCCTCACTAAGTAGTCACCTGCAGCTCTGCTCTGTCCTCAGAATGATGTGACCCTCGGGGCCAAACACTCCACAGGCTGCACTCTGCCACCTCCAAATCCCCACCAGTGAGTCCAGTTCTCAGTCATCTGCTTGTTGTATTTCTGTTGTTTCTGTATTCATGTCAAGGATATTTGGCTGCAGAATTCCTACAATATATTTTAGGTGAATGTGCAGCATGATCTTATTCTGGAGTCCAGGGGACTCTACCTAGGATTGCTCACAAATAGGTCAAGTGGAGGGGGTGGCTAAGGCCAGTTTTTCTGCCATGACAAGAACTGCTTGCTATGCCGGTGCAGGCAGATGCTTTAGAGTTATGTTTCCAATAAGAGGCATAGATTTTCACTGCCTGATGATCAAAGTCAAACTCCTAAGCCTGGAATCTGAGGCTCTCCAAATCTGGCAATGCCATTTTTTCCTTCTTCTCCTCTAGTTTCTTCTGTGCACCACAGGCTTCATGCACAAGGGTGCACCCCCTTCCATGTACAGGTTCCACATTTTCACACATCAAGCACACATATGTACAATTTATATATACTGTTTCCTCTGATTCTTTTTTGTCCTTAAATGTCTGCCTGCTATCATCATGAGCGTTTTTAGGTAGAAATACTCATCCATACCTCTTTTTCCACAGAGAGGAGAGGCAAAGTGGAGTATTTCACCACTCTCTTTAGGAGGAGAAAAGATGGAGGAACATTCCCAGCCCTGGCTCCATCTTTGACTCACTCTTCCTAGGGGATCAGGACCTGAGCATACCCGGCTCAGCTCCACCATCCCTCCGTCTGCGGGGCTCCTCCTGCCTGCCAATCAAGGGCTTTTTGCCTGGCTTCCACTTACTTTCTCCCTGTGGTTGCCTTCTAGAGACAGTCCTGAAGCCCCATGCTCAGGGCAAGTCCCTCCATGGGGACAGGACTGGCATGAAGGAGTAATGCCCTCTGCAGTGGGCAGGGTGAAAATGTCTGCCTGGGACTGGCCCTGCCCTCATAAGCGTTTATACTGCAAAGGCAGGTGAAAGAGGCCTGTTCTCCAATCCAGACTTACCAACTGATAGTTTGAGCTTCTTCCTTCTGACCCTAGTGCCCATACTGAATTGACTCTGAATACTCAGAGGAAGAGCAAAATTATGTCCTAAAACCTCAACAGCTACATATCACATCTTCAAAGAAGTTTCAGACTCCCCTTGTCAGATGTGATCATTCCTTCTCTTTTTCCTCTTTGCATGTTTCCTGTAGAATTTCAGTTGTGCTTCATTTGCTCATTCTTTAGTTCAACACATATTTACAGGTGAAGACCTGAGATTTCCTTGCATTTAGGATGTGATGAAAAAATGCATTTTTTACTTGTGATTTTTTTCAGAAAATCCAAGTCTTCACATTCGTATGGTGTAGTTAGAACAAAATTGGACAGAAGGCTTGGATTTAGGTCTCAGATTGAGACCTGCAAGATTTTGAGAGCTTCTGAGATTACAGTAATGCTGCCAGGTGCTTTTTGATACAGAATCTTGAAATCATTGGTTTCCTACATTGTTTTCTTTTTGGAATGAAGACCACTGAAGCTCTAAGACAAAATGAACAAGCAATAGTGAAAATAACGTAAGGAAACCATGATCAGCTCAGGGTCAGGTCACCAATAGTTGTTTGGGTCAGGGGTCAGACCCAGGACTCTTGACTTTGAATCCTCTATTCATTCTTTCTGCCTTCTCTCACACTCTCTGTGACTTTTGCCGTCCCTCCGCAGAGTTAAGAGTAACCCATGAAGCAGATCTGTAGCAACATAAGGCAATAAATGATAAATGCCAAAATAATTCCTCCTGGCTGTGAGTAAACTAAGGATTCCACGAAAGGCGAATCCCCATGGCCTTGGAGATTCATGGCAGCCTTCCTGGAAAAGGCAGGATTGAATTGAACCCTGGCAGAAGAATTCTTGGGTATGGATAGAGGACTGGGAAGAACATTCTAGGCAGAGGATCTCATAGAAACAAAGGAGCAGAGGCCAGATAGAGCAAGAGAAATCCAGGACACAATGAATTTACCAGCCTGGCCTGACCCAAGGTTGTTATCTGGATAACATGGGAGGTAAGGCTAGAAAAGATGATTAGGTCTTTACTTGAGAGGATAGTGGTTTTCAATTCAGGAAGAACCAGTCTCACCATTTTGAAAATGCCTATACCGGTCCCCAGACCTGCTGAATCAGACAGGATTTGGGGGAATTAGTTGGAACAATTATTATTTTTCAATCCTCTATATGTGATTCTAATGCTCAGTGAAGGCCGAAAATCACTGAGAAAGGCAGAAAACCCATCAAGCATACACAGAGCCCTATATTTCGATCCAGTCATCCTGGGGTTCCTCTCTGGCTTTCCATCTCTAATACTGAGTTGGGGCACACTACTCTCTATACCCCACTTTTCTAATTTTTAAGATTGAAACAAAGATAAGACTGCCTACTGCTCTCAAAAGCTCATCATGATGAAAAAGCAAAGTGTTGTATTTGAAAATCCCAGACAGATGTGGCATAGGTAGCTGTGAGTTGATTCTTTGAGTGGGGAGGTGCTGAAGCCTGCTGATAAAAGTATTGGGGCCGGAAGGCCACCCCAGAGGGATGGATGAAGCACCGAGAGATTGGTGGGTACTGGGTAGCAGCTAAGGCAATGATTCAGGTGTGAGCTGACGCAGCCCAGCCATGGTGAGGCCTTGAGGACAAGTGTGTGGCCACAGGCCAAAAAGATTCAGATTTTCTGTGGGGAACAGCAAGGCACTATCCACGCCTAAAAATAAAACTGGCCTGTCTCAACCCTGGATTGGGTACCTCAAATTGCTGAAGGGCAGCAGGACCAAATTCTAATTTTAAGAAAGTCTGCTCTTTGAATGCAGACTCAGAAACAGCTTTGCTGGGGAAAAATGTCAAGTGGTTTGCCAGGATATTGACAGTGTTCCCAAAGACATGTCAGGAATAGAAGTACTGAAAAAGGCAATGTCAAGGCAGGAATTCCTGGGGTCTCTGACTCCGGAATCTTCCAGCAGGAGGAAAGGCAAGGAACCAAAACCCAGGAAGTTAAAAAATAATAATAATAACAATAATAATAATAAGACCAAGCTGCAAACCCACACTCCTGACACTCCCATCTTGCTCCCACCTGGACCCCTGGAGCGATTCCCTATAACCCCTTAAGAGCTACCACCCCTTGGGGCGGGTGTCAGGGGCTCCTGCTTGCCTTCCTCCTCTTCTGGCAGCTACAAGCGCTATTATCTCATGAACTTTCCCCATATCCCTTGGAGATAAGTATTTCCTTATGGTAATGATTGTTATTCTCATTTCACAGCTGGAGAGGTGGAGACAGAAGGATAGTCCCGAGAAGAGGGAGACATTTTCTTCTTTTTCTCTGGACTCTGTCATATTCAAATCATAAAACAGAAAGCACAGGAAAGGTCTCTGAGCATTGTTAAACTCAAGGTAGCAGGGATCAGCACCGAGGGAAGGAAACGTTATTGTGGGGTTGGTGTGTTGTAAAATGTATGTTCAAATTTTGGGGGGGAAGATGGTGGCTAGTCAATTTCTTTTTTATTTTCATACCCCCTTAAAAAAAAGATGGAATTTCAGAAATAATCTAACGCAAGGTTCATTTTGCATGTAAGGAAATTGAGGCCTAAAGTGAGAACTTGTTAAACAGGCTGTAACGGGGATGCTGAAGCCCCCTGCTCCTAGTTGCTTTTAGGCCATGCTGCCTGCCACCCCTCAGCCTGCTTCACATGTTCTGGGGACTGAGACTCCAGGCAAAGGCACAACCAAGGGTAAGGCTGCCTTGGTTTATCGTGAGAGTTTGGCCAGAGGCCGGACTTCTCTGCAAAGTTTGAGAAACATATTGAAATTATCAAGACTTGGAAGGCGGCCGTCATTTGCACTGAGCTTTCACCGCCTTATCGAGTTCCTAGACTTTAACTATTCAGGGTTTAGCCAGCCCATTGTATTAGCCTCATCAGAAGCCCTGCAATCTTAGGCCGGTCCCCTAGGCCCAGGGTGAGGTTTCTGGGAGGTATGGGAGCAATCCCAGCCCCACAGACCCCCAACAACTGCCTTAGGGGAGAGAGGGTTGTGGGAAACTTCCCTGGCCCCTGCGCTGGGAGGGCACAGACGGACGGAGTTGGATGCTGCTCTCAGGATGTCTTTAGGTAAGAAGACAGGCTCTCCACAGATAACTATGGCCTACGAGAGCCTCCGTGGAGGTCAGTGCAAGGCAGTCCCTTTCTACACGAATAATTCATTGCTGGAAACTTCACATAATTACACATTTGAATAATTCAAAGCTAATTTTCTTCCAGGCACAAATATAAAGAAGGATAGATTTCACTTTTGAGACTTGTAAATCTGTAAGTACCGTTAGAAAGTGTAACTTTTTTGTTTTTGCTTTTGAACTTAATTTTATAACAATAAATAGAGGATATGTCACTAAGGATTTTTTGAAAATTTAGATATGTCTGTTTAATAGTGCTTTTCATTTTCAATGAGGTTATCTGTAGTGTTTTCCTAAATCAACTGCTTGAGTTATCCTGGCAGATATTTGGTCCTCATCATAGTATTTTATCACATCTAATCCTGTTTCCTAATGTTTTTATTCTCAGAAATGTTTTTCAGCAAAAGCACTATTTCCACTACTTAATGTACCCTTGGGTGACATTGATATAAGATACAGAAAAAAATTTAATTATAAGAACACTGAGTAGTGACAAAAATGACCCCCTGCCAACTCCTTTTGGTAAACAATAGAATGGGCTGGTGACAGATTTGTGCGTGCTAACAAAGAGACCGTTGCCATGGGGCAGTAATGAAAACAAAGCTTAAAATGAATTCAGCACTATTGATTATTATGCAATTCTCATTAATTTTATGCATTTTGAAAACTTAAGTAATTTCCAATTTTGAGCACTTTGCAGACTCTTTTTAAATTCCTCTAACTTTCTACCATACGGTACAATATACAAAGTAACATAGAAGTTGTGAGGAGGAAATGGAACAAAAAAAGAAAGATTAGAATTGGGATTTAAACTCACAACTTTTACTTCTAGACAATTTCACATAGGATTTACCCAGCAATGCATCTCTTAAAGATGCACCATCCTGACATCCTTGGCTCGTTCGTCATGCCACCTTGCCTCCTGCAGGGAAAGTCACTGCCAAGAAGACATCACATTGGCACATTCATTTTATTTGGTTCTCCCAATAATGCCATGCCGCAGATATCTCTATAATTAAGTGCCCGTCAACTATTGCATCATTTCCCTGAGTCTACAGTCACCCTGACACTGTGGCCCCTGGAGTCCTAGCTGCCTTGGCAGTTGCAGACTCCATTGTTTCTCTGCTCAGTGCCTTCAGATTTCTCAGCAACTGTCCTCTGCCAGGCTTCCCAGGCCCCTGCACAGAGAATTAGCCAATGCAGACGTCAAAGTGGAGTTCAGAAAATTGTGCACGCAGCTTAACCTCCTGGCTGCTTCAGCAGCTCTCTGCTGCCTTCAAGACAATTAATTTTCTAAAATGTTTTTCTTACTGTTCTCAGCTAGAACAGTGATTTGCTACAGCTACTGCATCAGAACCAGAAGTGGACGTCAACATGTTTTTGAGATTTGTATATAGATATGGGTCATTATTTTTAACAGCTGAATGTAATTTTTATATATATATATACACACACACACACACACATATATAGAGTATATTGTATTTATTTATAGGTAGACATTTGAATGTTTTCCAACTTTTCACTGTTAAAAATAATGCTGTAATGAATATTCTTGTACATGTCTTCTTGTACATATCTTTGAGAATTCCTCTAAAATATACATCTGAAAGTGGAATTGCAGACCATAGAGGCTGCTAATTTTTAATGTAACTACATATTGCCGAATTGCTTTCTCAAGTAGATGAACCACTTTACGTTGTCACCAGTAGTATGTGAGTGTTTGTGTTTATCACTAGCTTTGATAATGTTTGATTGTGAAACCATTTAATATTTGCTAGTCAGTTGGAAATAAATTTATATCTTCTTTTTCTGATTACTAATGGGGCACTCCAGCTCATTGCATTTCAGGATTCCTTTTCTGGAAATGCCTGTTCACATCTCTGGTTGATTTTCCATTGGATATTTGTCTCTTCCTTATGAATGTATTCTTTACACAACCTAAATACCAATTAACCCTTAGTCTGCTATATATGTGGCAAATCAATCCACAAGTGTCCATTGAGAGCCTTCTGCATGTAGTTCCAGGGGTATAAGCGTAAATAAGACAGACTAGGTCTGATTTCCATGAGGCTTATGTTCCAGTGCAAGAAGACAGATCATCATCAATTTCACACAAAATTAGTAAAATAATATCAAATCAGAAGAAATCCTATAAAAACAAAACAAAAAAATAGAATAGAGAGGGATAGGTATGTCAGATGTTTTAGGTTGTAGAGGTTACAGAAAACCTCAAGCAGACGCTTGGATGAGAAGAGAGAGCCCCACGAAAATGAGGGGATAACGCTTCCCCACATGGATGAAAGTCCAAGGCCCTGAGGTGGTGCCAGCTAGGCACTCAAGTGTTTTTATCTATGTCTCTATCCTCCAAAGGCCAAGACTTTCTCTAATGAGTGCTTTACTCTGTGCTCCAGCAGGACCACAATTATCGCTATCTGAATCTGAGTTGTGGCGAGCAAGATGTACAGATTATTCTCTGGCACAGTGAGTTGGGTTTAACTCCAGCCCCCCAGCAGCGCTAATAGCTGAAGAAAAAAGCCTGTCTTCTGCACAGCACGGTTCGTGCTATTTGGAGGGCATCCTGGTGAAAGGCATTGGCACTCTGGATTCAGATTACCCACATTCATAACCTCCTTCCAATTTATTAGCTATGAGGCCCTAAAGCAAGTTCTCCAAACTCTCTGAGCTTCCATTTCTTCTTGTATAAAATGGAGATCATATTTATAGTAGAAAGGCCTCTAAGATGTCCCCCAAAGATCCCAGTCTCTTGGTATTCATACCCTTGTGCAATTCCCTTCATGGAGTGGACCTAGTAACTTCCTTGTAATTAATGAAAATATCACATAAGTGACATGATGTCGTTTCTGAGATAAAGTTTTAAAAGGCCTCTAAGATGTGCCCCCCAAAGATCCCAGCCTCTTGGTATTCCTACTCCTGTGCAATTCCCTTCATGGAGTGGATCCAGTAACTTCCTTGTAATTAATGAGACTATCACATAAGTGACAGGATGTCACTTGTGAGATAAGGTTTTAAAAGACTCTTAAATCAATTTAAATCCATCTTGCTGTCTCCCTCACTCCGCCTTCCTTGCTCTTTATGAGGAAGCAAGCTACCATATTGAGAGGTCTAGATGGTAAGAAACAAGGACACCCTCTGCCCAACAGCCAGCAAAGAACTAAGACCAACCAAAGGCCACTGAGTGTGCTTGGAAATGAACCCTGCCCTAGTTGAATAAAGATGAGTGTGAGCTGGCTGATATCTTGATTACAGCCGTGTGAGAGACCTGGAGCTGAAGGAACCAGGCAAGACATACCTGGATTCCTGACTCACAGAAACTGTGAGATAATAGACGTGTGTTATTTTAAATCACTAAAATTTGTGGTAATTCACTAGCAGTACATAATTAATACAATAATAGGACCTTATCATGTCATTCCTGTAAAGTTGAAATTACAGATGATTCCTGACTTAGCAGTAATTCTACTTACTGGTTTTTTGTTTGTTTGTTTGTTTGTTTTTTTAGTTTTACTGTGGTGCGAAAGTGATACACATGATAAATTTATGTCCTGACAAAACCATTGTACAGTGAAAATATTTGGTGGAAAATAAGCATTTTTGACTTGGGATGTTTTCAATTTATGATGGTTTTTTCCGAGTATAACCCCATTGTAAATGAAGGAGCACCTGTATCTAACACAGTGTTAAGGGCACATGGTAAGGGCTCATAAATGTTAGGGGCTGTTCTCCTACTCATTGCCGAAGAGTTGGGCAGTGGGTGTATTTACCAAAATCAAGGCTGAAAACAAGTCCTGCCTCCTACAGATTCCCCCTGAAGTCCACTGGATCACAGGTCTGACCAAAGCATTCTTGCAGTTTTAAATATCAGGAGTGGCTCCTTCAGACGGGCTATCTTGAAAGCACAGAGTAGTCTCACCCCTTAGTTCTAAACAACCAAAGGATAGAGATGGCATCAGATTTTAGTAACTTCCTGCTGTTCTCTTCTATTTTCCCAGTACTCCAGCTACTCTCAGTTCTGATTTTCTCCAGGAAGGCTTTTCATACAGACCCCAGTGAGTTCTCCTTCCTCTGAAAACCTTAGCTATTTTCGTTATTGTTATGGTTTTGTATTTCCTTCCACTCTTGTGCAACACTAGTTACCTGAAGGGGATTTTAAACATGCTTGTCTGACATCGACTCCCTTGGAGGTCTCTTTGGTACCAATGTTCACTTTCACTCTATTGCCTCCTGACCATTTGCTATTCAATTCTTCCTGCCCTTGCCCCTGAACTACATGGCTATGAGTAAGCGTATCTAAAAGTTGGCAGTGTAGTGAAAGTAGATGGCAAGGATGTTTCAGGTGGTGCTTACAGGTCTCAGGTAACACATGAAACCCGTTTCATTAATAAAACCAAAACAAGGGGTCCTGTTGCATGCTCCCCCATAGGAAATACTTTACAGCTTATGGGATCCAGGCTATAAATAACTATGCCAAGTCTGTGAAGCATATTTTTTTCGTCAGTTTATCCAGATCAGAAGCTTCTGAAAGTCCAAAGCCCTTCAGATTATTTGCTTTGTAATGATAAGAATGTGCAAGGTACTTCCACATTTATGATGTCATACAGACTCCAAAATAATGCTGGAAGATAGTCAGGAATCATTAACTCCATTTCATAAGTGACTCAGAAAAGGGAGTAACTTGCCCAGGTTTATAAAGGACAGGGGTGGGCTTTACAAGGACAGGAGTGGGCTTGAGTTCTGGTCTTTTGCATCTGAATAAATATTGACATCGTGAATATTCAGAGTTCTTACTCTGTGCTGGGTCCCACATCGAGTGTTTATACATGTTATCCCGTATATAGTCATACTGCACACTGACGAGTTTAGTTTAGAGAGATTAAGTCACTTGGCCTGATGACCCACAGCTAGTGAAGGAAGAATGGAGACCAGAACCCAGGTCTCTGGCTCTAGAGCCTTTGCTATTATGCACAGACCAAGTATCTCCCAACTCCAAAGGTCCTGAGCTTCCCTCACAGGGTGCTCGTGATGTGGTGTCAGAAGAGAGGAAGACACTCTGGTTAGCCCCACTCAGCCAAGGTAACGCTAATGGTCGGTCAGTCCTCAAAGAGCTAGGATGCCCTTCTTCTCCCTGCTTACCTCTGCCTGGCCCACCTCTCCTCCCTCAGATCCAGGCCTCTGCAGAGGGCTGGCCCGACTCTGGGAGCATGCTGCCTGTTAAGGTTAGAGAGCTAGGCCTGAGGAAAAGGGATACATTTTTAGTAATAATAATTATGCAAACCTGGACATAGAAATATAATCCAGAAGGAGGCTTCATTTGCACACAAAAGAGCTCTACTTTGAAGGAGAGGCTTGGAGAATCTTTGCATATATAATTTATATAAGCAAGCTTCATAACAATATCCTTTTCGGTGAAATTAATTTAAAAATATCACTTGGGTATAAAAGAGACTAGGAAAAAAAATCTGTATAAAAAGCAAATGGGGTTCTTAAACAAGCCCATAAAATCTCTTCATTGACACAGAGATTTGGGTCAGCAAGGAGACTTTTCGAAAGATTCTTTAGGTATGAAATACTGGTTAGGAAATGCCCTCTACTGGTTGGAGGTACGAAGATGGGGGTTATCAGGACAGGGGCCTTGCTAAGTCCTGAGGATCTCGCTGTCTAAAAGTTTCCACACTCAAGGGCTCCAGGCCCTCCATATACATCACAGGATAAGTGCTGTGATTCTGGAGTCAGAGAAAGCCAGAACTGGATTTAAGCTGTGCGCTTTCTTCTCCTACTGAAAATATAGAGAAATCTATTCTCACCCCTGCAGTCAGAGTGATCCTTCTGAATCAGATCAAAGTACTGATCTGCTCAAAATCCTGTGATGGCTCCCCACTTCCCTTAATGGCAGCCTACATCCTTACAGGAAGCACTGGCCTGAGGTCCTTTTAAGTTCTTAGTAGAAACCCAAGCCACCTAAGGTGACACCTGTTAATCTCCAATCACCCTGACTCATATGCTAAACTTGTTCACTTTTCTCCAGCCACACTGTCCTCCTGGCTATTTGTCCTCCAACAATGCAAGACGCAGCTCCCACTTGATGGCCCTTGCATTGCTGCTTCCTTGGCCTAATCAACGGGTTCACCTCCTTTATGTCTCTGCCTACATATAAACTTCTTAATGAGACTTACCCTGTGAAATTATTACTATCTCTGCCTGCACCCCTTTACCTTCCCCTATTTTTTTCCCTGATCACCTTCTTAGTATACAATTAATTTATAAATTTTATTCTTTTTTGATGTCACTTTCCCCTGTAGTTCAATCTACGTAAAACTAGAAGTGTTTGTTTCAGTCATTAATAGATTCCAAGGACTTAGCATGGTGCTTGACATATAGTACGTGCTTAATAACTTATGGCTGAATGAATGAATGAATGTTTAATGCTCACAAGCCACTTCCTCTCTAAGCCTCCGTTTTCTCTTCTCTAAATGAGAGTAAAAATAATACTGCAATGAGCAGCTGCTGCTTTTGTCTACCTGGTATTCCTTCTACATAGATAAGAGAGCTCCTCCTTCCTAAACCCATTTCATGTGGTCCTGATAGCAGCAATCACAGGGTTGCTATTGTCACCCGGCTGCCCTGGCAATCAGGGAATAACACCATTTCCCTGGTCATGGTGGTGCACAAAAACGCATGCGTTTTAAGCAGGGCCAATCCATGAGACTAGGTCAATGCTCTCTGGATGAAAGGCCATTTGGAGGAGCCTCTGCTGGCAGGGCCATGTGGGCTGTGGCTGTCAGCAGTGATTTTACAGACTCTTGAAGGCAGCTTGCTTGGGATGTACCCAAGCAGAGTCAGGCAAAGCAGAGCAGTTGCCTCGAGAAAGAACAGACCTCGTGCTCTTTTTGAAAATAGGGTCTAGCTGGAAGACAGCTGAGGCAAACAGACCCTGGGAATGGACAGACAAACTGAGGAGCCAAAAAGCAGAAATTCCTCTGCCTAGGATGGCATCCTTCAATTTTTGCTTGGCAAATTCCTGCTTATCCTTCAGAACCTCATTTGAGGACTTCTTGCTCCTCTAGATCTCATGGGCTGAATTGATCACGATTCCCCTTGTGCCCCAGGGTACCAGGTTTCAACTGTATCAAATTCATCACTACAAATTGTAGTCATCCATTGTGTTCATTTGCTAGAAATGCCATAACAAAATAGCTCAGTCTGGGGGGCTTAACAGAAATGTATTTTCTTATGGTTCCAGAGGCTGGATGTCCAAGATCAAGGTGTCGGCAGCGATGGTTCCTTCTGAGGCTTCTCTCCAAGGCTTCTCCCTGTCTTCACTTGGTCTTTCCTCTTTGTGTACATCCCTGGTATCTCTTTGTGTGTCTAAATGTCCTTTTCTTAGAAAGACATGAGTCAGATTACATGAGGGCCCACCCTAATGGCTTCATTTTAACTTACTTACCTCTTTAAAGGCTTTATTTCCAAATGCAGTCACATTCTAAGGTGAGAGTTAGGGATTCAACATAAGAATTTACGGGGACAAAATTCATCCCATAAAATCTACTTTCCTACTTTCTCCACCAAGTTATGTGAGGTCAGATGGAAGCTGCTTAATAAATGATTAAGAAAGGATTAAAGAGATGAGTGAATGAAGAGAAATCATTGTGCTGCCTCAGGGCTAGACAGATCCTTCCTTTGGCCCTAGTGGTCTCTTTCTAATCTCTCCTCGGACTGGTCTGGGAAGATTAAGTCTTCCAGAGAAGGCTGAGGTTATTGGAGTTTCTTCTGCCCTGTTTCAGGGTGGGCCAGGTGCCGAGGGGATGCCTAAGTGCCAAAGGCCAAGAATCAGTTTTGTTGTTTTAATCCCATTTAAAATCTTTCTATCCTCTACTCTCTTACTGACTTCTCACATCTGGCAAATTTCCTGAGCTGTCAATTCTCCTAAAGTAGCTGTCACTTCTCTCAATTCTTGTGAGACTGGCAGAAACCCTGACTAGCTCTTTCTTAGATCAGAGTACCAATCTCCTAACTAGCTGGTCTGTCACCACCGTCCCCACTTTAATATACCTTGTCCTTGTAATCTATCTGAAATCAACGCTAATTGTGCCATTCATGTACTACGAAAGTTCTGATCTTCCCTACTGTCTAAAAGTCTAGACCCCCTTTACATTCCTCCACATGCCCTTCAGACCTTTTGTGATATTCATTTCATCCATCCAGGGTCCTCTGTGGTCTTCACTCTCCTGCCACAACAAGGCCACGTCTGTGTGCCTCCTCATGTGTTTTTCCACAGTCTGCAACACATCTCTTCCCCTTCTCCACAAGGATCCCATGCTTCACAGGCCAACTCAACATTACATGCTTATCCAAAGCTTCCCAAGAACCAAGTTTAGTTAACTTTGAGCTGTTTACCATAGACTCTACCATTTTGCATTATAGCTTTTTTGTGCACGTGCATTTATCTACATCTGCTAGACTGTGAGTGCTTTGATGGTGAAAAGAAAATCGGTCTTTTTTTTTTTTTTTTTTTTTTTTTTGAGACAGAGTCTTGCTCTGTTGCCCAGGCTGGAGTGCAGTGGTGCAATCTCAGTTCACTGCAACCTCCGCATCCTGGGTTCAAGTGATCCTCCTGCCTCAGCCTCCCGAGTAGCTGGAAATACAGGTGCCCACCACCACGCCTGGCTATTTTGTACTTTTAGTAGAGATGAGGTTTCACTATGTTAGCCAGGCTGGTCTCAAACTCCTGACCTCAAAAGATCCACCCACCTCGGCCTCCCAATGTGCTGGGATTACAGGTGAGAGCCACCACACCTGGCCAATCAGTCTTATTAATCTATGTATCAATAGCACTCAGTATATATTTAGAATATAAAAAATACTTATACTCACAGATAATTTCATAATAGTTAGTTGACTTCTTCTGGTTGCCTAAATGCGCCAGGCATAGAGACACATATGGATCTGACCCAGATATAGACACACTATAGCCATGACTTGCGGTAGTATGCTAAGGGATCAATAGAGGTGGAAATGAGAAAGGCTTCCTGTGGTGGTGGTTTGTGACCTGAAGCTCATCACTTGGGTAGCAATTTTGTAAGTAAAGTGAAAAATAATTATTGTTCACACAGGGTAAGGGTAAGGGAAAGCATTCCCAGTGGAAGTAAATGACCCAATTGGAGAAAAATAAGAAGCAGGTAGAAAAAAGGTTAAAAGGCTTCAAGAATACTGAGTGGCTGCAGTTAGCTGAGAAGTAAGAATCTTTTGCTGAAAGTCTTCATATTGAAGTAAAGGTCCCTGGCTTGCAACACAGGTCACCTGTTTCCATGAACTTCCAGATAGCAGCATAAAAGACGAGAGCCCACATATGGGATGACTTAAATTGGTGCGAGGAAATGTGTGTGTCACTCTGATCGGGGGTGGTACGTGCTGCGTTATTAGGCCCAGCCTGAGGCCACAGTATAGTCATAAATCAAGAAGCGGGTGTTTAAACAACAGTGGAAGTGTTAAAGAAACATGAAGTGGCTGACCTGTGGGGCTGGGCTGTTCCTCCCTACGAGAACTTCTATGACTAATGATGTGGGTAAATAAGTGCTTAACTTTCTTATAACCACACGTGTAATTTATTTAATTCTGGGGTACTATGCAGTTCTGTTGAAGCCCCTTCAGATGATGGTGATCAGTTGAAAAAGGTTTCCCTCCACTCAGAAGAGGTTGGAGCCTTGTTCTCACAAAGAAGATTCTTTTTTTCTGATAACTGGGATTAATGTATAGAAAGGTGAGATTTAGGAGTAGTCACCCACTTTTCTAGTTTAATTTATAGCTCTTGAAAGTCTACCAGTAGATAATCATTCCATTGGATATTTAACAGCCTTTAAAATGAAAATGAAAATAAAAATATCTGGGAAGAAGGTGGGTCTTACTTTAGGATTTTTTGGATCACATTCATCGGGATTCATGAAAGTTGAGTGAGGAAAAGGCCTAAAAGCTTATGGGATTGCAGGATGACAAGTAAATGAGTAGAAGCCTAAGACTGGCCACCTGCCCTACTCATTAACAGCTGCCACTTTCCCCCTCTAAGCCTCAGTTTTCTCATCTGTAGAAGGGGCTAATAATACCTACCTCATAGTGTTATAAAGATCAAAGTACAAAGTCAGACACCTATTCCTAGACATGATATATTTCTTAGATGTATATAAAAGTCAAATATATTTAAGTTGAACAAGCATATAGATATATTGTAAGAAAGAGCTGGTCCCAGATAAATACAAATTGCAAAATTTCTAATTACACCTTACAATTTCTGTATAAAAATCTTTATTCCTAGAAATATTTTTAGCATTTTATTTCTATTCTTTAATAATTGTTTTAAATTGGATTTTATAATTGAACAGAACGACAATGAGTGTAAGCCCAACGAATATTGAGGTTCATCAAGGTCATCAATTGTTTGCTTTCAGTACACACATTTCATTTCATTCATTCATTATTCAATCATTCAACTGGAACAACAAAATGAGTATCAACTACTTGGCAATTTAGTCTCAAACATGTAAGAATTATGAAACTTAGATTGATTTATCACTTTCTTTTTAAAAATTTTAACCGTTTTTAAAAAAAGTATAAAATTCAGTCAATATTCATGTAAGTCCACAAACACTGAAGAACATACATGTCAAACAGAACTTTTGGCCTCCAAAAATGTCCTGGGGATAATTCAAACAGTTTTTTTTTTAATTAATGATCATGAAAGTCTAAATTCAACATACACATAAGTTTCAGGGGTGTCAATGTAACATATAGATAGTAGAACAGTTGAAAACCATTACTAATATATCTAAAATGTTTTGGTTAAGGCATCTTCCAAATCTAAAGAAATATTAGGAATAGGATATCATAGGGTGATGCCAGAGTGAGAGAAGAAAGCAAGAAAGCATGCAGGCAAAGGGTAAGTCCTGTTCAAAGACATCATGCATTTCTTGAGAGCTGGCGTAGATCAAGCTCATTTTTTTCTCTGTGTTATTCAGGATATCTTCTTAATGTAGTCATTCTCAATCCTGGCTGCTTATTCAAAACATTTGTTATTCCTGTAAAAATAAGTCAATGCCTGGGACCCACCCAAGGTCGATTAAATTAGAATTTCTGGGGTGGCATGTAGACATGGGTTTGCACTTACACTGCTTCAGTTACAAACAGCATGGTAGTGGGCAAATAACTTGACTTTTGCATAACAACTTTCTCATTAAAATGGTTACTGATCTATATCACAGATAACTGTCCAGGTTTACACCTGATACATGAAAAACTGCTCAAAATACACTACTTTCCTCTGTATTAGTAGACCATGCTAAAATAGGCAGACGCGAACAGCATGTCTGAGAGATCTTATAATATTATCAAATAAAGCAGGCTGATGAGAGGATGCAGATGCCAGAGGGAGCCAGGGAAAATAACAACATGCTCCTCAGGAAGTAAGCCACTTGCAAAGCATCTGCCAATTTTCTCAGTCTGAGATGGGGCACCATCCATAAGTCAGTAGGTATGACTGTTTCTGACCTGGTCAATGGAAAGTGGAAAGAGAGCTTGCTGGTAGATGTGATGGAAGAGGCTCAGCACCCCAGAGAGCTCTCTAAGGAACAGGGCATGTTAACCAACCTACTTCTTGCAACTTTTCTTAAGCCGCTGAATATTTGATTGGATTAACTCTTCATAATGAAAGGTTACATCACAGGATCAGAGGGTTGGAATTTATAGTTCCACCCCCCAGCCTCTGGGGAGGGTAGAGGAACTGGAGATTAACTTTAATCACCAACGGACAACGATTTAATCAATCATGCCTATATAATGGGGCCTCCATAAAACCCCCTAACAATGGGGTTCAAAGAGCTTCTGGGTTGCTGAAGGCATCCATGTGCTGGAATGATGATCCACTTTCTGTGAGCAAATTATTGAACCTGAGGATAGGTTGTTGAGAACGTCTGATTTGTGGCCAAGTTGGACAAAATGTAGGTAACCTGTGGACCCACTACTTGCAATCAGTGCCTTAAGTTGTAGGGGAGAGTGGTCTTGTGGGACTGCGCCTTTCACTCTTGGAGTCTGACATTAATTATTCGTAGATCATGTCAGAATATAATTGAATAATTGGACACCCAGCTGGTAATTGCAGAGAATTGAAAAACTGGTACCCCACACATTTGGTGTCAGAAGGGTTAGCAATAGAGGAACCATTTCATTTGCTTTTAATTTTTTTTAAACCTTCCTTTAGTTTTTGCTGTACTTTCTTTAACTTCTGGAGATAACCACATAAATGATTGATTTCCACTTATGCTCTATTTTTATATATTTATTCAAGACTATAATTTCATTATCTTTTTTTTTTTTTCAAAATATTTTAAAACTTCCACCTGAGGTTGGGAGTTTGAGACCAGCCTGACCAACATGCAGAAACCTTGTCTCTACTAAAAATACAAAAATTGACTGGATGTGGTGGCGCATGCCTCTCCTGAGGCAGGAGAATCGCTTGAATCTAGGAGGCGGAGGTCGCAGGGAACCGAGATCGCACCACCACACTCCAGCCTGGGCAACAAGAGTGAAACTCAGTCTCAAAAACAAACAAAAACAATAACAACTTCCATTTTGGTTTCTTACATGATCCATGGATAATTTAGAAGTATATTTCCCTCCTTTCAAACTTATGAGAGTTTCAAATTATCATTTACTGATGTTTATTTTAGCTGAATTGTGATTAGAGAATACATTCCATGTAATCTCAAATCCATAATATATGTTGAACCTTGCTTTATACTCCAATAGAAAGTCACATTTTGAAATTCTGCATGTGCTTGAAACTTGATGTATCCTGGAGTTGTTGAGTGCGGTGTTCCGTATCTATACATTGCATCAACTTTATTAATAAAATCGTTCAAAACATTTGTAGGCTCACTGATATTTGGTCCACTTTCTCAATTACTGAGAGAGATGCATTTTAAAAATCCACTATGACAGTAGATATACCTATTTCCCTTGAAGATACACAGTTTTGCTTTTAGTTTTGTACGTTTGAGACTCCACAATTTTAAATTTTCATGCAGTTAAATTCTTGCAATTTTTTTTAAAACTGTTATATTTCTCTGGTGAATTGAAACTTTTCTTATAAGTGACCTTGTTTTTCTATGCTAATGGCTTTTGTCTTAAGTTCTAGTTTGTCTTAATATAGTTGAATAAGTTAAATAACTTAACTGAATAACTGGTTATTCAATTGGTTACTGTTTTCCTGAAGCATCTTTTTTCTTTCTTTTATTTTCAATCGATCTTCATACTTACATTTAAGATGCATCTCTTGAAACAGCATGGAATTAGACTTTTTTAAAAAGTCTAAAATCTCTTCTTTTTACAGAAGTATTTAATCAGTTACATTTATTGTAACTGTACAGTTTTGGTTAAATCTCTCATATTATATTGTGACTCACACTATCTTTTTTTTCAGAAAGATTATTTTTATCTCTCTGGTTATTTTCTGCTTTCTTAGTTTGGAGATTATACCATCTTAATATTATTTCAGTGGCTACTCTCATGTATCATGTAATTGTATCATGTAACCTTGACTTACATTTTAATACCAATCTTTACTTTTATATTATTTCTAGATGATAGAAAACATTAAAATACTTTAACTCAATTTACTCCTTCCTGATTTATACCTAAATATTGTTAGATATAAGTCATCATTTTACTTTATTATTTTATATTATTATTTTCTAATATAATTTTCAGTTTTATTTTTACTTAATTTTTTTTTGTTTTGCTTATTTCACAAGTCTCAGAACCTCCATCTGGAATCATTTTCCTTAAAACTGAAGTGAATCATTTAGAATGTCTTTTGTTATGGTTCAGCTGTGGCCAGTTCTGTCAGTTTGGGTACGTTTGTTAACATTTTTGTTTCATATCCATTCTTGATAGATAGTTTGATGGAGTATAGAGTTCTAAGTTGGCAGTTATTTTTATTCATTAAATTAATTCCTCTGTCCTGGCTTACATAATTGCTGGTGAAAAGGTAGTTGTTCATCAACTGCCTCTCTTTTAATGATGATCTTTCTCTTTTTCTCTGTGGTTTTTAAGATCTTCTCTTTGCCTTCTGTTGTCTATAGTTTCTTTATGATGTATCTTGGTATGAATACTTTTTGTTTTCTAAATAGGATTCACTTTTGGAATAGTACTTTCTATGGGTTTTGATATGCACCTACCATTGTCATACCACAAAGAATAGTTTAGATGACCTAAACATCCTCTGTACTTTACCTATGCATTCTTCCCTCCCCTCAACCTCTGGCAACCATTAATCTTTTAACTGTCTCCACAGTTTTGCCTTTCCAGAATGTCATGTAGTTCAAATCACACAGTATGAAGCTTTTTGAGTTTGGCTTCTATCACTTAGTAACACTCATTTAAGGTTCCTTCTTGTATTTTTATAGCTTGATAGCACATTTTTCATGTGAGAAGGAATACTGTTTTATTGATTGAATGTATCACAGTTTATTATTGCTCACTTATTGAAGGGCAGGTTGCTTCCAAATTTTGGCAATTATTAATAAAGATTCTCTGAACATCTGTGGATCTTATGTCCACCCGTGTGTACACATAAGTTTTTAATATATGCCTTTTCAATGTTTCTATTTAAAATTAGGCTTCTTGGAGCTGTGAATTGTTGTTTTTCATCAATTCTAGAAAATTTTCATTATCTCTTCAAATATTGCCTCTGTTCCTATTCTCTCTTTATTTTCTTTCTATGTCTGATAATTCCCATATCTGAAATATTTGGATCAGTGCTGCTGATTCTCACTCATGGTATCTGTACCTGTATCCTCGGTGCTACTCACTGCCCTTAAAAAAATTATTTACAGGGGCTGCCCAAGCCTTTGTATGAAGTTATCTTCCTCAAGGAAGATATGGGTTTTTTCCTGCCAGTCATTTAGTATACTATCAGTCCCTAACAAGTTTAGACCAAATCGATGGTTTGAACTTCCTTGGATTGCCCTGGTAAAATCATTTGTACTTCTGTATGGAAGCCAGTGCTTAACTTGTAACCTTCCTGGGAAAGATTTTCCTTTTTTTCCCTTAATACATACCCTCTCTGTTCAGTGTTAAGGCAACGCTCCTGTTCCATGGGAGAATTAAGAGTATAATAGTGTTAATTCATGCATACCTTAAGATGAACATGTAGTTCTTCAGAATCCAGCTTCATGTGAATCTGTGTAGGTATCTATCAAACCCCAGATTTTTTACAGACTTTCACTTCTGTTGTCCTTGAGGTGCTAGGCAGTCAAAACAAACGTGCACATTCATTGTTGTTTCTTCTAGGAAGACAAATGCTCTCTGGGTAAAACTGATTTTGCATTCTCTCTTAACTTTTAGGGTTCTCACTTTCATGCTGGCTTGATTTTGACCTAAAAATTTTTCACCAGCTTGTAGCATTATGATGTTTTTAAGAAAAAAAAAAGTAGACATATGGATATCTATCTATCTATCTATTTAAATTTCATGCAGAATTTCTAGTAGTTCTGGAATAAAAATTGGTCAAAGTAATTTAGCCTATCATGTCTAGAAGCTGACATTCCTTTAAATAATATTTTTGAAAAGGAAAATACAGTGTTTTCTCCGTGAACTCTAATTTTATTCAGGCACTTTTTATGAAATAATATTGCTATGTCAAGTATGTTATCGGTTGCATAGTGGGAAAGCTATACTAAATATTTGGAGTCTTTAGTGGGTTTTCAGAGTTATGTCTAATCTCTTCTCAGCAGATGCTGAAGAGTTAAAACAGTTGCATTTCAAAAGAAATAGTTGCATTTACTATATAGTACTATACTATGGTTCTTTTGATCATTGTATTGTGATTTAACTCAGACATGTTCATTGTTTGTGCAATTTCTCCAAACCCCTGAAAGATGATATATATCCCTCTGGCAGGAAACCAACACTCTAGAGTGGCACTGGGTTATTTAACCACCCTGATAAATAATTTACACTTGGGGATATTATGCAGAAACCTTTTCAATTAACTTGTGTTGACAGAGAAACTAAATATAGTAGTCTGTGAAAATTTTTTTAACGCATTCCTGACCTATCAGGCACAAATAATCTTATTTGAAATAACATCTACTCTAGAAAATGAACATATGAAAGAGAAAGATTTTGAATAATAACTATATTTGAGAGCTAAATATCTATGATTTTTTTTATTTCGGAGGAAATTTTAACTTTTTCTAAGTACATCGTTTTAGTTCACTAAAAGAAGGATCTGCTGGTAGAGTAAAAAAAGTCAAAGGTTCTAAACCCTAAAGATTTGGGTCCAAATCGTGGCTTCAGATGAGTCACTTCAGTTTTCTAAAGCCTTGTTTCCTTATCTATAAAAGAGGAATAAGAATAGCTTACAATGCTGTTATAAGAATTAGAGATAATATATGTAAACTATCTCAAATAGTAGTTTTTATTCTGGAAATAATTTTCCCTAATGAGTTTAATCACATGTCCTATTTTATTCTATTAACTGATGAGCCATGGTCTTAGGGATTTGCAAGAATGTGGCGTTATTTTAAAGAGAAAATAAGTCTTCTTTAGTTTTTTTCCTACATGTAAACTTATTTGAAACTTAATTAAGAGCTGGAGTAAATTAATACTAAATATGGCAAAATTAATTGTGTTGGATTTAGCAAGTCACATCTGTCAACTGAAGACAGGCTGCTTACTAAAATACACAGGCATCTGCAGAAAGAACTAGAAGATGGTAGTCAATAATTTGACTGAACTATACAGAAGTTTCCAGGGGAATTTGTGGCAGGATGATGATGATGATGATGATGATGATGATGATGATGATTGTCTGTATGCTTTCTTTGTAGACATTCTAGTTTTCCTTATACTAATTCCTATCACTGTCAAAAATAATGCCGCATTTTCTTAATGGCATTTTCGTGCCTACGATTTTGACTGTTAAATACGAGTGTTAAAGAAGAATCCAGCATTGTCTTCACAAGCCAGAAGAGCTCTCTTTTCTTCAATAAAGATGGAACTCATTTCCTAGGGTATAATAAGAGACCATCTACCAGGACAGCCAAATCAGCTCCATCTACCTTGACTATCAGTAATGTGGTAGACACTTGAGCTTTCAGGTCATTAATTAACTAATTAATTTGTCAACCTAATATTTTGTGAGTGATTGATATATAATAGCCCCACACCAGATGTTAGCAGGATGCAGAAACGGTTCAAACAGATTCCTACTTTCAGTGTACTCACAGTTTAGTGCTTGACCACTCACAACTAACCTTTGAATCCCTTCCTATCTCTACTTCTCTGACTTGATTTGCAGCATAGACATATAAATAAATATTCCTAAGGTAACCAAGGATTCGGTCATGAATGTCTTTCTAATCCATTCACACTACCCAAAACACTTATGCAGGATGATCCATCACGAGTCATTCTACAGTCCTAATCATGCTGGTTGCTGAAGGAAGCCTCGTATTTATTACGTTTTTCCTAAATGGAACACAGCTGTGATAAATTAATCTGTTCACCAGAAATCTCATATTAGGAAATGAAGTATCATATTTCTCATATAGGAATATCTGTATCCTGATATAGATTTTTCTCAACTGTCAGTGTCTAAAACTGTGAATAATATCTTTCTATACCTTAGCTGTGTCTTTGAATGCGACTGGTTCACTCGGCCCCTTCTACTTCTCTGTCATACAGCAGAGACAAAATGTTTCCTCAGTCAGGCTAGAAACATTTAAATGATAAACACTTATTTAAAAAAAAAAAAGTCACTCAGATGCAGTAAAGTCGGCAAAACAGAATGCATAATTACAAGGCCCACTTAAAGAGACACATCCAGAGCATAAATCTCCTGCTTAAGGATGGGCCTAATGCAGATACTACTGCTAATGCCACTAAACATTCCGTCTCAGAAGTCACTTCCTGTGCTCTGATTCTAGAAGAGCTAATTAAGATTCTGAGTACAAGTTGCCTTCCCAAATGGATTTTCTTTATTGGGATACATTTTGCTACCCAAAGAAAATTTTCCTGTTCTTTTGTTGGTTTCTCATTATTGACAGATATTTTGACAAATTCAAATATCTGAGGCTACTAAGCTAAGGCTGAAACATTGTAAAATTGTGATTAAAGAAATGTCATACTGATTGCCTCTCTTCCCCCAACCCACCCCCAGTCCTTCAAGTGGTAATATTCAATTTCTTTGTGCCTTCTATATATGCTGTGGCTTGGTCATTTGGAAAGTGATTTTAATTACCAACTTATGTTTTTCCTCTCTGGTCAGTAATCCTGCTAGACTACATTCATTATATGAAACAGAACCCATCCCAGATATTTTAAGGAGAGAGGAACAGAAAACAGTAAAGTAAGTATATATAAAATAATGGGAAGGGCTGGAAGAATTGCTTAGGTTCTAGAAATAGAAATGACTCCAAGAATACACAAGAACTGACCTGCGAGGGGAAGGTACTACTTCTGCCCAAATCTGCAACTTCAGAAAGGTGTAAGACCTAAAGGCTGCCAATGGAAATACAAGTCAAAACACATGGATTCATATGTGTCATACTAGGATCAAAACATCAGGGAACTGGGATCAGGATACCACCGCCACTGCAACCTCCTCTCAACACCCATCAGGAGGTGAGTGGACATGGAATCATTGTAGAGTCTGCCCCAGTTGCCTCTTGTTATAAAAACAAAGAAAACAAAACTAAACAAAAATATGACTCTGTTTCTATGGCCTTTCTTGCTAGAAGAAAATAGCTAAAAACGGTAGGTAAAAAGGCCTGCTCAATTGTCCCCTCAACATCTAATTTCATGGGTATATGTTTGCTGGAAACTGGTTTTCATTCATGACATAGGCAACGTAGTTTTTGTTTTTGTTTTTGTTTTTAAATTGTCCAACTCATGCAAGATAAAAAAGGGCACTCTAGATGTAGGTAGGAAAGAAAACTGAATACCAGTCCACCATATCCAAGATATTTCATGTTCCATTTGTCTTATGTTCCTATGTTCCTACAAATATAAAATAAAAATTTATGCGAGATATCCTATCTTGCACATAGTCTACTCTTTGCATGCAATCTCTCAAGGCAGATGTATGTATGCATTTGAGAATATGGTTGAAATTGTACCCTGGAGTTGGTTGTAAATTATTATACTTAGTAGCCTACTGCATGAGATTCTGTGTCGTACTATACCTGAGGATGCTATAACTAATGATTAAGTATGTAATAAGTTCATCATTGAACATCCCTATGCCATATATAGGCTTAAGAAAAAGCCAGACAAACCTCCACTGAAAAAAGAGCACACTCATATGACTTTTTACATCCCACATTAACTTTAATGAAATATGGATCCCCCAATCTGCTGTTTCTTTCCTTTCTACTATGCTACAATACTTTTCTTATTTAAGAGTAATCACTTTTTGGTAGCTTCAGTTATTTGTTTCAAAATGTCCGGTACAGTTATCTTCCTCTTTTCCAGTTCATAAAGAGAAGATGCAAACTGTGTGTTCAGTGAAGAATGAAAAATACATATCCAAGCCTTCTCCAAAAAGGCCTCAGTGACTTTTGCAACATCCTCAACTTCATTTATCTATAGGATGGCTTTTGATAGCTTTATGTAAGCTTTTTAAAGTTCAGCCAAGCCAGCTGCATGATCAACACAAAGACAATAGCTCCCACACACAGGGTTACATGGATTAAAGAACCCGATCCATCAGTAAACCTGCCAGATGGCAGTGGAAGAAAGCTTGTAACTCTCTCACTTTCATTTCAACAGCAGCAAACAATGTTCAATGTTTAAAATAAACTCTTCCAGATGAGCTAAAGATAAACTCTGAGGTGGGTGGACTTGATCTTGCTAGGCTGCAGCTCTGAAGTGTTTGATTACATTAACACAAAACCCCTGGGTAGAACCCACTTCTGTCAACAGAATGCCTAGAGTCAAACACCTACTACACGAAGCCATTTCCTGTGCTTTCATGGGTTGGTGGCAGAAACTCGCTTTGCTTTTTTCACAAACTAATAATGATTATATATTTTTCTGTGCTCAATATTTCCTCAAACCGTGTGGATAACTTCAAGATATAACTAAAATGCCAACATATATGTATGTCTGCACAGATAAAATGTTTTGAATCTGTTTACCACTTAAAATTCTACTATTTATTCACCTTACTATTCTCATAGTAGCAAAAGGCGGGGTGGGGGGGGGGCGGCTATTAGGAAGATTTAGAACCAATTCCATTCTGTCAAAAGCTGGAGAACTATCTACATCTGTGGGTTATACCAAAAAGAAAAAAGAGGAAGGTACAAGTGCTTAAGTTCAACATTATAAAGGAAGGTAGAAACTTCTTTGTTTTTAATAGACTCTAAAACCCCCAACTCAGGACAAACTAGGCTGGAATAGTTCATATGTAACATGGCAACTTCCAAATATAAAATGACATACTGAAAAATAACTTTATTAAACATTCAGAAACTTATTTATCACAATTAAAAGGAGCTTTTTAAATGAGAGAGAGGGAAACAAAGCTGATGATGAAACTAAATTTTAAGAACTGGCTACAAAAACACTTTAGGACCAAATATATCAAGTTATCAATTCAATATATTGGTGCATTTAAAAAAATAAAACTATTCCCAAATTTCGATTAGAACTCCTTGGAAAAATATGCTTCACCACATAGAACACACTTATTGTCAATCCCACCAAACAAAAACTCTTCCGATATGAAGTGATACCCCTGCTGTACAATAGAAGCATTCTTATTTTCAATTGATTGGTTACATTTAAAAAGTTGATTAAAGCAGAAAATAAAAAAGATGAATGATATGTACCACAAAATGTTTGAACTTAAAACATATAACATGTTCATTTCTTTGTCTATCTTCTAATATAAGGCTAGGGGTTCAGCTGGTATCTTTGTTGTTTTTCTTTTTGAACATGGAATCACTTGGATTTCATTTTCTTACATTGTTCAAGAATACCTTGTTTTATTATGCTTCACTTGACTGTGCTTTGCAGATACTGCATTTTTTTTTTTTAAACAAACTGAAGGTTTGTGGCAACCCTGCAGGAAGCAAGTCCATTGGTGACATTTTTTCAATGGTTTGTGCTCACTTCATGCCTCTATGTCATATTTTGGTAATGCTCAGCAATATTTCAAACTTTATGGCCGGGGGCAGTGGCTCACGCCTGTAATCCCAGCACTTTGGGAGGCTGAGGCAGGCAGAATCACGAGGTCAGGAGATCAGGACCATTCTGGCTAATACGGTGAAACCCCGTCTCTACTAAAAATATGAAAAATTAGCTGGGCATGGTGGCAGGCGCCTGTAGTCCCAGCTACTCGGGAGGCTGAGGCGGGAGAATGGCGTGAACCCAGGAGGCGGAGCTTGCAGTGAGCAGAGATCACGCCACTGCACTCCAGCCTGGGCGACAGAGCAAGCCTCTGTCTCGAAAAAAAAAAAAAAGTATTTCAAACTTTATTATATTATCCGTAATGGTGATTTGTAATCAGTGGTCTTTGACGTTATCATAGTAATCGTTTTGGGGCACTAGGAGCCCCGCCCATATAAGATGGCAAATGTAATTGATAAATGTTGTGTGTGTTCGACTGCTCCAGTCATTCCCACATCTCTTTCCCTCTGTTGGGTCTTCCTATTCCCTGAGACACAACAATAGGCGTTCAAGTGAAAGAAAGAGTCTCACATCTTTCAATTTAAATAAAAAACTAGGAACTATTAAGCTTAGTGAGGAAGACATGTCGAAAGCCAAGAAAGGCCAAAAGTGAGGCCTCTTGTGCCAAACAGTTGACCAAGTTGTGAACGCAAAGGAAAAGTTGTTAAATAAATTAAACATGCGATTCCAGGAAACACATGAATTATAAGCAAGTGAAACAGCCTAACGTTGCTGATATGTAGAAAGTTTTAGTGGGCTGCCTAAACTGATCTTCTAAGATCAAACCAGCCACAATATTCCCTAAAACCAAAACCTGATTCAGAGCAAGGCCCTAATTCAACTCTATCTGGGTTGAGAGAGGTGAGAAAGCTGCAGAAGAAAAGTTTGAAGCTAACAGAGGTTGGTTCATGAGGTTTAGGGAAAGAAGCCATCTCTGCAACATTAAAGTGCAAGGTGAAGCAGCAAGTGCTAACGCAGAAGCTACAGCAAGTTATCCAGAAGAGCTAGCTAAGAACATTGATGAAGGCGGCCACACTAAGTGATATGGTTTGGCTGTGCCCCACTCAAATCTCATCTTGAATTGTAGCTTCCATAATTCCCACGTGTTGTGGGAGGGACCCATGGGATGTAATTGAATCATGCGGATGGGTCTTTCCTGTGCTGTTCTCGTGGTAGTGAGTAAGTCTCATGAAATCTGGTGGGTTTACAAGGGGAAACCCCTTTTGCGGGTCTCTCATTTTCTCTCTTCCCTGCAGCCATGTAAGACGTCCCTTTCACCTTCTGTTATGATTGTGAGGCCTCCCCAGCCATGTGGAACTGTGAGTCCATTAAACTTCTTTTTCTTTATAAATTGCCCAGCCTTGGGTATGTCTTTATCAGCAGCGTGAAAATGGACTAATACACTAAGCAACAGGTTTTTAATGCAGACAAAATAGCTTTCCATTGGAAGAAGATGCGGTCTGAGGCTTTTAGAGCTAGAGAGAAGTCAATGCATGGAAACAAAGCTTCAAAGGACAGTCTGACTCTCTTGTTTAGGGCTCATGCAGCTGATGACTTTAAGTTGAAGTCAATGCACATTTACCATACTAAAAATTCTAAGGCCTGTCAGAGTTATCTTTAATCTACTCTGCCTATGTGCTATAAGGGGAACAACAAGGTCTGGATGACAGCACATCTGTTTACAGCATGGTTTACTGAAATTTTAAGTCCACTGTTAAGACCTACTGCTTAGAAAAGATGCCTTTCAAAATATTACTGCTTACTGACAATGCACATAGCCACCCAAGAACTCTGATGAAGATGTATAAAATGATTAATGTTTTCATGTCTGCTGATACATCTAGTCTGCAGCCCATGGATCAAGGAGTAATTTTGACTTTAAAGTCTTATTATTTAAGAAAAACAACATTTCCTAAGGCTAAAGCTGCCACAGTTATTCCTCTGATGGATCTGGGCAAAATGAATTGAAAAATCTTCTGGGAAAGTATTAACCGTTCTAGATGCCATTAAGAACATTCATAATTCATATGAGTAGGTCAAAATATCAACAGAAGTTAGAAAAAATCTGAGTCCAGCCCTTCCTCATGGATGACTCTGAGGGTTCAAACTTTCTTTGGAGGAAGTAAACACAGATGAGGTAAAACATCACAAGAGAATTGGAAGTGGAGCCTAAAGGGTGAGTGAACTGCTGCAACCTCATGATAAAACTTGAAGAGAGGAGGAATTGTTTCTTAGGGATGAGCAAAGAAAGTGGTTTCTGGAGATGGAATCTACTCCTGGTGAAGAGGCTGTGAACATTTCTGAAATGACAGCAAAGGATTTGGAATATTACATAAACGTAGTTGATAATGCAGCAACAGGGTTTGATAGGATTGACTTCAATTTTGAAAGAAGTCCTACTGCGGGTAAATACCACCACATGCTACAGATACATATTTCGTGGAAGGAAGAGTTTATCAGTTTGGCAACTTGCATTGTTGTCGTATTTTCAGACATTGTTCCAGCCAACCCAGCCTTCAGCAACCACCACCCTGAAGTCAGCAGCCATCGGGGTGAGACCCTCCACCAGAAGAGAGAGAGTGACTCACTGAAGGCTCAGATAATTGTTAGAGGTTTTTTAGCAAAAACAAGTATTTTTAAATTAAGGTATGTACATTGTTTTTAGACATAAGGCTCTTATACACCTAACAGACAACAGTATAGTATAAATATAACTTTTACAAGCACGGAGAAACAAAAAAGCTTGTATAACTCACTTTATTGTAATAATTGCTTTATTGTGGTGATCTGGAACAAAATCAGAAGTATCTCTGAGGTAATCCTGTACTCACTTAAATAGTAATATCGGATTTCTAGCTTTTTTGTCCTTAAAATGGACTCACAGTTTAAAGTTACTTGCAAAGCACTAACTACAGACTCCTTTTATATTTTTGTATTTATTTTTAGTATTTGATAGTTGTTTGGAAACTTTAGTCAACAGTAAATTTTTAATGACTTGCTTTCATTTACTTTTCACAAAACTACTTTTCTACTTTTCATATAAATTCCCTTTGTACTCACATTTCATTGACTTGCAGTATGATTAATAATTTGTAATGTGATTATTAACCAGCACAGCTGACACATGCATGCACAAATTGGGTTGGGTTTTCTTTGTTGCCTTCTGCACGCGTGGAACTAGAATAATGCCTGGTTACATAATAGGTACTCAATAAATATTTGCTAAGTGAATAACAAATGGTACACAACTTACTCTTAAGTATATAATAGAACAAGAGGAAGCAGAAGGGCTGTCATGTGCTAGAAGAAAGTCTATCAGCCTGGAGTTTCACATGCTATTTGCATTCGCATTTTTTTTTTTTTAGAAAAAGATAATAGAGAATCAGTTATTATTGCAAATCTCTTAGATGGCAGTTGCTTAAAAGTGCTTCCACTGCACTTTGATTACACATCTGGCTTAGCAAAAGCTCTTCCTTACTGTCTGCATAAAACTAAGCATTCCGTCTTAGTTTCCTCTAGGAGTAAACTACCTTTCTCCATGTTAACCTGTAACTAATTTAACTCCCCATTGCCCAGAGAAGGTTTGTGGAACATCTGAAGCTGTCTGTGGGGGCCAAGCTCCTGAAGGGTGATTAGTAACATGTTCTCTCTTTAGTGTTCCACAGGACATTTGGAATCAATTAAATATTCAAATACAGAGTCCCTCAGATCTATGGCCAGGCCCAGCAAGTTTGTCAGGGGAGGGAGTTGAAGGCAGATAACTGCTCTTCCTCACACCAGAATCTATAGCTGGAGACAGACCTTTAAAATATACTCTCTAGGCTTCCTGGTCTGCAAGCAAATAGTTGTCCACAATTAGAAATAATATAGAAAATCAACAGCAGCCTTATAGAGTAATAGGAATCACAGCATATACGACGACTACTCCCAAACAAGGTGTTTTAAAGGTAAACAAGTAGGTGAGTACATTGGGGCTGGAAGACTGTACCAGTCATTTCAGTACAATACTATGGTATGTGCTGGCTACAAACAGTTTTTGCATTTTTAAAAGATTAGAAAAGGAAATCTGGCCTTTTAGATGAAGTCTGCTGAGCCTTGGTTTAGAGTTTTGTTTCCATCATATGTACTTGCTTAATCATTAGCATCGCTAATTACTATTACTGCTAATAGATAGTAATGATTATGTGCATTGTGGAAGGAGAAATGGATGTGTGCCCATATGTGCCAGGCACTTTGCTAAATGCTTTACCTACTCTGATGCTTTCATTTACTGAGCAATCCTTTAAAGCAGACACTTATATTTCAATATAGAGCAAAAAAAAAAAAAAAAAAGCTCATTAAGGTTAAGTAACTTGCCAAGGTTACAGGAAGCATTACACAGTAGAGTTGTTAGTCAAACCCAATGTGGTGGTGTGTTTACGCTGTGAAACCCCTTGTCCAATTAAATGCTACTGAGAACCCCACTATATAAAATAGTTACTCTGAGCGAAAGTTGAAACAGAAGGCCAGCAACCTTAACCCTTCTCAGAATAAGCTGCTTGAAACAGGAGTCAATTTTCCAAAAAAAAAAAAAAAAAAAAAAAAAAAAATGAAGCCGAGAACCAGCATGGAAAATGGGCTTTCAACTCAATTCTTCCATTATCTGGCACAATACAGTCTCCTCTCTAATACATTGCTGAGGATGAGAACAAGTATCAAAATAACAGGACTGCCTTTTACTTATTTCTTTGCCCAGTAAAATGGTTTAAAGTGAGTCAGCAAAAGGGAGAATGAAGGAGGGGAAGTTAAGGACTTCTTCAGAATCTAACTCATCATTTTGGAGCTCTTAGTCCTCAATTCCATCAAACAGTGATGGGAAGGACATCTTCCAAATGGCAGCTCATTTTACCTTAATAGTTGGTGTTTCCAGATAAGTTTCTAGTTTTCCGTCATAGTAAGTAAATATATTTTTTTATTATGGTGCCACAAACAAGAACTCTGAAAGGTTCAACTCTTACAAAAGGTCCAAATCCCCTGAAAAGCATCAAGTATCAAAATGCAGCCAGACAAAGATGGTATTAAATGAAAAAAAGGGGCTTCCTTTTAATGAAGTCGAGGTGTAGGACAGATTTATTAGCTTCCATTTTTCCAAGTTGCATTCTGGTATATTTCCTGCCCATATTTCTAAGTTCAGCAGGTCTCTTTGTAGGATTACTTTTTAAAAATACAATGTTTCAAAGAACATGATGCAGCTATATCCACTACACCTGCAGAGACACACCTGTGATGATACGCTGTTTCTCCAATTCACAAGGCAATGCTCTAACAGAAAACAGACCTTCTGCATGATATGCCAAGATCCTGCCATTCTTGAAAATAACTGATACTCATAAGCTGATATTATAAATGGTCTTAAAAATAATAACCAATCAAGAATTATCCCTGGACTAGTCATTAAATTCAGTGTAACTGTCTATACTTTAGTGTTATAATTCCTTTTTCCAATATGAGATAGTGAAACAAATAAATGAAATTAAGTAGATACTTTTGATGTTGTAACACAGATGCCTACAATATTACTATTTGGGCTCAATTATTCTTATGCATGCCATTATTTACTGATTTTTTACTATGTGGTGGTACTATACTTGATTCTTGAGGGAGAAAAGCTAATAATAAATCTCTTTTCCTTAGAGAATTTCTATTCTGATTATCTAACTGAACCTGTGAATGAACTCCTAAACTCCTAGTAAAAGTACCAAGATCAAGGGGGGAAAAAAGAGAGAATTGTCTCTGCCTACAAGGGTTGGAGAAAGGAACACATTTGAAAGGGACCTAAAGGCTAAGCTGTATTTCCAAGGAGAAAGGAGAGGGTATTCCAGACTGAAAGAACACTATAAAGAAAGGCCCAAAGCAAGTGACTAGGTGACTGTTCTAAAATCAGGACTGGGTTAGCTGATGGGATGAACAGAGATGTACTGTCCAAGATACCAGTTGTTAGACATATGCCTATTTAAATTAACATTACATATAATTAGAAATTCAGTTCTCAGTTGAATTTGAAGTACTTAATAACCCCATGTTTCTAGAGTCCACCACATCAGACAATGCAGAGTATTCCTCCCCTCACTGCAAAGTTCTACTGCACAGTGCTGAGTGTGAGAGTATCGGGTAAGCATGGTGCCGTCTCATGGAACCTCAACTCTATCTTCAACAGTTTAATCTTCAGTTGAAATAAAAGTGGTTTATAAACCACTATATTCTAAGAAATCCCTTTAGGAAGAGCCTTTGGGGACTCCACCTTGGCAGCACTGCAATAACCTGCTTTACCCCTCCAGCTTCTACATTTCAGTTAAACACTTCTTTTGAAGAAAGAATTCTGCAGATTTTTTTTTTTTAAGGCTCAAAACCCACTGTTTTTTAAGCAGGAATGTGATAGATTTGGGTTTTAGAAATATTATCTCTCAGAGCAGTATACAAGATATGTGGCAAGAAGAGACTGGGCAGACCAAGATCAGCAGAGGCTAATGGTGATATGATAAAGGACTGTATTCAGTGAAGCCTCCAAAGAAATACACAGCTAAGAATTTGTATCAGTAAATTTATTCCAAGTAAGACTTGTGTGCACATACCAGGCAGATTATTTCCACACAAACACCAAACATCATAGTAAAAATAGTTAACACTTTGGCCATGAAACTCAAAAATACTTGAAAAACCTCTTGATAGCACTTTAAGTCACTTAATCCTGACAAATATTAATATGTCATCCATTCTTGCCCAGTTATAATTTTACAATATAATTGTATTTTTCATTGTGCTTATTATTCATTATACTTACTATATATATTTAAAACATCTTTGCTGAAATTCTCTTATCCCAAAAATAATTTTTCAGTAACTCCAAAATATCCACATGTACCTCTTAGCAGTGCTACTGCAACATCAAAATTCTTTTTCTTCAAGTAACAAGTTCTCAAGCCACACCATTCCTGATCACAGATATAACTGATATGCAGTTTTATAAACAGCTCTTTTACTCCTTGTTCCTATTTTAGCAGGCCAACCATCACTTCACTGATATCCCAGAGTTTTCTTGCAACAGATTCATCCAAAGCTTTGGGCAATAATTCTTCCTCTTTACAATCCCCAAAGTATCTTCCTGACACTCCTTCTACTTCAGGTGAAGAGGCCAAATAAATGGAAGTCTGGGCACCTTCTACTGGAGTTTTGAAAAAAGCCCATGACACCAAATTGAAGAGTGGTCTGACCAACAGTGGAATGTGTATGTGCCTCCCCAGATTTGTCCGTACAATACCAGGATGCAACACATTGACGGTGACATTTGTGCCTTCTAAGCGGCGGGCTAGTTCCCTGGTAAAAAGAATGTTAGCCAGTTTGCTCCGGCTATAACAAAAGCTTTTATTATAGCTTTGTTCACTGTTCAAGTCATCAAAGTTGATGTCTCCATATTTATAAAGTTTGGAAGAAACTACCACAATCCTGCTGGGAGCTGAACTTTTGAGGAGTCCAAGGAGAAGATTGGTGAGTAGAAAGTGCCCCAGATGGTTCACTCCAAACTGCATCTCAAACCCATCTTCAGTCTTCATGTAAGGGCACTGGAAGATCCCTGCATTATTGATCAAGACATCCAGCCTAGGCTCTTCCTTTAAATGTCAAAAAGAGAATGGCAGAATTAAGAACACATGCCTTGTATTGCTTTTTCTGTTCATGATAATTACATTTTAATAAAAATGGGAACTTGAGACTAAAAGCATTTAATTTGTTGTTGATCTATCAATCAGATAACTACTTGAAACACTGGCAATTTTGTGTTTTAATTAATGGGAAAAGGGATTCCTCTGCAGGATGTTCCTCAGATAAATACTGATATTCATGATCTTTCATTCAACAGCTCTTTTTTCTCATTTATTAAAATGATATACAGAAAGACATTTATCCACAGTCATCTTCCAATAAAAGATGTAGAAATTAACTGTAAGACTTAGTTTCTGGTTTTATGCTTTTATAACATTTACAAATATATAAACTTTAACATTGCACTAGAAAGTTGACTACATGATCAGTACCAAGATCTTTCTCAAAACAAATACAGTCCATTTGAGGTCAAGGTGCTCCTATAATCCCATATTTCTCCCTTTAATTTCAGTTGAACTAGGAAAATATCAATTTGGGAGTTATCAGGTTAATACTGAGATCGTATCAAAATTATAATGTGTACCTATGATAAAATGTTTAAAAATACTTGCAAACTACTAAAATTCTACTAACAGCTTCTATGAGCTTCCAATAATTGAGAGAAAAATAGAAAAAAAAAACCCAGATGCACAAGCTTGATAGGAGCCTGGCTTTGTGCTTGTCACATGTCACCACATCTAATTCCAACAACTCTATAAGCAAATGAAGCTCACAGGCTAGGTGACTTAGCCAGTATCAGAGCTCCTAAGTAGCAAAATAAGATCAGATCTGAAGATTAAGTCTTTGGCACCAAGGCCTATTTTCTTAATTAGTAAGCTGGCATGGTTTTCTAATTGGGATTTTCGAAAGAGCTAGAGAGGCAATGAAAGCTAGACAGACCATATGCAGTAGAAAACAGATAAGCATAGTTTATTCCCAGAGCTACTAGTTATCAACACCAAAGGAAACTTATGGTTGCTTTATTCTGTAGTTCTCTCAGGGGAAATGGCACCATGGGGGTGGAACAACTTCAAGTCATTTTCTTAAAACTGAAACAAGCAATAGAAAAGGTCAGAAATGCAAACAACACTGGAGAGAACATCATGAATAAATCGAGATTCATAATGAATAATCAAAGATTAAGAAAAAAATTAAATAGGTAATGTAAAAATATCCAGCGTAAAGGGGACTCTAATTTAGGAGATCTGTATCATCAACATTTTATACTTTGAACATATGCTTTTGTATCTTTCCAAATTAAAGTCCTAAAATTCAGACTGTTCTCATAGGGATGTCTTTTTATTCCTTAAATCATGTAAGATCGTCTTCTCTAGCCTTTTCTCGGTTGTTCTATGTTTCTTTTGATGGACAAAAAAATGCACAACATGTTCCAAGCGTAAAGACACTGTGATGACCCATGATTAATTTGAGGTCAACTTTCAAATTTCACTGGCCCTTCTGCCAACTATAAGTGAAAAGAAAAATGTGTTACATTTCACAACTGTTATCAAAGCCCACCTGTCAGAGGATTAACTATTTCTCATTCTGCCCTCTCTGAGCAACTTTGGGTTTTCCAATAGTCAACTTCAAAAAGAAGGCAAGAGTTCACTCATGGGGGAAAGAAAGGAGTATTCTTTTTCACAAATCCTTTGGAAGAGTTTCCTGAATTAATCATTTGTTAGTCAGCATTCTTTGCTGGGCTTGTGTCATTTTAGAATTTTATCATTTACTATTTTTTAAATTCTAGGAGATAAATGAAATAAATACCAAGAATACCAACCTGTGGGAAATCTAAATTTCCATTTTTTTTTCCTTCTAATTATAGTTACTTAACTTCAAAGCCAGGCAGGAACTGAAATACTTAGAAGCAAGGACAACTTAGTTATCTCTTTGTGTCCTCACTTTTTAATTAGTTCTGCCTCAAGTGCCAAAGAAGTACACCCAGTCCCAACTATATTTTAAAGAGGAACAACTATATTTTAAAGAGGAACAGAAAGACCCACTTTTGATGCTTCCAAAATCTCACTGATGAGTATTATTTCTTAACCTGTGTTACACAATAATTAAATACTAGCAGTAAACAAAAAACCAACTCTCTAGTTCTGCAACAGCTCCTAAACTGTGGCCTACAGCGTTTAGCAAACTCTCAGGGTGTTGTGGAATATTTTAAATTTTCGAGGGAAACACAGTGATACTTGCTCAATACCTCAAAAACTACTAGCTCCAGGTGGTTCACAGCTTGAACATTACATTGTGCTATATTCCTTTCAATGACATTATTTCTTTGTGGAGCTGACTTTTAAGCAGCTGTTAGCAGTTGCTGTAATAAAAAACAAGAACAATGCTAAAAATCTACCTAGAACAGGAAATGAGGGTGGCAGTGTCCAATCTGATTCCAAGGTTTCAGACACTGGTGTAATGACCAACAGGGATACATTTCCCATTAGTAGTTATGGCTGTTTAAGAATAAAATAAAGATATTATTTTTTCTTTCAATTATATGCTATCTTCTCAAATAGCTACTAAGTTGTTAGGACATAACTACTTATTAGGTTGTGTCAAAGGAAAATAAATCTCAGAACCCAAAATCACTAAGTCAAAGGTTAAAGTCAAGCTGGGAACTGCCTCAGACAAACCTGCCTCCCATTTTATTCCTAAATAAGATAGCTACAAAGAAAAAGAAGCTACATACCACCCTCACGATTTGCCCACATGGGCCTTAAGATCTTTACCCTAAAACAGTTCTGTTGAATTTCACCCTGGCAATGTATTAATAAATTGATAGCTCATCTTCACAAGTGCCAAACAAAAGACAGAACACTAAAATCATCCTTCTGCTCACCTGAGACAAATGCTTATCTGATTGCTGCCTCTGCCCTATTGTTTATGTGAAAATGCAGACTCACTGAGCCAGTCTAAGACAAAAGTGATTATTCCTCTATCCCTCCTGCACATGTAAATTGTACATTCAGTGAAAGGCTAATCAAAGACCCAAAAGAAGGCAACCTTTTGTCTCCCATCCACCTATGACCTGAAAGCCCCCACTTCGAGTTGTCTCACTTTTCCAGGAGAACCAATGTATATCTTACACATTTGATTGATGTCTCATGTCTCCCTAAAATGTATAAAACCAAGCTGTGCCCCGACTACCTTGGGCACATGTCCTCAGGACCTCCTGAGGTTCTGCTACGGATGCATCCTTAACCTTGGCAAAATAAACTTTCTAAATTTATTGAGACCTATATCAGATACTTTTGGTTTTACAGTTGTTTGGATTTAACTACGTAACAAATGAACTGGGAAATATTTCTGGGCTAACGGCATCATGAAAAAATTACTGAGAAAATTTGGGAACCTGTTCTATAGACTCAAGAGACTCCATGTCATATAGGCACCTTTCTTGTCCCAGCTAATTTTAAATTTCACTCTTCTGAACAAATGCCCTCTGAGTGCCAGTTATCCCTGCAAGAAACCCTTCTACCTCAGTCTCAGCAGAAAACATCCACTTATGTGGAAATACTTACCATTTGCACAAAGAAATCCTCACACCTCACTGCCAGGCAGCAGGAGGAAAGAACAGGGGTTAAAAGCAAGTGTTCTGCAGACAGACTACAAGCAAGTTGCTTAGCCTTCCTATGCCTCAGTTTCCTTGCGTTGTAAAGTGGGGATAATAATGCCTACTCCACAGGGTTACCGTGTAGCTTCAATGACAAGTTATAGGCAAGGACACTTCATTTTCATTTAAAACAAAAAGGAAAATCTGAAATGCATGGCACAACTCCTGGCATACAGATCTTCAATAAATGCTGGGTATTATTTTTACTCCTGTCCCTGTATGGAGCATGACCACTGGGTTCCAAGCTCTATTCTACTTGGAAATCAGGCCACAGTCCCGTTAAGGATGGTGCTGAGTTTACTGGTGGCAGCGAGCGAACGCCCTACTCCAGCAGAAAAGGAGCAGAGGCCGCGGGAGGGAGAACTTTTTTTTAAAGGACTGATCTGAGGTCCTTGGCTAGCAACTTCCCCCAGTGCTCTGGGGTTCTGAAGACACAGCTCGGTGCACATTCACTTCTGACACAGGAGAAACAATTCAGAGGCCATGGATCTACTCCAGGACGGTCCTCATATAACGAAATGAAATGTTCAGAAACTGGTTTATTTTTCTCTTGGGCCCATTTCTTTCTCGACATCCTTAGAGGACAGAAGGCAGCCCTCCCAGTTAATCTTTCCTTCTCAACCTTGCAGCTTCCCGGCCACCTCTATGTGGCTTTTTGGACTCCTCTCACCCTCAGCGGTTCCCAAGGTGACACCTTGAACCCCAGGGCGGTACCTCGAGGCTCCGCCCCAGCCCGCAGTCCCCTCCCACCCCGTGCCCACCCAGGC
>NW_012100543.1:2598910-2605155 GCF_000951045.1 Mandrillus leucophaeus | reverse complement strand
GCCATTTACAAATGCCTCCCTGCCCTCTCCATAGGACTATTACACACAACGATGGAAGGCAAAGTGCTTGGCTCACTGTAAAATGCCTCATTAATATCAGGGTTAGTGTCACAGGGACCTATCTTCAAGCTACAAATTTCATAGCTGTAGACGAAGCTACTTTTAAAGACTCATTCGTTCATCTGCCTCTCCATCCAATATGTGCCTGGCCTGTTCCCTGTTAGAGCCACAGAGAAATGGGACACCATTTCTGCTCTCAGGGTGCTTACTTTCTGGAACTGTGATCTCCCACTTCCCACCCTCCACCCATTGCAGGTTCTTCACACAAGGAAAAAGAGCCACAGCTTGTATAGTTTGAGACAAACTCCCCAATAATTGTGATAATCCATCTTCCACTCCCTTACATTTGGGAAGGATGTAACATGCAATAGTCAGAAGACAAAGAAAAAGGGATGGATTCCAGAAGGTTTCTTATGATTAATGAGAATGGAGCTCGGAGGTGGGAAAGAGCACTCTTACTGGGGATTACACAAGGCACCAGGAACAGGAATCATGAGAGGTGGTCCTACACCACCCTAGCCCCAATTTGAAGCTGCTACTCAAACTCAGTGATCCCCCAGCATATCTGTTTCCACTTTATTGTCCTTTCTTCCCATCCACATCTTGCCCATCCATCAAAATTACAGGCTACCTCAAGTCTATTATGACCACTTCCAGCCTATGAAGATCTCTGCTCCCTTCATGTGTGACCCTCACTGGCACTGAAGACAAACAGCCTTCTAGTGTTGACTGTTTGAGTTTGCACATTTGACTTCCTTGATCAGATAGTTAAGGTTTTCAGTTTCCTAGAGGATAGGGTTTTGCCTGCATACCTCTTGTGGTCTTTGCATGGGAGGACACCTACAAAATGGTAGGTACTCAGTAAGTGTCATGTGTCACAACTGATATATTTTGGACTGGTTTACATAAAATTAGGGAGCATCAGAAGATGTGTTTCAGCTGTGGTCTTCTCTCATCTAGAGTCGGGGTAGAATACATATGTCCAGGTGGAGTAGAGATGAAGGTGGAGGCAGAGAGAGCAGGAAAGGGTAGGAGGAAAAGAGGAGGGAGGAATCCTTAGACCTGCGGTGTAACTGCTGTGTAGTTTATGCATGGAACTTAATGAAATGATTAATCTGTACCAGATGGGTCCAAAGGCAATGAAATTAATAACTCTATTTGGAAGGGAGGAAAGAGAACTCATTATAACTTTTGAAGTAAGATTTGAATTTGAATCTAATTAGTCTTAACACTCATTAGCTCCATATCCTTAAACAAGCTATCTAATTAACCTTTTTGAATCTTAGGCTCCTCATTGATAAAAAGGAAGGTAATAATAATACTATGTAACAAACATTTAATTTGATAAGAAAATGAAGTAACATGTGAAAATAACCAGGTCACTGTGCCTAACATATATTTAATGACCAACCAATTTTTGTTGAAAACAAAACAAAAATCACATAAGAATGACAATGAAGGACCAGGATTCTACACTTCATGTCACATTTTGAAGTGGTAGCATAGGGTTTTTTTTTTTTTTTTTTTTCATACAAATATGGATGTGCCAGCCTGCCAGGCCCAAAGCCAGAGACTTCAAATATGAAACTCTGTGGACCAGAGGCATTTAACCCACCAAGTAATTTTCAGAGAACCTTTCTTAAGAGTTTCTGTTTAAGGCTTATCTTAGAAAGTACCCTGGAAGAACAACCAGATGATTTATTTCTAAATGAGCAGTATCAAAATTGTTATGCAGGTAGAGTGAAATTCTCATTTTGCTTTGTTTAAAGGGCTGGCCATAGCAGTCACAGAATACAAAGGTCCAGTTTTCAAGAGTGTACTTAACCATACTCCTTCTACCTTTGAAGACACTATTCTACAATGCTGATGGGTAACAATTCATTGTTATCTACAAACATCCAAAAATGAGCAGTGCTTCATGAAACTAAGTAAGCTTCTAAAACAGTCCCTTAAGCATGCAAATATTCAAGTTCTAAACTTATCTTAAAGAGTCATCATTATGGCTTACACAGAGATAGGTGCAATGACATTCAACAGTATTGGTAGTTCAAAGAGAAGTAGTTTGATGGTAACTTGAGGGTTCAAAAGGTTTTCCAAAAAATCAAGAGGAAATCTTTCCAAAGAAGCTAAGTTTTAAGGTCCAATTTTCTGAAATACCTATCTAATAATCCTAGAGAGTCAAAAGAAGTGGCTTCTGTAATACCAGACTATTACCACTTTATTTCTCCTCCCTGCCCCTAACTACTGAATTTTTTATTAAAGCCATAAGCTGCCATGGAACCTAACTTCTGTGCCCCTTCAATGTGGAACATGTGGTCATCAAAGAAGATATGGGGCCGGATCTTCACCAAGATGGGACTTTTGGGGGCTCCAGCAAGGAAAAGAGCTTCGTCTATCTCTAGACCCCAGCGTCGAAGGGTCTTCAGCACACGGGCGCCTGAACTGGCTGCACTCCTAGCTGTAACCAGGTAGGTCCTGATAGGACAAAGTAACCGTTCATTTTTGGCATAGAACTTCTTTTGCAGTCTGCCTAAATCTTCCAGAAAGCCTTTCAGGGGACCCTGTAAAAGGAACATATATCACAGCTGTGATACAGTGAGCCAAAGAAAGTGAATGCTAAAAAGCAGAGACCCATAAGATACAATACAAAGGATATAATACAGCATGACATGCAGTGTTATGAAGCTGATGGCAAAAGGCTAAAATTCGATAGGAATTTATGTGAATATGTTGTCTGATATGGAACCATCCTTGCATTCCTGGAATGTGCCTAAAATGACCATATGATTTAACATGTAAACCTATATACTTTAAATATGAAAGAATGTTCAATAAATAATTAAGCCAGGACAACAGACATAAACTATCCATGGTAAGCTGGAATAGCGGGTCACTCTAAATAAACTCTAATTAGTTACCAAAGCACTACTCTTTTAATTTGCTTTTTGTGAATGTGCATTTTAACTTTATAAAGTATATGCTTTTGTCTAGCTTAATGCTATTTGACTTGAATCTAACTGTGTCTTTCGTTTTTAACCTTTCCAAACACTTAGTTTTAGTATCTCTTGCGTAGAGCCTAGAATTGGATTTTGCTACGTGATACAACCTGAAAATCTTATTTTTTAAAACAATAGTTGTTTTTGTTCATTTACATTTATTTATATTACAAATATACTTGAGATTGTTTCTGTCTTGTGGTTTTATTGCATTTTTCATGTTTTAAAGATTTTAAAGGATTGTTCAATAATCTATGTCTTTCTTCTTTGTAGTTGTATATGGGTGGTTCTTCTGACATTTAAGAAGGTTTACATTATTTCCTTCTATAAATTACCTTTACAACTATAACCTTTTATAGTACCCTCAGTCCTCATTTTTAACAAGAATCCCAGATCTATTATTCTTCATAATGAGAAATAATGAAAGCAGGGTGTTTCTTCAATGTGTCTGTAGTCCTCTATTTCTTCTCCACCATCTAATTTTAGTCATTTATTTACTTTTCCTTGGTGTTTATTTACTTTTGCATTATTACATTTTGTTTTATTTCTATTTATCAAGTTTACATTTCATCCTTTGATTGGCTATTGTAACTGAAAATTCCAGCATACTTCTTCTGTAGACCTTCTTTCCCCATATTTTTCCATTTTTTGTTAGTTATGTAATTTGTACATCATACAAATTTGTTCTTTTGTACAGTTGTTTTAGTTCGAATTCTATGGTTAACTATATTATATGAATGTTTGTGCCTTTGTGCTTCTAGTCCTCCACGTGTTGGCCAAAATTTGTCCTGTAGTACTAATTTTCTCAAAAACATCTTATGGTAATAATCCCTGAGAATATGGTATATTCTCAACTGTATATCTGTTTCCTCTGTCCTTGAATAAACTTTTGGCTGGATATAGAATACATGATTTATATATAAGATTCTCCACAAGATCTTATAAGTAGTGCTCCACTGTCTTTTGCTTTTGAATGCTGCTCTTGAGAAGTTTGAGGGCCTCTTGTTTCCCATCCCACCTCTTCCACCACTTATATGAGTAGGTAGCCCAAATAATTATTTCTTCATTTTGAAGCCCAATAATTTCACTAGGCCTCTCAGTGATGGTCATTTTGATTCTATACCTCTATCATACAATATGGGCTTTTAATATTTAATATTTTAATCATTTAATATATAAATATCTTTTGATAATTTATCAGTTTTTAATTTATATTTTTACGTTAATTTGCATCTTTATATTTAACATCAATTCCCCTCCCAACATGATTTTAAAGTTCTTCTTCAGGGATACTACTTAGGCATATGCTGGGTCTTCTTTACCTGTTATCTATTTCTGTCATTTTTCTATATGTAATTGTATTTTTAATCTGTACCAGATGGGTAATATCTCTATTAGAAGGGAGGAAAGATTTACAGCATTCTATAACTTTCACATTTTATCATCTCTTCCTTGATTATTGCATTTTTACTTTATGATCTTGCTTTAAGTCTTTAAAAGTCATGGCAAATGTTCAGTCATAATTATCTGTATTATGTCAACTTTTTCTTGTAAGAGCTCTTCATCTGTTATTAGATTTTGTTCTTTTTTAATCTGCCTTTTTCTCATAGTATCTTTGAATATATTCAATGTCAGTTCTCTTTTTATTATTACTTGTACTGAGGTAGACTGGTTTTTCTTGGGACAATTGGTGGGTTTCTAGGGGAAGGTCAATGGGAATATTTGGAGACTGACTTGTTTTCATGATTCAGAGGCTCCCTTCTTTGCTGTCATGGAAACAAACTGTTTTCTGTAAACACGACTTATTGTGTAACCATTTACTTAAATTTTCTTTAAGGCTGTATATCTTAGGAAAAAACAAGTAAATATACTTTCTCATGGTAAGAGGCCAAACATATAGGTGAAAAAACTGGGACTGTTTTTTTGACAAGAGCAGCAAACTCATAGTGACTCTTGGCAGGAGCCACCATCATTGCAGTTAGTCTTTAAAACACAGAGGGGCACAGTTTCCCTTGCTGTTTTTGGATGATTTCCAAATGGAAGAAACAGAGAATGCTGAGTTTATATCACCATATTCAAATCAAGTATCCATCTCATTCTCTTTTACTTCTATTTTGGGGTATGTTTTGTAATTTATATATTTGCACAGTAGTACAGCATATAATTTATCAATAAAAATATAAAATTACTAGGGAAACTTAGAAAAAGCAAATACTAGGGAAAGACTGTTACTCCAACTCTGATAACGAGAAAACTCCAATCTAAAAAATAACTTTTCTTGAGCCCATCAAAGAGCTGAGATTTTAGGGTAACCAACTAGCATGAAAACTAGGGAAAAACAGGCATCTTCAAGAAGATGTGGAGTGCAAGAACTGTGTACTTTTGGTAGAGTGTTGAAAAAAGTTATACCAGATTCCATACAAGCAAGTACAAGCAATTCAAGTAATTTGAAAAAGACATTGAGAAAGAACTAGGGTGCACCAATGAGAGAGCATAGAAGCCCTGGGATCCACAGGCACGAGAAGTACACACTCTCTTTTAGGCTTTTCTCCATGGACTTCACTAGATGCTGATGACAAAGACTGCAGGCAGTAGGGTGATAGAATAAAGCCATCCTTGATGGTACAGGTGTGGAGGAGGGGAGCAGCTGCCACTGGGGGCAAAGACTAAAACTCCCCCAGTTGCTTATACCCTCAGAAACAAAGAGCTTAGACTACTAGAAGGGCTTCGAACACTGTTATCCTCCACGGCATGAGTAAAGATCCACGGTTACAGAAGAAAACATTCTAACTTTGGGAGGATAAGAGACTATCAAGGATCGGTACCATTAGATATTGGCTATCACTGGGGCATGGCAAGATCCAGGAGAATGTTCATCCCTAAGCCCTAGGAAGATAGAAAAAATAGCTGGGAAGGGGTAAGAACGAGGAGACCTTCTCTGCAGCAGACACACAGGGAAGGCCTACTGCTGAAAGTCGACTAGAACTCTGGAGAAAAACCCTCTGGCAAAGTTGATACCAGACAAGCTTGGATCTTGTGGTGCCATGAAGATAACCATAGCAACCACAAAATCTAAAACAAGTTTAACACCTGATTTGATTGATTCAATCTATCACAATAATTGCTAGTCCTACAGTAAAACAGAACAAAACAAAATGAACAATCTACTTTCAGGAGAAATTAAAAGAA
>NW_012100543.1:2591702-2594140 GCF_000951045.1 Mandrillus leucophaeus | reverse complement strand
TGAGAGAGCATAGAAGCCCTGGGATCCACAGGCACGAGAAGTACACACTCTCTTTTAGGCTTTTCTCCATGGACTTCACTAGATGCTGATGACAAGGACTGCAGGCAGTAGGGTGATAGAATAAAGCCATCCTTGATGGTACAGGTGTGGAGGAGGGGAGCAGTTGCCACTGGGGGCAAAGACTAAAACTCCCCCAGTTGCTTGTACCCTCAGAAACAAAGAGCTTAGACTGCTAGAAGGGCTTCGAACACTGTTATCCTCCACGGCATGAGTAAAGATCCACTGTTACAGAAGAAAACATTCTAACTTTGGGAGGATAAGAGACTATCAAGGATGGGTACCATTAGATATTGGCTATCACTGGGGCATGGCAAGATCCAGGAGAATGTTCATCCCTAAGCCCTAAGAAGATAGAAGAAATAGCTGGGAAGGGGTAAGAACGGGGAGACCTTCTCTGCAGCAGACACACAGGGAAGGCCTACTGCTGAAAGTCGACTAGAAATCTGGAGAAAAACCCTCTGGCAAAGTTGATACCAGACAAGCTTGGATCTTGTGGTGCCATGAAGATAACCATAGCAACCACAAAATCTAAAACAAGTTTAACACCTGATTTGATTGATTCAATCTATCACAATAATTGCTAGTCCTACAGTAAAACAGAACAAAACAAAATGAACAATCTACTTTCAGGAGAAATTAAAAGAATTAGACTTATGACCCAGATATCACAAATATAATAGAGGGAATTGAAAATAACTGTGATTAATATATTTAAATGTATGCTTTAAAGGTGGATACTATACATGAGTAGACTAGCAATTTTGGCAATTTTGGCAAAGAGATTGAAATGATAAGAGAGTTGAATGGAACTATATAAAGAGTGCCTAATGGATGTATCAGTAGACTCAACACAGCTAAAGAAAGAATGAGTGAACTTGAAGATAAGTCGATAGAAATTGCCCAAACTGAAAAGAGAGAAAGAGAAAAAGAAAGAGTGGGGAAAAAAACCCAGAGCATTGAAATGCTGTGGGACACACACACACACATACACACACACACACACACACACACACTCTTACACTCCCCTCTCATATTCAAGCCAAAGGAAATATAGACAATTGTGAAGGCAGTCAGAGAAAAATAGACACATTACATACTAAGGACTAAAGATACAAAATTCATAACATTTGTCGTCAGAATCTACACAAATGAGAAGACAACGGAAAAGCATCTTTAAGGTGCTGGAAGAAAAACATAGTAAGCCCAGAATATTACATTCAGTAAAAATAAAATATGGTTTTAAAAAATAAATAAGATTAAGACTTTTTAGGCAAAGAAAAACAGATTCAGTACCAGTAGATTTGTACTACATGAAATGTTAAAGAAAACAAAATAAAACAAAAGATCTCCTGGCAGAAGGAATATGATAACAGAGAAAAACCTGATCTACACAAAGAAAGGAAGCTCTCTGAAAATGATTAAAAGGAATTCAAATATGAAATACATATTTTGCCTCATCCTTATTTAGTAGAAGGTATTTAATTACCAAAAACAGAAATAGTAGTGGAAAAGAAAAATAAGTGTTGCAGTCCCCAAGTCACTAAGCTAAACGGAAAAGTTAAGCCTGGAACAGCTTAGAGACTATCTGCCTTCCATTCTATTCAAAGTCACTGCTATGCTCACTGAGATAACTACATATAGGATTGCCTTCTTTGGAGGGGCTAATTAGAAACTCAAACCTGCCTGGAGTCCTCCCTTTCCAGACCAAACCAATGTTCATATTACATATGTTGATTAATAAATATCTCATGTCTCCCTAAAATGGATAAAACCAAACTGTGCTCTAACCATATTGGGCACATGTCATCAGATCCTCCTGAGGCTGTGTCATGCGTGCGTATCCTCAACCTTGGCAAAATAAACTTTCTAAATTTACTGAGACCTGTTTCACATTTTCAGCGTTCACAGTAGCAAAGTATAGAGAGTTTATAGCATAGATAAAATAAAAATATACGACAACTGTAGCACAAAACAGGAGAGGGAGAGTTTGGCAGTTCATTGTTGCAAGGTTCTTACCGCACATATGATGTTATAGAGTATAACATTGTTTGACAATACATGGTGATTACTTAAAGTTGCATATTGTAAACACTAGAGTAACTAATAGAAATTTTAAATGAGTCATAAGCCAATAGTGGAGATAAAATAGCATGTAAAAACACACAGTAAATTCTTAAGTAAATAGGGGAAAAAAGAAAAGGAAAAGGAAACTAAGAATGGTTGGAACACAGAGAAAGCATAGGAAGATAGTAGATTTTAATCCAACCAAAGCTATGATCATGTTAAATTTAAACATCCTAAAAATAGCAATTAAAACACAGGGATTGCCAGATTGTATAAATAGCAGTACCAACTGTAATATCTATAAGAAAAATAAG
>NW_012100543.1:2585150-2587127 GCF_000951045.1 Mandrillus leucophaeus | reverse complement strand
CCATCATCTATCAAAATTTGTGGGATGCAACTACAGCAGTGTTTAGAGGAACATTTATAGCATTAAGTGCTTATATTAGAAGAGAGGTTTCAAATGAACAATCTCAGCTTCCACATTTAAAAACTTAGGAACAGCTGGCTCAGGAAAATTGATTAACCTCTGGCCAAACTGACCAAGAAAAACAACAACAAAAAAGAAAAGACACAAATTACTAGTATCAGAAATAAAAGTGGGGACACATCACTAAGGATCCTACAAATATTAAAAACATATTAGTAAAACACTGTAAAAGTTTATGTCCATAAATTCAGTCATTTAAATGAACAAATTCCTTGAAAAATATAAGCTCATAAACAGAGAGAAGAAAAGAATGAGAAAAGGAAGAAAAAGATAAATGGAAGTTCTATAGCTACCAAAATAATTGAATCAGTAGTTAAAAGCCTTCCAACAAAGAAAAAAGTTCAGGCCCAGATGGCTTCTTTGAAAAATTCTACCAAACATTTTAAATAGTTTGTATCACATTTTATGAAGGTAGTACTACCCTGTTACTATAGTCAGATTAAGGTATTACAAGAGAATAAAACTGTAGAGGATGAACATGAAGACATAAATGAATAAATAATACAAAATATTAACAAATTGGATTCAGTGATATATGAAAAGGATAATACCACATGACCAACTTGAATTAATACCAACAACGCAAAGCTGCCTCAGCTTTTACAAATCCATTAATGTAATTTACACCTCAACAGACTAAAGGAGAGAAACCACATGATTTTTCTCAATAGATGCAAATCAGGCATAGTCAAAATTCAACCTTCATTTATTATAAAAACTCTCAAAAAACTAGAAAGAGAAGGTAACTCCCTCAACCTGAAAAAAAGGCATCTAGAAAAGACCTATGGATAACAGTTAAGAGTGAAAGACTGATGTCCCCCTAAGATCTGGGTACGTGGCAAGGGTGTCCACCCTCATCACTGTTCTGAACATTGTACTGGATGTACTAGCAAGGTAAAAAGTCAAGAATGATAAATAACAGATACACAGCATGGAAACACAGAAATAAAACTGTCTTTAGTCACAGTCAACATTATTGTTGACTTAGAAAATCTCAATCTACAAAATTGTTGTGAGAACTAACAAGGAAATTGAACAAGGTTGCAGAATACAAAAACCAATTGTGATTCTATGTATTAGCAATAAATAATTGGATAGTAAGGATTTTAAAAGTACCATTTATGATAGTACCAAAATATTACAAAATGCATAGGTATAAATAAAAAAATGCAATATCTGTGTGCTGAAACCTACAAAAGACTAAAAAAAAAAAAAATTAAATGTTCTAAATAAATGAGGAGAGGAGAAATACCATGTCCATGGAAAGAAAGACTCAATATTATTAAGATATCTATTATCCCAAGCTCTAGCTATAAATAAAACAAAAATAAAAATAAAAATTCTCACAAAAATTTTCCCCCAGAAATAGATACACCTCTTAAATCTATATGAAAGTGCAAGGGAATCAGACTGTACTCTCTCTCTCTCTCTATATATATATTTTTGTTGTTGTTGTTTTTGTTTTGTTTTGTTTTTTTAAATTTTAACAAAGTTGAAGTACTCACACCACCTGGTCCTAAGAACTATTGTAGCCAGGTGCAGTGGCTCAGGTCTGTAATCCCAGCACTTTGGGCAGCTGAGGTGGGTGTATCACAAGTTCAGGAGTTCAAGACCAGCCTGGCCAATATGGTATTTTAGTCTCTACTAAAAATACAAAAAATTAACTGGGTGTGGTGGTAGGCGCCTGTAGTAGTCCCAGCTACTCAGGAGGCTGAGGCAGGAGAATGTCTTGAACCCGGGAGGCAAAGGTTGCAGTGAGCTGAGATCACGCCATTGCACTCCAGACTGGGCGACAGAGCGAAGACTCCGTCAAAAAACAAACAAAGAAAAAAAACTACTATAAAACTACAATAATCA
>NW_012100543.1:2581315-2585100 GCF_000951045.1 Mandrillus leucophaeus | reverse complement strand
GATATATGAAAAGGATAATACCACATGACCAACTTGAATTAATACCAACAACGCAAAGCTGCCTCAGCTTTTACAAATCCATTAATGTAATTTACACCTCAACAGACTAAAGGAGAGAAACCACATGATTTTTCTCAATAGATGCAAATCAGGCATAGTCAAAATTCAACCTTCATTTATTATAAAAACTCTCAAAAAACTAGAAAGAGAAGGTAACTCCCTCAACCTGAAAAAAAGGCATCTAGAAAAGACCTATGGATAACAGTTAAGAGTGAAAGACTGATGTCCCCCTAAGATCTGGGTACGTGGCAAGGGTGTCCACCCTCATCACTGTTCTGAACATTGTACTGGATGTACTAGCAAGGTAAAAAGTCAAGAATGATAAATAACAGATATACAGCATGGAAACACAGAAATAAAACTGTCTTTAGTCACAGTCAACATTATTGTTGACTTAGAAAATCTCAATCTACAAAATTGTTGTGAGAACTAACAAGGAAATTGAACAAGGTTGCAGAATACAAAAACCAATTGTGATTCTATGTATTAGCAATAAATAATTGGATAGTAAGGATTTTAAAAGTACCATTTATGATAGTACCAAAATATTACAAAATGCATAGGTATAAATAAAAAAATGCAATATCTGTGTGCTGAAACCTACAAAAGACTAAAAAAAAAAAAAATTAAATGTTCTAAATAAATGAGGAGAGGAGAAATACCATGTCCATGGAAAGAAAGACTCAATATTATTAAGATATCTATTATCCCAAGCTCTAGCTATAAATAAAACAAAAATAAAAATAAAAATTCTCACAAAAATTTTCCCCCAGAAATAGATACACCTCTTAAATCTATATGAAAGTGCAAGGGAATCAGACTGTACTCTCTCTCTCTCTCTATATATATATTTTTGTTGTTGTTGTTTTTGTTTTGTTTTGTTTTTTTAAATTTTAACAAAGTTGAAGTACTCACACCACCTGGTCCTAAGAACTATTGTAGCCAGGCGCAGTGGCTCAGGTCTGTAATCCCAGCACTTTGGGCAGCTGAGGTGGGTGTATCACAAGTTCAGGAGTTCAAGACCAGCCTGGCCAATATGGTATTTTAGTCTCTACTAAAAATACAAAAAATTAACTGGGTGTGGTGGTAGGCGCCTGTAGTAGTCCCAGCTACTCAGGAGGCTGAGGCAGGAGAATGTCTTGAACCCGGGAGGCAAAGGTTGCAGTGAGCTGAGATCACGCCATTGCACTCCAGACTGGGCGACAGAGCGAAGACTCCGTCAAAAAACAAACAAAGAAAAAAAACTACTATAAAACTACAATAATCAAGACAATGTAATATTGATAAAAGGATGAATATCTATATTAAAAGAACAAGACAGAAAGTCACCATTTTCAACAAATAATGCTTGAACAATTAAGATATCCAGGAAATTAGAATAAGCAGGAAAAATGAACCACAACTTGTACTTTGCACAAATACCATATTGACTCACAAGAGACCGTAATCCTAAATTAAAAGCCTAAAACCATAAAATTTCTATATAAAAAGTCAGGAGATAATCATTGTGGCCTTGGATTAGGCAAAGATTTCTTATATATGATATTAGAAGTGCAATTTCTAAGAGAAAAAACTGATAAATCTGACTTCATCAAAATTATAAGTTTCTGCTCACTGAAAAGCACTGAAAGCTGTTAGAAGAATGAAAAACAAGCACAGGCTGAGAGAAAATATTTGTAAAACACATGCCTGATAAAGGATGAGTATCCAAAACATATGAGGAACTCTCAGAAGTCGATAACAAACCAAAAACCCAATAAAATGAGGAAAAGATCTGAACAGGTACTTCACCAAAGAAGATACATGATGGAAAAAAGCACCTGATAAGATGCTTAGTAACGTTGGTCATTAAAGAAATGCAAGCTAAAACTACAAGGAGATTTTTTTTTTTTATAAACACGAAAATTGCTTAAATAAAGAAAGAAAAGAAAAATACTCAATACTACCAAATGCCAGCAACAATGCAAAGCAACAAAATCATGCATTGCTTTTAGGAATGCAAAATGTTATGGTCATTTGGGAAAATAATTTGACTGTATCTCATCAAATAATGATACAGTATACTACTTATCACATGACCTAGCAATTCCACTTCTAGGTATTTAAAAATGAAATGAAATCTTATATTTACACAGAAATTTGTATTCAAATGTTTAAAAGTAGCTTCATTTATAAATGTCAAAGACTAGAAATGACCTACTCCTTCAACAGGTAAAAGAATAAAGAAAACATGGTACATCCACAGAATAGAATACTACTCAGCAATAAGAAGGAGCCAAGTACTGGTACATGCAATGACATGCATTATGCTATAATAAATAAAACAAGTCAGATTGCATCCCATATGATTCCATTTATGTGACACCTGGAAAAGGCAAAACTATAGAAAAAGAAATCAGATGAGTAGTGGTTGATGGGGTCTGGAGATAGGGTACTAGGATGACTACAAAGGGACATGAGGGAATTTAGTGATTTAATGAAACGGTTGAGTATGTATTTTTATGTTAGTGGTTATTTCACAATTATATATATTTGTTAAAACTCTTAAAACTATCCACTTAAAATTATAAATTTTACTCTATATAAATATACCTCAAAAATTCTGTTACACACACACACATACACACACACACTTAGAGACCATTATCCCAGAACGGTGAGACAAGAGATAGGGATCAAATCAGGAGATATCAGTTACTTGTCACTGTACTACATTGGAGATTGGAGGCTCATAAACTACATTCGGACTTGTTCAATTAATCCTCTCCAGCTGTCCCATTTGCTGGTGACTTTCAGACCTCTTCCATTTGACAAAATTAAGATATTGTCATGACCAAACCACCACCCTACTAGCAACATACTTGAATGTCTTCAGTAGGAGTTGTACCTCACAGATTCTTTCTCATCAATGGAACACTCAGCAAAGCCTTCTGGCCTTTATGGAAAATCACCTTTTTTATGTAAAAAATGTCATGGTTTTTAAACTGGCAGAAGTACTGCATAATAAAGGAAAGCATGAAATTTGTTGGGTATTCCTGCAATAAGTAGAGTTGGGATTCACAATTTTAATTGTTTAATGGGAGAAAAAGGCCATTTAAGGAGCAAAAATAAGTGAGAATACATAAAACTAGGAAGTTTCTGCGAAGCAAAGGAAACAGAGTGAAAAGGCAACCTATGGAATGGGAGAAAATATTTGCAAACTATACATCTGATAAGGGTTAATTTCCAAAATATACAAAGAATTCTTACAACTCAACAGCAAAATAAAAACAAATTAAGCTGGTTAAAAATGGGCAAAGGACTTGAATAGACATTTCTCTAAAGAACACATACAAATGTCAATGGGTGTATGAAAAGGTACTCAACACATTAATCATCAGAGAAATCCAAATAAAAACCACGATCAAATATCAAATTTTACTAGTCAAGATGGCTATTATAGAAGACAAAACAAAACAAAGATACCAAATGTTGGGGGAGTATGTAGAGAATGTGGAACCCTCATACACTGTGGGCAGAAATGTAAAATTGTGTAGCCGCTGTGGAAAACAGAATGGAAATTTTTCAGGAAAAACTAAAACCAGAACAACTGCCAAATGATTCAGTAATCCTCCTGTTGAGTATATATCCAAAAGAAATGAAAGCAGGATCTCAAAGAGCTATGTAAACTGCAATGTTTACTACAACATTATTCACAATGGCCAAGATTTGGAAATAACCCAAAT
>NW_012100543.1:2570668-2579870 GCF_000951045.1 Mandrillus leucophaeus | reverse complement strand
AGTAGTATTTCCTGTTACTCGCATACTTCTTATTATGGGAAGATCATACAAGCATTTCCAAAAGTATAGATAAAATAAGGTTAAAATTAAAAATAAAGTTATCAGCAGTGAATGCATCAAAGTGAGCAGTTCATGGAAGAAAGAAAGAAAGAAAGCTCCAAAGATAAAACAGTAAGAAGGAGTGGCCTGCCTAAAATAACTTAAACATTCATCAGAATGGACCAATATTGATATTTATATAGAATAGAAAATAAATAAGTACATAAATAAGTACATACAAATTAATTAGCACTCATTGAACCTACCTGAGCAAGAGGCTTACTTTCACATAATGTATCATACTGGAAGAATTTGTCCAACCCATGCTCCTTGGTAAAATGTTCAGACTCATCAGAGAAGAGGACAGCATCCCCATCAAAGGCTACACGGAGCTGGGTGTCACAGTAAGCCATGTCTTTGGCTCCATCAAACATTGTGGCAGAGGCAATACCTGATAGATTATGGAGACTGATTAATACTCTTCTTAGGTCCATGCGTTATAGTTTCTACCATTAAAAAAACAAATTCTCCCAGACCTTATGTTTTCTCTCTAGCTATTACTTGATGGCTCAACTCCTCTTCACAACCACAGATCTCAGAACAGTTGTCTATGCACTGCCTCTGTTTCTATAGGAATGGGAACATGTAAAATGGATTGTAGGACAATTACTGAGGATGTCCATTTCCAGGAAAGTCAAAGCTCTAAAGGACAGACTTAAGTGTTGCCCCATGTGGAAAAACTTCAGAAGAATATCCAACAAGACCATAAGCCTCATAATCATATGCAAAACTTAATGTAAGTAACCATTAGTGTAAACCTCTTTATTAACTAGAGGAATAAAATCAGACTAATACCTTCTTGTATTGCCTCTTGAACTTTTTCAGAATCTGCAGCAATATACAAGTTGGTAAGATATGCCTTCAAATAGCCAATTGGGTTTTTTCCGCCGGTCAGACAGAAGCGGTCAATCAGTAAGCCTATTATCAGACAAGAAAGACTTTGTTATGACAGAGATTAAAGACAAAATGCTGTAAATCCAAGTAAAAGTTACCTTACAGATAACTGAACTTATTTGTAAATTCAACTGGCTTTATTTGTGAACCTAAAGGAAAGTTACCTTAGAAATAAACTTTTATCCCAGCACTTTGGGAGGCCGAGACGGGTGGATCACGAGGTCAGGAGATCGAGACCATCCTGGCTAACACGGTGAAACCCCGTCTCTACTAAAAAATACAAAAAACTAGCCGGGCGAGGTGGCAGGCGCCTGTAGTCCCAGCTACTTGGGAGGCTGAGGCAGGAGAATGGCGTAAACCTGGGAGGCGGAGCTTGCAGTGAGCCGAGATCTGGCCACTGCACTCCAGCCTGGGCGACAGAGTGAGACTCCGTCTCAAAAAAAAAAATAAAAAAAAACTTTTAAAATCGTCTTATAGCACCAATATTTAAAATTCCTAAACTATTTTATGTAATAGTGGTTGTGTTTGGTACATTATAGTTTATATGCATAGTATATTCACATAGATCATGCCATTTTATTCTCACAAACATACTGAAGGTATTATTATCTTCATTACAGGAAAGGAAAGTTAGACATAAAGACTTAATCTAACACACTGATGTAGATGCATAGAGCAGACTTGAGCCCAAGTGTTTGACTCTTGTCTAGGCTAGAACAGGGTACTTTTTCTTGAACTACAGCCTGCTCACTTACTGTAAAGGTCTATTAAGATGTGGCTCTTGAGATCGTGCTACAGGACTCTAGCCTGGCAACAGAGTGAGACTGTCTCAAAAAAAAAAAAAAAAAAAAAAAGGCTCGATCTCAAAACCATACAATTACATGGAAAATAAACAACCAACCTGCTCCTGAATGACTTTTGGGTAAACAATGAAATGAAGGCAGAAATCAAGAAATTATTTGAAGCTGATGATAATAAAGATACAACATACCAGAATCTCTGGGACATATCTAAAGCACTGTTAAGAGGAGAGTTTATAGCATGAAACACCTTTATCAAAAGATAGAAAGATCACAAATTAACAACATAACATCACACCTAGAGGAACTAGAAAAAAAAAGAAAGAAAAAAACTAACCCTAGAGCTAACTGAAGAAAAGAACCATAATCAAAGCTGAACTGAATGAAATTGAGATGTGAAAAAATATACGAAAGATCAACAAAACCAAAAGTTTGTTATTTGAAAGAATCAATAAGATTGATAGACTGCTAGCTAGACTAACAAAGAAAAAAAGAGAGAAAAATCCAAATATACACAATCAGAAATGACACAAGTGACATTACTACCAACCTCACAGAAATAGTAAAAACAAAAACCCCTCAGATTGTTACAAACACCTCTATGCATAGAAACTGGAAAACCTAGAAGAAATAGATAAATTCCTGGAAAAATACAACCTCCAAAGATTGAACCAGGAAGAAACTGAAACCCTGAACTGACCAATAACAAGTTTCTAAATTGAATCAGTAATAAAGAGCCTATCAACCATAAACAGCCCTGGACCAGATGGATACTCAGCCAAATTTTACCAGACATATAGGAACTGGTATGAATCCTACTGAAACTATTGTAAAAAATTATGGAGGAGAGACTCCTCCCTAATTTATTTTATGAGGTCAACATAACTCTGATACCAAAACCTGGCAGAGACACAGAAAAAAGAAAGCTTCAGGCCAATATCCCTGAAGAACACAGATGCAAAAATCCTCAACAAAATACTACCAAACCAAATCCAGCAGCACATCAAAAAGCTAATCTACCATGATCAAGTAGGCTTTATTCCTAGGATGCATAGTTGGTTCAACATACACCAATCAATAAATGTGATTCATCCAATAAATAGAACTAAAAGTAAAAACTATATGATAATCTCAATAGATGCAAAAATGGCTGTCAATAAAATTTAACATCCTTTCATGTTACCCCCCTCCCCCATAAAAGCCTCAACCTTGAAGGAACATACTTCAAAATAATAAAAGCCATCTATGACAAACCCAGGGCCAATATCATACTGAATGGGCAAAAGCTAGAAGAACTGGAATAAGACAAGGATGCCCACTCTCACCATTTGTATTCAACATAGTCCTGAAGTCCTAGCCAGAGCAGTCAGGCAAGAGAATGAAAAAAGACATTCAAATAGAAAGAGAGGAACTCAGATTATCTCTCTTGGAAGATGATATGATTTTTCACCTAGAAAATGCCATAGTTTCTGCCCCAAAGTTCCTACCTCTGATAATAACTTCAGCAGTTTCAGGATACAAAATTAATGTGCAAAATCAGTAGCATTTCTATATACCAACAGTGTTCAAGCTAAAAGCCAAATAAAGAATGCAATCCCATTTGCAATCACCACACACAAAATTAAAATACCTAGGAATACAGCTATCCATGGAGGTGAAAAATCTCTAAAAGGATTACAAAACACTGCTGAAAAAAAATGAAAGACAACACAAACAAATGGAAAAACATCCCATGATCATGAATAGGAAGAATCAATATTGTTAAAATGGCCATACTGCTCAAAGCAATTTACAGATTCAATGCTATTCCTATCAAACTACCAATGACATTTTTCACAGAATTAGAAAACACTATTTGGAAATTCACATGAAATCAAAAAAGGGCTTGAATAGCCACAGCAAACCTTAGCAAAAAGAACAAAGCTGGAGGGATTACATAACCAAGCTTCACACTATACTACAAAGATACAATAACTAAAACAGCATGGTACCAGTACAAAAACAGACACATAGACCAATGGAATGGGTTAGAAAACCCAGAAATAAAGCCACACACCTACAACCATCTGATCTTCAACAAAGTCAAGAAAAACATGCAATGGGGAAAGGACTCTGTATTCAATAAATGGTGCTGGGATAACTGGCTAGCTATATGCCAAAGATTGAAATGGGACCCCTTCTTTTCACCAGATACAAAAATTAACTCAAGATGGATTAAAGACAATGGGCGTCTGAAGTCGAGGCCTGCCCAGGGTCCCTGTGGCCAGCTCTGCCCAGCTCCCGTCAAGGATCTGTCCTTTCTGCCCATTCCATTCCTAGACCTTGGATGGGTGCTGGTTCATCTCAGCTCCTTAAGTAGGGCTTAAGGGAACCGGACATTTCTAGGCTTCAGCTGTTTGATATTTCTGTTAAACAGACACAGAGACTGTCTGCTTTCATTCTCTCTCCCCTAGCTTCCCCATAAGCATTTCGCACATTTTTATTTGTTTGGAGTAGATAGGACCCAGTCCTCCTTCTCTCTCTTAGGCAGCTGACACATTGTTTGCAAAGTTCTGTCCCCTGCTTGGCATATACCTACTCAGTCAGAGGCCTGCAGGTAGGACAGAGGGCGTGCAGAATGGATCTTGCTTGGCCAGTGCCTTAGTGTGTGACCTCCAGTTAACTCCGTGAGCAAAGTGGGCCAGACATTCTCACCAGAACACTCTATATATCTCCTTGGGGCATGTCCCAAGCCCTCGAGGAAAACCTAGGAAATACCAATCTGGACAGGCTCTGGCAAAGATTTCATGATGAAGACACCAAAAGCAATTGCAACAACAAGAAAAAAATTGACACATGGGAGCTAATTAAAGAGCTTCTGCATAGCAAAAGAAACAATCACCAGAGTAAACAGACAGCCTATAAAATGGAAGAAAATATTTTCAAATTATGCATTTAACAAAGGTCTAAAATCCAGAATTTGTGAGGTATTTAAACAGATTAACAAGCAGAAACAACCTCATTAAAAAATGGGCAAAGGACATGAATAGACACTTCTCAGAAGACATACATGCAGCCAACAAGCATATGAAAAAAATGCTCAACCTCACTAATCATTAGAGAAAATCAAATCAAAACTACAATGAGATTATCATCTCATATCAATCAGAATGGCTACTGTTAAAAATCAAAAACTGACCTGCTGATGAGGTTGTGGTTAAAAAGGAACACTTACGTGCTGCTTTTGGTGGTGTAAAATAGTTCAGCTGGTATGGAAAGCAGGTTGCAGATTTCTCAATGAATTTTAAACAGAATTACCATTTGGCCCAGCAATCCCATTGCTGGGTATATGCCCAAAGGAATATAAATTGTTCTACCATAAGAATATATATATGGCAGGGCATGGTGGCTCACGCCTGTACTCCCAGCAGTTTGGGAGGCTGAGGTGGGCAGATCATCTGGGGTCAGGAGTTTGAGACTGGTCTGATCAACATGGAGAAACCCCACCTCTACTAAAAAAATACAAAATTAGCCGGGCGTGGTGGCACATGCCTGTAATCCCAGCTACTCGGGAGGCTGAGACAGGAGAATCACTTGAACCCGGGAGGCAGAGGTTGCGGTGAGCCGAGATAGTGCCATTGCACTCTAGCCTGGGCAACAAGAGCAAAATTCTGTCTCAAAACAAACAAACAAACAAACAACCAACAACAACAAAAAACCAGAATATATGCACACAAATGTTCATTGCAGGACCATTGACAATAGCAAAGACATGTAATCAACCTAAATGCCCATTGATGATGGACTGGATAATCAAAATATAGTGCATATATACCGTGGAACACAACCATAACAGAGAATGAGATCATCTTTTTTGCAGCAACATGGATGGAGCTGGAGGCTGTTATCCTAGGTGAATTAATGCAGCAACAGAAAACCAAATACCACATGTTCTCACTTATAAGTGGGAGCTAAACATTGAGTACACATGGACACAAAGAAGGGAGCAATAGACATCAGGGCCTACTTGAGGGTGGAAGGTGGGAGGCAGATGAGGATTGAAAAATTACCTATTGGGTAATATGCTTATTACCTAGGTAATGAAGTAATCTCTACACTAAACCCTCATGACATGCAATTTAGTCATATAACAGTGAATTATCATCATTAAACATTACTATAACATCAAATGCTTTTGTAAATCAGTAACTGTAACAAAATAACACTGGCTGTCTGAAAGGGGTTTGTAAAATAGGCACCTTCATATACTATGGGTAAAAGTATACATTGGTACAAGCTGTCTAGAAAGTGATTTGATGATACGCAATATGTATTAAGAGCTTTTAACAGCTTTGTACCTTTTGACCTAAGATTCTTTAGTTTTTTAAAAAGGAATATTCTGAAATTCTGATAAAGATTTCTATAAAAAGGTCTGTTTAGGGTTATTTATAAAAGCAAAACGTTCAACAATGTGACAGTAGTTATATAAAGTATAGGATTATCCAAATGATAGAATATGTACCAATTCAAAGGATTTTTTTTAGATATATGATAAACTGGGTAGCTACACATGATATAAAGCAGAATACTGTCTAGTTAGTTGTTTATCATTTGTATGGACCAGGAGAGTCGGTCAGGTCCATTAACTGTCTTGGTGGAAGTATCTGCTTTGGTATTAGAAAATGCTCTCATTTTTTCGCTTATGTCAATATTGGGCATATGTGGCACAAAAGTGTGCTCTGCAAATCCCTAAATCATGTGAATTTCATCACTCAGAAATTATTTGGTGACACCGAGACTCCAGAAATGATTAAAGCATCGTCCCTTTTCTTAAGGAGATCACAGTTCACTGAGGAGCCTGGCATGTAAAACATTTGTTATAATAAAGACCCCGGCAGACAGAGATACGAATTGCTTTCAGTACCCAGAGAAGGAAGTAACTAACTCTTCTGGGTCAAAAGATTTTTATTCCATGAACAAGGCTGCATGAGAAGGTTGTACACAATCAGTTCATCAGCAGAATTAACAGGTAAATAACTGATTTCTTATGCTTCCAGCCTTAATAGGTCAGCGTGGTGAGGGATAGATAGACCTTAATCACCTACTAAATCAATGTTAAATACTAGCTGTTGTTTACTAGGTGATTGTTATATGGCACTCATTTATGTTAAATTTTTTATGTTCTCTCTTTTTACTTCATAACACTACGAAGACTACACTTTTAAAAGGCAAAAATATTTTTAAATGTGCTTCAATGATTCCAGCCTTATAGTTAGAATAATATAAAGTAAAACTCATAACTTATATCTCGATTATTTGTAAATATGCCCAATTTAAACGTTATTTTAACTTCACACACCCATTTAGAAAATAGGCCAATTGTGCCTGAAATAATTCAGTTAGTTCCATAATAGGAAAAGTTGGAACTTTTTTTAAAGTCCCCAACACATTGATAGAAACACTGAAGAGACTAGAATCAATCAGATTTTCCATGTAAATTATTTTATGTGTGGGGAGAGAAAGCAGCCGGGGACAATCAGATTTTAAGAGTGGAAAGGAGAGGTGAAAACCTTTAAACCTTTAACACGAATCTGTGGTGAGCAAGAAGTTTGATCACACAGTAAAAACCTTTGGGTTGACGGCTCCTTGAAGTCAAGTTCAGAAGTGAAAAACATAAAACAGAGAAATATATTGCAGGACCTAGGATTAAGACTTTGAAATTCACACTTGACAAGTTAAGTCCAGAGCTTTGAGCCCAACTCTGTGCTGAAGTTAAAAATGAACATGGCCTCTCTTGTTCTGACATAGGCAAATAAACATTCCTGGCGCAGAAGGGGGTGTCAGTATCAAAGACGCTGCGTTTGGTTAAGCCACAGTTAGCAAAATAACATGGCTTCTCTCTTTCAGAGCAGAGAGCTGTTCTTCCACATGGTATTTATTTTACTTACCATAGTGATTGACGCTGTTTATAAGCCGCACTCCCACTTGGGCATGGTTATTAGTCATCAGTACAATATCAAATAAGTCCTGTTCATCAGGATATAGATCACGGAGTCTAGCATTGACATACTGTAGTGCCTGCAGGTTACAAACATAAATGTGTGTAAAGAGGGGCAGGCAAGGTGGTTTTGGGGAGGCCACAGAGGAAGCATCTCATCAGAGTCAAATTCAAGCTCTGAAGAATCTTCTCTGAGAGATTCTGGCTCCTTTAAGGAAGATTTATCCCATGCATTTCTGCATTATCAACCTCTCATTCATAGGAACTCAGTTAATGTTCAGAATACATCAGTAATGTTTGTTGAGAATTGTTTCAACTTTGGGTTCACTAGAATTATCTCTGGGGGACAGGTAGAGAGTAGGGTCAGGCTAATCCTTTTATGCTTTGTCTAGGTTTGATTGATTTTTAAAATCTGCTTTTATTGATCATCTAATGATTGTTTTTTAACTTTGAAAAATATGGACTGCTTCATGAATCTGCATGTCATCCTTGCCCAGAAGTCATGCAAATTGTCTCTGTTTCGTTCCAATTTTAGTATATATGCTGTCAAAGAGTACTTTGTGTATTAACATGTATCTTTAGGTTTGTAGCTCCTGCCCATGCTTTTACTATGACTCATAAGTACATTCTACCAACAACTTGTAGAGGTGTCATTTGTTTTTGTATGGTTAAAATGTTATTGTGTAATATTTATATAAGCAGATCAAAGTTGTAAGTGCTATACATTTCAGTGTAAGTTCAGAGAACCTTACCTTTTCTATTAAAATCACACCCCTAAGTGCCAACAGCATCTTTATTTTCTTAATATGCTATGTTTGGGGCCAGAAGAGCTAACGTGAATTTCATTTCACTGTAATATGGCGTTTTATTTCTACTACTCAGGATTATAAATTCATTATGGCTTCTTAGCACTCTTTCGAGGGAGAGAGGCTTCTGTTACAGGTCTCATGATTAGGACTTCACTTAGGGAAGGCTAACATACCAAATCTAGGGCTGTGGGCTGGAGTTCCTCCACAGTCTGGAAGCCTGTGCGAAATCATAAACTGACCTGGGTCAGCTAGAAGGAGACAAGAATGACAATGGTGGGCTAGGAATGATCTGGGAAATTGAATGCCCTCCCAAGGGTTGGCCTGGGTCCTTCCCTCGCCATCGAGGGTCCTGGCGGACCAAAGACAGCTTGCAGAGTACCTTGACGAAGCGGAACGCCGGACCTGGGGTCAGGATGACATTCTCATTGGTGAGCTGATACTCCATGTACTTTTCCAGACCCTCTTCCTCGTAGATTTTCCTGCCGTCCACCATGTTGAAGAGCGCGCAGGATGAGAGAGCAATGGTGATGGCGTTCTTGGGTTTGGGCTGCAGAGAGGGACGGCAACGGGAGGACAGTCACATAGCCAGGAAGGGGACAGGGTTGGGGCTCCTCCACGGGAGG
>NW_012100543.1:2520962-2569573 GCF_000951045.1 Mandrillus leucophaeus | reverse complement strand
GTTTGCAAAGTTCTGTCCCCTGCTTGGCATATACCTACTCAGTCAGAGGCCTGCAGGTAGGACAGAGGGCGTGCAGAATGGATCTTGCTTGGCCAGTGCCTTAGTGTGTGACCTCCAGTTAACTCCGTGAGCAAAGTGGGCCAGACATTCTCACCAGAACACTCTATATATCTCCTTGGGGCATGTCTCTCCCCGCTCCCCATGTGAATGTTAGAGTGATGGCTGGGAAAGTCGCTTGTCGGGAGACTGGAGCATCTCTCCAGGGCCTTCAGAGCTCCTTGTGCCAGGGGACTACAGTTATATTGAATCATTTTCCTAAACAGGAGAGGACTATTCTAGAGAAAAATCTCCTTTACTAAGGTGAGCAAGAAGTTATTAGGCATCCATGTATGATTTCAGATTGTTTCACACATGACTCAAAAAAGGATGTTTTTGTTTAGATGATTGAGTCAAATGCGATAGAGATGATGAATTGGGTAGGAATGCATGCTCTCCCAGTGGCTGGATCTGGATCATTCGCTCTGCTTCCAAAATCTTAATCTCAAAACTAACTTTTTTTTGTTTAATTGCTTATGTGGTCAGGCCTAATTAAAGACTCAAAGCCCCACACAATCTGACACTCTTTTTCTCTTGTGGTGACCATTTCCTTCTCTCTTCTGAGAATCACAGTTAATAACTATTTGTCGAATTAAGGAAGGAAGGAGGAAGTGTGCAGCCTCTAGATCTAGAGCCCCTGGGTTTTCATGCTAGCTCTACAACTTATTAATGTGAAACCTTAAACAAGTTCCCTCTATACTTCAGTTTTCTCAGTGGTAAAATGGGATTTATGGGCGGAAGGGAGTTCTCCTGAGGGCTAAATTAGCTAACACATGTAAAGCACATAAACAGGGCCTTGCACATAGAAAGCGTCAATAAATGTTAACCCTTGTTATTATTCTATCATCTACTCCTCCCTTTCATCTTTACCTCTACCTTAGCACTGGTATTCCTGCTTCTAGGCTCATCTATGGATGGAGCCTTGGTGGATGGGCTGCGGGATGTTCTAGACCATTGACTGCGCACAAGGTACCCTCGAGAGTCTGTCTTGCGCAGTGATGATTCTTGTGATCCCTGTGATGGAAAGAAGAAACCCAAGGGCGTAAAACCCTGTCACCCACTCCTTCTATACAGGTGCCTGCAGAATAGTCATGTCAGGCTGAATATAGCAGCACCCAGTGAGAAGATCCCTGGCCTCATTGACTCTTAACCTGAACTCTTGTGTACTGTTCTAACTCTGGTCAAGTCCTCACTTCTGTTTGGAGCATCTATGTGGGGGTCCATTTGAAAGAGCATCCAAAACCAAGATGCAAACATATTTTTTCACTGTGACTCCTCGTATATGGAACTTAGTATGGTTCACCATTGTTCCTCCCTTTTCCTCACTTCTTCCCTCGAGGATAAGCCTGTTAACTGATGCTGAAATGATATATCCACCGTTTTTTACCAGACTCTAAAGGTGAGGGCAGCTGGTGCCCCACTGAGGTTGCAGGGGGACTCTAAAGCAGCTGCTTAAAAGGAATGGAGCCCTCAAGCTTTCCTTTTAGGAGAAACAAGAATGAAGGAGACCAGGAAGCAGCAAAGTAAAAGAGTTTCTATTTGCCACATTCTTCCCCTCACCCAGATTGTCTGTGGTTCCCCTCCAGAATCAGTAGTGCGATCTCTGCTCACCCTCATCATGGTGATCTGCTGGCCCTGCTCCCACAACAGGCACATGTGAATATAAATACGTATTGTGCGGCAGGGGCCAAGGGCTGTTCCCTCAGCTGCACAAAGGCAGCGTCTACACGACGAGTGACCCCGGAAGGGGCAACATCTCAGCGAGTGATTCGGATTGACTGCACGCCTCATCTGAAAGATTGTGCAGAAAGTGGTCAATGCGATGGCCAGACCCCCTCCCCTCCCTGATTTGAACAAAGATCAGTCTCCTCCCTGTGTAGGCTGAGCAGAGGAGCCTGCTGTGGTTCCACACATTCTAAGTGAACAGTCGGGTATGGATGGAGGGGAAGGCAGGGCCCAACCTCTCCTAGTTCCTTAACTTCCTCATGAGGACATTAGGGATGCCTTAATACAATTCTCAACAGCTTAGTCTTCTCTCCCAGAACTCCCTGCCCCCTAACATTTTCCTTTATGCTCTCTGCTCCTTAATTTCCTCACCTCTGCTACAGAGATCGGCTCACCTGATTGCTCAGACGAACTCCTTGTTTGTCAGATTCCTTTCTTTTTTCTGCTTCTAGACTCTCTTTTGAGGACCTCATTCCGGGCTCATTCTTGACATGGAAACAAAGAATGTTTATTAATTTTTAATCTCAGGGCGTTAGGAACCTTGACTTTAAGAATACAAGGATAAAGAAAACATGGAATTTATTTATTTGCTTATATAAAAAGATATAAACTCTAGACCTTAGTTTCCCCCGTTCTAACAAGAATGAGTAAAAGATAACACATATTTTATTAAAAAGAATTATATAAACAAAATTTAATATAGAAATTTGTTGGTTCATAGATTTGAGATATAAAGCATTTATTGTTTAAAGACTGATAACATGGGAAATATTAGAGAATTGTGAAGTTGTTTATGTAGAATAAGTTTTTTTTTCCTCTGTTACTCTGAAGATTGCTACTTATGAAACTTATTTTTCCTTACCATTTAGAATTCAATTTTTTCTCATTTTCATCATCACTATAGCTCAAATTCTCTGTGGATCTAGCCTCACCAATATTAGTTTGATTTCTAAATATAAGGACCTTAATCTCATACAAATTTATTGAAAGTCATGTCTTCTGTTCCTATCATGTAATTACTCATAGATGTAGAGTGGAAAGGGATTTCTTACCAACAAATTAACAACAGATAGGGAAAACCAAGTAACAGAGCACAAGAAGATAACTCACTTTGTGGAACTCTACTCAAATATTTATGTTTTCATTTTCATTTGGAGGAGATACTTACTGGAGTATTATTTAAACTGTTTTATGATAAGTAAGTGGCCGCAATGTGATCAAGATTAGTGTTATTTATCTGTTTAAGGAGCACAACTTCTAGGTTAGACCAAGGTCCGCTAGAGCACTCTATAGTCATCCATTTAAGCTCTATGTTTTGCAGCAGGAAAAATCTCATCAATGTCAGTTGCATGAGAATGTTAGTTGCATGAGAGAATGGCATAGCTGTACGGCTCCTGAACTAATTTATAATCTTTTCATCAACCCTCACCTTCCTTATACACATACATAGCAGTCACCATAATATCCTCTTACTTCTAATTCCAAATGATATTTTAAATCCAGTTCCTTTTTTCTATCTCAATTATCATTGCGTTGTTCCAGGCCTCTGACCATCCTGGGACTACGTTTTTAGAATATAGCCTTTCGAGCAGGTTTCATGGCCTTAAATCCTCTCCACTTCTAGATCTGTCCACCGTATTTATTTAGAGTAATATTTACAAGATGTAAATCTAGTAATGCTTCAATCCTGGATAAACACTTTCTTCACTTGGTTCGACCAGGAGCCTCATGATGTATTCCTGTGTACCTGCTACTTGCATGCCCTTCACTCTACACTTTATCACTGTGTTCTACTAATACCAAGTTACTTGTATTTGCCTGCATACACTACCCTTATTTCCTTATGGTCTCCTCTTCTCTCTTATGTTCTTCAAAACCCAGCTCCATGTGACCTGGGGGAAGTTCCCAGAGTGAAATATTGCCCTGTGTTGCTTGTGTCTTTTGTATATACTTTTACAGAGCAATGAGCTGTCCTTTGTCTGTTCTGTCTCCTACTAGGTCATGCCTTCTTCAAAGACAGCCACTGTTTTTACCTTTTACTGCTAACATATGAGTATATGCTAAATGAATACTGACTTATTGGAATGATTTGTATACTACATGTTTTAATCTTTTTCTTTTCTGTCTTCATTTTTTAAAAATTTCTCCTTCTTCCCATTTCTCTGCTCTTTCCATTGCCTTTATTCTCTTCCTTCTCTTTTCCTCTACATGAAGCCATTATCTGAAATTATTTGGTTGTTGCAGAGCCTTTGCAGAGGCAAATGATGGACTGATGTCCACATTTCTTCAGCCCCATGGCAAGATTCTAAGACACTCGATTCACTCACCTTTTTCTGTTTGAGAGATGTTTGACTCATTTTTTAACTGTTGAAATTCTTTTGTTGTTATCCAGATTTTTGTCTCCCCAGCTCCATTTCCTGTCACTTCCCTTGTTCAGTCTAGCTTTGCATTTAGAATGTCAAATTTATGACATCATATGTGATTCCATAGTAACAAACTGACTCTGTGAATATGTGATTAACCTGTTCTTAAAAAATAAAAAAAAAATATTTCTTCATTTTGAGTGCATCTGCTCATAGCCATTGTCTTTGTTTTTGGAAATTGATGTCTAAACATTGTTCAGATGTTCAATATGTAGCAATATCAATATTACCACTTCCTTCTTTTTACATCTTTTTAAGCATTTCTCTCCCATTCATTATATTAATCTCATTTGTGGCTGTGTGTTTCCTGGTACTGCCAAAATGAATGGCAAAGTCATTTGTGGATCCAGTCATTTATCCATATTCATTCTGCCAGACAGACTTTGGAGGGCTTCCCTCAGATCTAGAGACTCTCTTTGACAGCTGGGATTTTGTTCTAGACATGGAGTTTAGACTTGAGTTTGAGTTTAGCTTTAGTGTCTCATGTTTCTTTCAATGGCAAAACCTGTTGAGGAAGACACTGACAAAGTCCTTTCCCCATGGCTAGACTCAGTGTAGAATGTTACCTTTGCTGCCCCATCCTTAACCCTTAACCCTGGGCTGCCCCATCCTTAACCCTTTAAACACTAAAGCTAAACTCAAACTCAGGTTTAAACTCCATGTCTAGAACAAAATCTCAGCTGTCAAAAATAGTTTCCAGATCTGAGGAAAGCCCCCCAAAGTCTGGGAGAGTGAACATGGATAAATGATGGGGTCCACAAATGAGTTCGTGATTCATTTTGGCAAGTAACAGGGAACCAGTAGGATTGATATTTGTAAAAAGTAGCCCCTAACTCTGGTTTACAGAATCTAAACATGTTCTTCATTTTAGTTTTCTCCTTTTATCTTCACCCAGGCTTTAGATAGGAGACATGTGCCATGCCAACCTGAGCTGATGAAATCATAAGGGACTGAGGCAGGTTTCTGGCCTGTTTTCATGGGACAAGTTGATAGCTAAGGTTGAATATCGGAAGTTGTTGATGGTTTTAATTTAAGTTATCCAAGGATCTTTTAGTGAGTAAAACATTCAGACTGTAGGTAAGAGTGCCTGGGTTTAAATTATTTCATCTCTCCTCTACTCCCCACTGTACTCCCAACCCCCACCATTCTACCCAAAATTTGTACAGGGGTGTTTTGTTTTTGCATGGTTATGATGTTATTGTTTAATAATTTTTATAAGTTATGTAGACAATCAAAGTTCTAAGTGCTATACATTTCAGAGTAACTTCAGAGAACCTTACCTTCTCTATTAAAATCATACCCTTAAGTACCAAGAGCATCTTTATTCTCTTAATATTCTATGTTTGGGGGCCAGAGCAGCTAACGTGAATTTCATCTCATTGTAATAAGGTGTTTTATTTCTACTATTCAGGATTATAAACTCATTATGGCTTGTTAGCACTCCTTCAAGGGAAGGAGCAAAGGCTTCTGTTATAGGTTTCATGAGCAGGACTTCACTTAGGGAAGCCTAATATACCAAATCTAGAGCTGTGGGCTAGAGTCCCTTCCTCCACAGTCTGGAAGCCTGTGCAAAAGCATGAACTGACCTGAGTCAGAGGTTTTTTCAACTCATACTTCTGCAGACTATACAGGAAGCATAGTGCTGGCGTGTGCTTCTGGTGAGGCCTCAGGAAGCTTCCAATCATGACAGAAGGCAAAGAAGGAGCAAGTGTGTAACATGATGAGAGCAGGAGCAAGAGAGAGAAGGGAGGAGGTCCCAGATTATTTTGAACAATCAGATATCCTGGTAACTCATTACCATGGGAGGGCACCAAGCCATCCATTAGGGATCCACCTCCATGACCCAAACACCTCACACTAGGCCTCACCTCCAACATTGGGAGTCATCTTTTAAGATGAGATTTGGAGGGGACAAATATCCAAACCATATAATAGGTTAAGCATGTTCTTGTTGCAAGACTTAAATTTGCTGCTCCGTCTGCTGCAGCGGCCCATATATTCACGTGCCTTAATTCCTTATTTTAGTTAACTCTGCTCTCAAGCAATCTCCTCAGAGAGGACTTCTCTGACTGTCACTAACAATGGGACCTCAGTTCCTTCATCTTTTAACCCTTACGTCACTTTATTTTCAATCATGACATTTGTTTCAACCTGACTTTGTTTCACAAGACTTTATATGCTTATTGTCTTTTCTGGTCCTGCTGAAGCAAAAGCTACTTGTGAGAAGTGACCTATGTATCTTTTCTACTGCTGCTTTCTTCTTGCCTGGAATAGTTACTGGGAGGTACGTCCATAAATATTTGTTGAATATAAATACACGAATCTTTTAAGAAATGCATTTGCTTAACAGCGATAAGCAGGATACAGAATATTGTGTTAACAGTAGTGGTGGAATTTTTTTTTTTTGAGACAGTGTCTTGCTCTGTCACTCAGGCTGGAGTGCAATGGCATGATCTCGGCTCACTGCAACCTCCACTTCCCAGGTTCAAGCAATTCTCCTGCCTCAGCCTCCCGAGTAACTGGGATTTCAGGCATATACCACCACACCTGGCTAATTTTTGTATCTGACAGAGATGGGGTTTCACCATGTTGGTCAGGCTGGTCTCTAACTCCTGACCTCAGGTGATCCACCCACCTCGGCCTCCCAAAGTGCTGCGAGTACAGGCGTGAGCCACCGCTCCTGGCCATGTGGAAATTTTAAAAAGTCATTTACTTATGCCTTTGAGGAGGACCATGAAGTTAGTGTGTGGGAAGAAAACCCAGAAAAGTGCTGTTTATTTCCTGTCCTTTAAAGCTTTTTTTTCTAGAGATCAGGGGTTCTCAAGCCTGAGAGTGCATCAGAATTACTTTGAGAGGTTGTTAAAGTGACTTTGCAACAGGAGAATGGTTAAACTATGGCACATCCGTACCATGGAAAACTACTCAGCAATGCAGAGGAACAAACTGTTGATACACACAATAACCTGAATGACTCCACAGAGAATTATGCTGAGTAAAAATAAGAGCCAGTCCCCAAGAGTTATATACTATATGATTTCATTTGTATAACATTCTTGAAGTGACGACAATTATAGAATGGAGAACAGGTCAGTGGTTGCCAGCATGAAGAGGTGGGTGAAGTTAAGTGGGTGTAGCTAGAAAAGGGCAAAATGAGAGATCTCTGTGGTGATGGAAAGTCTATATTTTTTATTTGGTTGTATCAGTGTCAACACCTGGGCTGTGATATTGTACTATAGTTTTGTAGAATGTCTAAATTGGGCAAAGGGTAATGGAATCATTCTGTATTTTTTTTTTTTTTTGGCAACTGCCTATGAATCTATAATTATTTGAAAAATTTTTTAAAGTTTAATTAATTTCTTACAAAACACATACACACAAATTTTGGGGCTTTTCCCCCCAGAGTTTCTGATTCAGTAGACCTGGATAGGGCCCAAAGCCTAAATGTGTAACACGTTCCCAGATAAAGCTGATACTGCTGGACTGAACACCACACTTTCCTAATCACTAAGCCAGAGTAATTAGGAATTCTTCATACTCACAGGTAAGCTCTAGCTGGTCCACTGACCCCATGTGAACAACATCAAATAATCCTCTCCCATCTTAAATATCATTTCCTGTAGTAAAGATTAGTGAAACAGTCTCTAGAATGGGTCTGTCAGACTCCAATGCTCAAGACAAAGCCTCATTTTTTTTTTTATTATTATACTTTAAGTTCTAGGGTACATGTGCACAATGTGCAGGTTTGTTACATATGTATACTTGTGCCATGTTGGTGTGCTACACCCATCAACTCCTCAGCACCCTTTTTTTCAATAGGGCCCTGTCTGATTGGCTGGACCATAAGCAGTTCCCAGCAACAGCTGCGTCCTTTTCTGACTTCCTCAGTTGGAAAGGAACTGTCCAAGTTGTAGGTTCACATCCTTGGCTGCACATTAAAATTACCTGAGAGCTTTTAAAAATCCCAGTGCCTGGGATCTTTCCAGGCCACAATCACAGACAAGTTTAATTAGAATCTCTGAGTGTAAGACCCAGGTATCAGTATCATTGGTGTTTGACTGGAGGGCTGAGCCCTAGACTCTCAGTAGAACTTCTAAGGTACCTACCTTCCTTCCTCCCTCTCCCCACATTGCCTTGGGTTCAGTTTCCCAGATTCCACAAAGGGGAGGCAGCACCTGCTCAAGAAGCTGAACTCCCAAGCTAGAAACCCCAGTCTTACATTCCTTTCTCTCCTTTATCTGAGGTTCTTACAAGTTGCTTGTCTTTGTTCTCAGCAGTGTCTCTCAAACACCAGGCACCCTTGCATTCCATTAGCTTTTGCCAGGTCTTCATCTTTTCCAGTGAGCTGTGCAAGAGTCTCCTCACCAACCTCCTCAACTGTACTATTGTGTCCTCCTGAAATCCATCATTATATAGCCACTAAAGAGATCTTTCTAAAACACCAATAGATTCTTTCACTCCCTTATTTAAAACCCTTTGTGGAGAACCTTTTTTTTCCTCTTGGAAACAAATTAGTATGATATCCAAGACTCTCCATGACTGAGTCTTTCTCCCATTCCTTGCCTCCTTTGCAAGCTTCTTATATCTAGATTTCCCCAACAAAACACTTCTTACTGCCTTAAAAAAATCCTGATTTATTGACATATAATTAGCACACCATACGATTCACCTATTTAAAGTGTACAATTCAATGGTTCTTAAAATATTTGTAGTCATGCAACTATAAACGCAGCTGAATTGTAGCATATTTTCAACAGATATAACCCCTAACTTCTCATCCCCTGCCCAGCCCTGAGTAATCATTAATTTGCTTTCTTCATAACCCATTTTACAGATTGATGCATCACTACCCAGTAGAATTCTGAACTTTGGAGCAAGACTGACCTAGGTTTAAATCTTACCTTAGCTAGTCTATATGTTTGAATCATTTAATCCATCCAAACTTCAGTTTTGTTGCCATCAAAATTGGAAAAGTTACATCTACTTCTCATACAGACTGTGAGGATTTTTGACACTATAAGAAGGTGTCTAGCAATAATAGATAGGTGTTATCATTATATTTTAGTGAATTATGAATATAAAAATTTGAAAAAATCATTGCTGTGATCCTATAACCAATAACTAGATACCTCATTGCAGCAGTAACTACACTTTCAGATTTTAGTAAGAATGTGGTCTAATGTGATATTTCAAATCAAGACTGTCTTAGAAAATTTAACATGATTAGCACTGGACTCAATCTAGGTCATGGGGTGGATAGTTTTGGAAATATCAGGCTTAAGATTAGTCAGCATAGGTGCATGATTCCTGAGGCTCACAGAAAGGCTGTAGAGAAGGGGAAAGGGTCACATTTTCTTATGATCTCTACTTGTCACTTAGATCAGCTTGCTGTATTAATTTTGCATGGACATGTAACACATTACCACTAACTTACTGGCTTAAAATAATGTGCATTTATTATCACACAGTTCTGTTAAGTTAAAAGTCTGGGGACGTTCACCTTGATTCTTTGCTTAGAATCTGTTAAAGGTAAAATCAAGGTGTCAGCCATGTTGAGCTGTTACCTGGAGGTTCTGGGGAAGAATCTACTTCCAGTCTCATATGGGTTGTTGGCAGAATTCAGTTTCTTCTGGTTGTAGGACGGAAGTCCAAGTTGCTGGATGTCAACCAGGGAATCACCCTCGGCTCCTAGAGGCCACTCTCAGGCCCTTGCTCTATGGCTGCCTCCATCTCATTAATGGAGAACCTTCCTTGTGCTGAATCCTATCAGTCAGAAAAAAACTCCTTTTAAAGGGCTCAGATAATTAGGTTATGCTCACTGGGATGATCTCTTTTTTATTAACTCAAGATCATCTAATGAGTAAGCTCAATTATATCTACAAAGTCTGTCTTGCCATGTATAATAACATAATCATGGGAGTGATGCCCCGTTGTATTCCCAGGGCAGGGAATTACACAAGGGTGAAGGTCTTTGGAGAGATCATCTTAGAATTTTGTCCTCCACACTTATTTGACTTTGCCTAAGTGAATCCTCAAAATAGGGAATTAAATAAATAAAACTCAGACTTGCAAATTGGTGTCCACCATTATCTGTTTCAGTGCATATGGACTATCTGGGGCTAGTATGGGCACCTGATTTGAAGATATATTCTGTTTTTAAAGGTATCGACTAGGAAATGTAACATGTATGAATGTGTTAGAGCCTGTCACTAAGTCCCCAGGATGTACGTGTGTGGATATTTTTGGAGGAGTTGTGTACTTTCTCCTGCACCTTTCTGAGATCTGTGATTGTTGATGTGGGCATGGAACAGATCTAGGAGCACATTGACACCTCAGAGAAAGTTTACAAACTCAAGATGTCTTCATTGGAATAGTCCTAAAATTAAGTACAAGGATAAAGTCGTATATCCTTCTTAGCTCCTTTCTGTAGAAATGGAAGTGTATTTCATGGTTGAGCTCTAAATATACTAAAGTAACAGTATTAGTTTTGGGGTCAAATAAATTTGAGTTTTAAAACCAACCCTGTTACTAACCACTTGCTTAACATCAGGGAAGTTACTTAACATCGATAAATCTTTTTTTTTATGTCTATGAAATGGGTATTATACCTAGTTGGAGGGTTTTTAGGAAGAAATAAATGAGTAGCACATATAATGTGCTTGGCCCAAAATACTGGTTCATGGTTAGGGTCTATGGTGAGTTGAGTCACGAACAATAATTTGAAGCTGTTCCCATCAGGAGCTGTATTCTATTTCCCATCTTTTGAATCTGGCTCTCTCTTGTGATATGCTTTAACTAATATAATGCAGGGAAAATAACATTATGGGAGTGCTTGAGTCCAGGGCTGCCAAGGCTTGCGGTGACTATCTTCTTGGAATGCTGCTTCCGTGGGGTGGCTTGAAATCTTCATGTTAAGAAAATAAGGACAATAAGAAATAATATTTTTAAGCACATGCTAGACACATTGCATTTTATACTATTTAGTACTTTTTAATCACCAAGCAGTGTAGAGTGAAACAACTTGCCTGAAGTTGCGAAGTGATGGTTGTTTAATCACACTTTCTCTTCTACAGTGGCCCGGTCTTTTATACGTATCTTAACAATAGGCCAGTCTGGAATCCTATGTAATTAATTGGATAGTCAAAAAATTGGATAAATAAAGTTATTATAGTTTCTAAGTATGAGCTTCATCCAATGAGACTGTATCTCTATGTATTCGCCTATTTTCACGCTGCTGATGAGACATTCCCAAGATTGGGTAATTTACAAAGAAAAAGAGGCTTAATGGACTCACCGTTCCATGTGACTAGGAAGGCCTCACAATCATGGCAGAAGGCAAAAGGCACTTCTTACATGGTGGCAGGCAAGAGAGAATGAAAGCCACGTGAAAGGGGAAACCCTTTATAAAACCATCACATCTTGTGAGACTTATTCATTACCAGGAGAACAGTATGTGAAAACCACCCCCATGATTCAATTATCTCCCACCAGGTCCCTCCCACAAGACGTGGGAATTATGGGAGCTACAGTTCAATATGAGATTTGTATGGGGACAGAGCCAAACCCTGTCACTCTAAAAGTCTCTACAGGTCTCAGATCATGACAAAGGAGCAGCTTCTCATAAACTTGGCCCTGCTCATGGTGCATATGCAGAATACTCTTGCCAAACGCTGGTAAGTGAAAATTCCTTGTCCAAAATATCGACTAGAGGTCAATGTGTATCTACTAGCCGCTTCCCAGATGGCAGTTACATCAACATTCCACTCATGTAGGTCAAAGTTGAAAAATACAAGTTCTGGGAAGGTTATCCAGAGAGGCGAGCATGTCTCTCAGAAGTCATCAGCAAAGAAAAAAGTTTTCTTTGAAGTTCATAGTTCTTGAATCAGTCCATCTTGCCCATCCGCATGATTCAGGGGTTACTATGGAGTCAGAGCACCAGAGAACTCTGTCCATGGACACTAGATAGAATGCCTTTGATGGATTGGGAAAAAATTTTTAAAAAGTGAAAAACACTTATACTTTAAGAAAAGAATTTTTAAAAATATCCTGGGGAAGGTAGTCTCAAATGTAAAGATGCTCTATAAAATATAAGGTCTTGAAAAATAAAAGTGCCACTTACTTGCATAGATTAGGGCTCTGGAGTTCAATCTTATCTGTAAAATAGGAATTAAATGCCTGTGCACATCTTGCAGTTTTTTTGTGAAACATGAATGTGGTCATGCAAAGAAAAGCACAAAAGAAGTTCACAGGAAGTTCTTTGTAACACATCCCACCAAAAATCTGCATGATGAACAAAGAAATAGGTCACTTGGAAGATGGCCAAAGGATTTGAAAACTGGGCAGGCTAAGTGGAAATTGATGACCACTTCCTCATAAAGGTAAGGGAGCTTGGTGCCAGTGCAAAATCGATGTCTTGCTCTTTTTAAGAAAATCATGAGGAATTTTTTCCATGTTTTATTAGGCTTAGCCAAAATGGTACATGTTCACCTTTTCCCTCCATCCTGCCTTCAACACTTACTTTAGTAAGTAAAATTAACAAATAACCCCATTTCTCCCATTAGTAACAGCCATAAGTTGGAATGTTCGACACTCGCCAGCATTAACCAAACCCTAATCAACCAAATGCTGTCTGCCACCCCTCGCTTACAATGCTCACCTTTCTTTTCCCACGCCTGTGATAGCTTTCCTGAAAGACATTTGTGTACAGAACTCCTGTCTTTGGTTCACTCTCCCTCACATCATTAATCAACGTGCTATGCCTCATCCAAAGGAGGGAAAATAATCCAGTTTCCTGCTTCACGCCAGCCAGATGAACAGGTGCTAAGTAGGACTTACATAGGCACTTAAGCTGCTGCACCTGGAATCGTGGTGTGTTTATGAGATCGTGTCTTGGATCTCACAGAAGCTGTCTTTGTGTTGACTGGTTCTGTATGATGTCCTCATGATTCTGCTGTCCAGGGTCAGGCCTTAAGTAGAACAATGCAGGAAAATAACTTCTAGCCTAGGTTCTTCAGGAGTTGATCAGTTTGCTAGGAGAACCTATGATCCGAAAGGGACTGTGGGGATGAGGAGACTTTATTAGGTAACTTTTAAGAAAGGAAAATAATCAAACAAATAGGCTCAAGACAGGTTAATCACACCTTGCCTACATTGAAACCAAGGGATTTCTTGTGTGGGGGTGGTCCTTGTAGGAGCTTTCAGGCACCAGGAGCTCCCAGGTGGCGTGTTCACCTCCTTGAGACAGGCAACATGTTGCCAAGAAAAGAAACATCTTCATACTCTGCAGATGTGGCTTTTCATATTAGTGCTGCCACTTCCTATGTGTCTCTGAGAGTTGCTTAGCCCTCACAGCCCATTTCCTCATTTGTAAAATAGGAATGATAATAATAGTGACTTCAGAGAGAGAAAGGAAATGAGGAATGTAAAGGATCAAGCGCAATGCCTGGCACAGGACAGGCACTCAGTAACCATCGTCTTCCCAGGTTCCCTGCCTCCCGATTCACCTGCATAAACATATTTCAGGCACTCTGGGTAGGGTTTTATCTGGACCCTGTGACCACCTAGGGAAGGCCCTGCCCTGAACCGCAGTGCCCCGTGGACGACAGACTGTGTGTCTTGTCTGTTTGTTTTCCTTTGGCCTGTTTTTTTATTTTGGGTCTGTGTGATTTCCTGGCAAAAGCCCCATCAGTGGTGAGAAAATATGTGTGTTTGCTGTTATATTTGAGGAGTGAGCAGCTTGTTCCTAGAGGTCCCCCAACCCCCGATATTGTTGCAAAATGTAGGTCAGCAGTGTCCTCAGTGCAGCACAGCTCAGAGTAGAGTCCCAAGTCTGGACCAGCTTGGATTCTGTATTTTTGGTGATGAAAATGGATAGAATTCACTCTAGTGATGTTTTTCAGTTTTTTAACGTTTGGCTTTGGCATCAATGACCTTCATTTTCTTTTCCACTTAGTTCCTTTGGCTTCCCACTTCTTCCTGTCCAGTAACATTTTAAAAAGCTTGCTTTTGCTCCTGTGTTTCTGTTTCTGTGGCCAGGACCACCATCCTCCCAATCAATAGTTCAGGAAAGATCCCAAATTAATCACAGATTGCTGCATTTTCCTCCCTGTCACATCCTGTTTCTCTCTAGCATCTTTTGGCTTGAATTCCTTAATACCAGTAAAAATCAGCCACACAGCCGCATCACGTGTCCAGTGTCTTACCGTGGGCCCTTCCGTGGCACCTGTGCATTCTCTGTCCTAAGCCCCAGGCCTGCCAAGTTATAATTACTTGTTCTTATGTTTTTCTTTTCCACTAATCTGTGAATGCCTTTCAAGGACAGAGCCTATGCATTATTCATCTCTGCATCCCCAGTGTTTAATACAGTGTTTGAACAAAATGTTTCCTGAATGAATAAAAGAATGAATAAAAAATCGTGTGTTCCCAATTAGAAAGACTTTCTGTGCCGTAGGGTAGACAAGGGTTTGAGGAGGCACTTTCTAGGACAATAAAATGAGACTACCAATACTATCTCCATCGACCCTGGGCTCTAATGAGACTATGCCTATTTGAATTTTTCCAACTTTCAGCCAAAGCACAATCAGTAATTGATTAGTCTCCTTTAGAGTTTGGCAGAGGATATTCTAAGTAAATATAGGTATGAGTGCTGCCATTATGACCCAGGAATACCTACAACTTCACGTGTCCAAAACTGGACTTACTGTCTACCTTCAAAATCTTTTCTTTGTCCTCTGTTTCTTATTCCAGTGAGCTCTGTTACCTGAGCAGGACTGGAGAGGCATGCAAAGCCTCTCCTGGCTCCACCATGAAACTGTTCATTTGGTCACTGAGTTCTACTGGTTCATCTTCTGTAATGTTTCTTGACTCTGCACCCTCCTCCTGCTCACTGTCTAATTCCTGCCCTTCTCGCTTCTGATACAAACTTCTACACCAGGTGCACTGACTTCCCCAAGCCGAGGAAGTAATCACTTCTTATTTTAGGCCACAACTGCGCTGAGAGTAAAAATCTCTACTGATAAGATGTTTCATGTATTTGTTTAAATATGTTTGTCTCTACTAGACCATTAACTGAGAACAGGATTATGTTCATTCAATAAATAAATAATACAGGGTTGAATATAATTTGAAATTAAATTATAAAAAGGAATTCTTAGATTTTTAAAACTCAGATTCATCAATTGTTTATATTTTATTCCACTTAATTTCTCTGTCTCTTTTTTCTTTCTTCCTCTTACATAGATGCTTTTTTTTCCTAATTTGTGAACAAATTGTACTCAATGTGCCCTTTTATTCATAAATAGTTCAGTGTGCATTTACTAAACAAGGATGCTCTCTTACATAACCATAGTGTAGCTATCACAAACTTGAAACTTAACATTGATATAATATTATTATCTAATCTATGGTCTCTATTCACATTTCGCAACTGCTTCAACATAAGGTAATTTAAAGTTATTATTTTCCCTGTTTAGGATCAAATCCAGGATCATATGTTGCCTTTAGTTTTCATCTCTTTAGTCTTCTATCACTGGTATATTTCTTCAGCCTTTCTTTGTGTTTTTGACCTTGATTTTTTTTTTCTTTTTTTGAGACAGAGTCTCTCTTGGTCGCCCATGCTGGAGTGCAGTGGCACAATCATGGCTTACTGCAGCCTTGACCTTTCAGGCACAGGTGATCCTCCCACCTCAGCCTCCCGAGTAACTGAGACTACAGGCATGTGCCACCATGTCCAGCTAATTTTTGTACTTTTTGTAAAGATGAGGATTTTCACCATGTTTTCTTGAACTCCTGGGCTCAGGCAGTCAGCCCACCTCAGCCTCCCAAAGTGCTGAGATTATAGGTATGAGCCACCATGTCCAGCTGATCTTGACTTTTTGAAAATTATAAGCAAAATATTATGTAGTATGTCCCTCCTTTGGGGTTTTCTGACAATTCCTTATCATTGGATTCAGGTTGTAGATTTGGGGCAGGAATGCCACTGAAGCGACGTTGTGTCGTTCTGAATGGTAATGTCAAGTTGTCCTAATATTATTCAGTGACTTGGTTGAATTTGTGTCCTCCAAGTTTCTCAGTTACTAATTGTCCCTGTGTAAGTAATATGCAGTTGTGATGAAATGTGTAAATATAGAATCCTGACCAAACTTTCATCAGTGGTTTTAGCTTCCATTGATGTTTTCCTAGCTCCATTATTCCTTTTATGTTAATTAGATGGTATTCTATTTTAATAAAGTACTTCCTATTCTCTCACATTTACTCATTTCTGTAAGTATGGGCTCATGGATTCTTATTTATTCAGTAGGTATAGTTCATGATTTATGCAGATGCTCAAATTGTCCCAGATTTGGCCATTGGAAGCCCTGTCAAGTGGGTTTCCTTGCTTTTGAAATGTCTCCATGTTTCTTTCAGCACTTTCTTACTTTCTAGAGTAACAAAATTCTCCAAACTTATCTTGTACTTTTTCCGTCACATCCTTGAATTAGCCATTTCTTCACAGCTGTAATTTTTTTGGTGAACAATAGCATTTAGAAGTCAATATGTAGGCGTTAAGTGTTCTTTTTGTTCTAGGCCCTGTCAGTGGATGGATGTCCCCTTCACACACACACACACACACACACACACACACACACACACACATACACACGTTTATTCCCATATCTCTTTATCTACCTGCCTGTCTATGGTATTAAAAACTGTGGGTTTATATTGGTACCTTCAATTCCAACCCAACTTTTCTGTGTTCACATTTACTTTGAATATATTGTAAAGATCTTGTTGCTATCTGAAATCTTTGTGTTCAAGAACATTTTTTACGGTAATGAAAACCCTACAAGTTCTATATATTTTCATTAAAAGAACTTTTTTATGTAGTTCTTTTATATACACAGGTGTCTGAAATAATTATTCAATTAAAGTGCCACTCATATATTTCTATGAAGGAAGTCAATGTTTTATTAAATTTTTATCTTGCTTTAAAAGATAGCCTCAAGAGGGAGATCTGGGTATTACCCCAGCTCTTTCATTAATGCAGACAAGAGAGTTTTGAAACAGCTACCAAGATAATAGCAGCTGTTACCAGGTTTGGATGCTCCTCCAATAACATCATGTGTGTTCCTCTGTTTTCAAACATATTCCACCACATTTCTGTTGTCATTTTATATGTCTGCCTCTTCTGTGACATCATGAACCCCTTGATTGTACTTTTTAGTTTAGTACTTTATCACAGGCCTCAATAAATGTTTTTGAAGGAATGAAGGATGGGTGACTAACTGATGAAATGAATGACCTTCTCTGTCTCTCCAGGGTCTGTTTAACTTATTCATTTTAAAGCCTGATCTCAGGCTGGGAAGCTGTGGGATAGGAACAAAGGGGAATATACATGCATTTCTGCAATAGATCTGTATGGCAACAGATAGATTATAAGCTATGGCATATATTGAGAACCTGCTAGGTGCCAGATGACTACGTTATGTATTTATCTTATTTAAGCCTTACAACAACTCAGTGATGAAGGAAATAGTAACCTCATTTTCAGATGCACATTTCAGAAAAGCTAAATAACTTTCTGAGAATATTATGGAACTAGAATCCAAACTCTGGCTGGTTTAACTTTAAAACTTAAATTTAATTTTGCTGTGTGATGGTGGACATCAGAAATTGGATGACATCAGAGCTGTGAGGTAACAGAGCCAAAAAGTTAGCTAATAGATGACATTCTCTAGAGGGACATCACCAAAATGAGTGAACTTATCAAATAAATGCAATGGTGAATATAAACGTAGTTTATTGTATTGGGGAGGAAGTGTGACATTTCTGGGGGAACAACAGACTTTAAAAAAATATATAGGCTAATTGAGTAGATAGTATTTCAGATACTATCAAGAAAAATGAACTTGGCCAGGCAGGGTGACTTGTGCCTGTAATACCAGCACTTTGGGAGGCCAAGGCAGGCAGATCACCTGAGGTCAGAAGTTCAAGACCAGCCTGGCCAATGTGATGAAACCCTGTCTCTACTAAAAATACAAAAAAATTAGCCAGGCATGGTGGCTGGCACCTGTAATCCCAGCTACTTGGGAGGCTGAGGCAGGAGAATTGCTTGACCCCAGGAGGCGGAGGTTGCAGTGAGCCGAGATCGTGCCATTGCACTCCACCTGGGTGACAGAGTGAGACGCTGTCTCAAAAAGAAAAAAAAAATGAACTGATGTAAAATGAGATGATGAAACTGAGGCCTACAAAGAAAAAGTTATCTAAAGTCACACAGCAAGTTGATGTTGGAACTAGGACTCGAAACAAGGTCTTTGTGTTCTGTCTCTTATTACTGTACCTCACTGCTTTCTTTTATGTTATTTCATTTTTTTCATAGTCTGCCTACCTTTTTCATTTGCTTTAATTCAATAGCAGAATGCTCATTGAGAACTTTGTATCAATCATCGTGCCAGGCACCAGAGAAACAAAGGCAGGAGCACAAAATTTGGGGTTAGCAAAGCACTTGTCTCTTGGTAAACAATGGACGGCCTCCTCCCATAGTGCAGACAGAGGTCAGGAGATGCCAGCCCATGAATATGGCCCTGTGTGTTTTGTGGGCCTTGTTACTGTGCATATATACTGAGGCTCAGTGTCACATTCTGCATTGCCCCCTGGTAAACAACACACAGAAAATGGATGAGAATGACTGAAGAGGGAGAAAATGTCCAGATGTTAGTAGCTCATAACGTTTTAATTTAGAATAGTGCTTTCGCCCAACACCATCACCAAAGGTTTGTCTTTGGTTTATTTGTGTTATCACAACAGTTACGATGGAGTTAAATGCAGCCTTTGAAAAGAGGATTTTTGCTTGTTTCATTTACATTCTACTGTTCTTTCATGAAACATTTCTAAATATCCATGGGGCCCAATTCTTACAAAAATAAATCAGATAAACCTAGGGTTCTTGCCAAGTCAAATATCTACAGTTTCTGGCAATTATGTAATTTCCAACTCTGCTGCAGTGACTATTGCTGATAAGTCAATCGTCATAAAGAGAAATATTCCAGACCAATCTTTATTAGTGTGTCCTTCACTGATATATGCAATGTCTTTTTTTTTTTTTTTTTTAAAAAAAGCAGAGTTACAACTTTTTTGGGGGGTCTCTAGTGAATGGCTTCTCATCATAACAATTTATATCTGGATAATATCACAGTAAAACACGAAAATGGTAAATTAAAACCAATGAAATTAGGTTCTGCTGTTATTAATAAGAATGGCTCTGGTTTTCACCATTTTGTTATGATGGCACTGTCATCTAATGCAGCTGTGCAGTAATGTCTTTCTGGCATTACAGTTTGATTTGGCCCAGACAAAAGCAATATTGAGGAAGTTACTCTGTAGAGCTTCTCCTGGAAGAAGGAACTTAAAAATCACATGCTAATTTAAATCGTTCTTTCAAGTTGAGGTTAAACATATTATTGATTAGAAAGAGCTTTTATGGAGAGAGGAACTCTGCTATTCTTTATGAGTGGTATAAAATAAACAAACTGAATATACCAGCTCCTATTTTTTTTTCAGAGTCACATATCTGTTTGGTGCAAATATATATCACTAAAGATGTTTATATGAAAAAGCATTACTTTTAAATCATCATTTTTTGCCCATGCTTTGAGAAAGATCCCCTGAGACTGACTCACTGTAGCTAGAGCTCATAATGGTAAACACTTGCTTTTATTGGGGTCACCATGGTTTGTGCAATATTTCACTCACATTATCTCATTTATATCCTCCTACAATACCCCTAAGAGGTAGGTGGGGTTTCATTTTATAGATGAGGAAGCTGTCATTCACGCTGCCCTTGCCCAAGGTTCTTTTGAGTAATTCTAGTAAGTAGCAGCCCTGGGACTCAAGTGGAATTTCTGACTCTTGACCACATCCTTCCCCAGTACTGTGCTTAAGAGGCAAGTAGTCCTTGTAGGTGCAAACCCATATGCATCCTAAAAGGACTACCTGTCTCAAGCGCAGTTCCTTTGATTTCTCTGAAGAGAAAGTAGCTTGATAGCACCGTCTTAGTTCAGTTGCTGCCCTCTTAGAGCACAGAGTGATCACCAAGATGAACATTCTTTCCCACCTCACACTTACATGGAGAAAGGAGCATACAGGAAGGTGGACGTCTGTGTCAGTGGAGAGCCCAGACTTTTAGCCTCTCTCAGAACAGGCTTGATCTACAAATTGTTATTACAAGAATCCTGCTCATGGAAACACAGCTTTTCAATTTCTTGAAGATCGTCCAAGCCAGCCAGTTGTTGTTCTTTATGGAAAAAATGTCCTTCTTTGCCAGTATCAGTGAAAAACATAAGCAAAAAGAATGGAGCTTATTCTTAGTGGCTAAGAGTTATTTATTTCAGATCTCTGCTTCTTAGGGTATACTATAGGGTTAGTTAAATGGAAATTTCCAGCTACAGTATGTTTGGAGACAATCAGTCTAGATAGGTAAGAAAATTTCAACAGAGAGGCTGGATTGGGTGAAGAGGACTGGAAACAAGCTTTCCACAGGTTCTTAAGGCAAGTGATAAAGGTATGGTATTGCAAAAGATGGGGCTAAAAGAAAATATGAGAAACACACAAAAGGGTATCATTGACTTTGCAAAGAAATGCAACATATACATACATTTGTGTTTATGTATGTATGTGTTTATATACATAAATAGTTTTTGAAAGTAAAGGCTATTTAAATTGCAAAAATTAGAATGCAGAGAGAATGATTGCTATTTTTGTTTTGCATTTAATGGGCATTGATTTCAGACTGTTGGACAATGTTGCTCATCCTCACTTTGTGCAAGCAGGACAGTTGCAGGGTGAACTTGATGTATAATTAATCAGTTTGACTCTTAAGCTCTTTTTGTGATTGAACAGCAGGAGCCAAACATGCTCCTATTTACTTGTCAGTTTTTCTGCTAGACTATGAAACCATTTTGCTGGGGTTTTATAGTGAGATATGTCTCACTGATCTATGTCCTTGGTTTGGTTCCTAGTGTGGTGCTTGATGCATGGTACAACTCAGAAGAGGTTTATTGAATGAACGAAGTTAAGTTACCATCAGACTTTAAGAGGGGGCATTTCTACTGGGACAGTTTTGGTCAACCGTGGCCCCCATCTTATTCTACCTAATAGCAGCATTTGACACAGATGTTCATGTGTTCTTTGAGTCGCTTTCTTTGCTTGGCTTGCTGGCCACTTGCTCTTGGTTCCCTCCTAAATCACTGGCTGTTCTTGTTGCATCTTCTCTCCGTAACCCTCTTCCTCATCTGTGACTTTGAAAGATGCAAGAATCTGTCCACCAACGTCTCTCTTTCTATAGTCATTTCTTGTGTGAATATATGGCACTGGCTCTGAATGTCATCTATACTTCTTCAGATCCAAACTCTCTTTAATTCCAGACTCAGAAATCCAACTTCCTCTACAATATTTATACATGATTGTTGAATTGGCATCCCCAATTGAACAAACTGAAAATAGACTGTTTTAATATCTAGCACCATCTCTACCCCCAAATCTGCATCTTCTCTGATATTCCTTATTTAAGTAAGTGGCACTTCTATTCACCCAGTCTCTCAAGTCCAAAACCTTGAAGTCAACCTCCCCACCCCATTTCTTTCACACAAATTCATCCACTAGTTATGTCAACTCTACTTTTGGAATATATCCAGAATCCCACCTATACTGTCCTTTCTGTATTGCTATTTTCTTACTTTAAACCACCATTAGCTCTTAGTTAAGCTTAATTAATGTAATAACTTCCCTATATGCTCTTACTAATTCTTAATTCAACTTGCTCTCCATCACTTATTCTCTTCCTCATGTAGCAACCAGAGTGATCCTTGTAAAATATAAATGATGCTGTGTCATTTCTCATCCCTCAGCCCTTCAATGAATGATCCTCATACTTGGAGTAAAAAATGTGCTTGCTACCTTCTGCATAATCTGGCTACCTCCTGGATGTCACTCACCGCCTGTTTTCCTCATTTCTCACTGCAAATAATGTATCTTTCTAAAGATCTTGTTTCTGCTGGTTTCCTTTTGCTGGAAAGTCATATTCCTAGAGTCTCGTGAACTCTTTTCCATTTTATTCACTGTGCAGCCGTACAACTGGGTCTGTTTTCAGAGTGGGAGAGGATTACTGGGCTCCCACATATTTCATTAGGATTGCTTTGGAAATGAGGGCGCTTGGATTCCCTGCTGCTCTTGTTTTATTTGGGACTGTGCAGCAAGGACGGGGACAGGAGTAGGCCTGCAAAGGCGATTAACATGCAGCATGCACAGCTCATTTTACAAGCCTGGAGTCTCTTTAAGTGTCCTCCCTGGGAGTGTTTCCCTCTGAATTAGAAAGCTCTCATTTTAGCTTGATGAACTGGTTTCTGGTAAATTCAGTTGTTCTAGCCCCTGCTGGAACTAGAGTGATGGATATTCAGAGCAGAGAATGTGGCTTTTAAAAATGACATCATGAACAGGGTTGCCAGATTGAGTAAATAGAAATATACAATAGCCAGTTAAATTTGGTACTTCAGATAAAAAATGGATAATTTCTTAGTACAAGTATGTTCCAAATATTACATAGATCCTCTAAAAAATTGCAAAGGACATTTATAATTTAAAAAATATTGTTTATCTGAAATTCAAATGTGATTGGACATACTGTATTTTATCTGGCAACCCTAATCATGAATAATCAAAAGTTGATATTGCTGTGTTGTTTGAAGGCAATAATTTGATTACTAATTAGGTTCACTGAAATCAATAGATATATTAGTTATTTGTCTTCATTTTTTAGGAGAATTGTGTCAATAGAATAAAATATGTATTTTATCTTTTATATTGTGGAAAAATCAGAATATTCATATAGACATAGATATTTGTTATCTGTATGATAATTTACTATACATGTTTAGAACATTTGTTTTTATTTAATGCATGATTGAAGACTGAAGCCTGAATATGAAATTCTTTATTTTATTAAACTAGTATACATAATAAACATAGTAGATTAAGTAAACTCGGGAATTTTATAAATGAAACGATTTCCTGATTATATAAATGATATATGTTTTTTATAGAACATTTAGAAAATACATAATGATATTTTAAAAATAAGCCTATAATGTTTTTTATCTATTTTTTTTGTGGAAAAACTTTTAAAAATATGTTGGGATTATGTCATAATATAATTTTGTTGCCATTAGAAATTTATCATTACAACATGTATCCATTTTATTTCATTAAAAGCATTTATGAAACATTTTAATAAAGATATAATATTCTTTTTCCTTTTTGTTTTGTTTTGTTTTTTCCTGTTCTAATGTTAAAATGAGGATATTGGTACATAATTGTTTGAATCACTGGGTGTTTTCTTTGGATTTATTTCTGGAAGTGCAGTTACTTGATCTAAAGATCAAAGTATCTTTAAGACATGAGCTGCTTGTTGCCAGTCTTGTGGAAGCCTATATACTCTATGCTTTATGTTTCCATCTTCTGGCCAGAGGGACCCCGCTGGTCTTTTTTGCCCTCCCTGCCTCTACTCACTTCTTCCCCTTGGGATAGATGTGACTTATCTGATGGATAAGATTGAAAGCAGGAAGTATGAGTCAATTCCTTCTAAATTCTGTTTCTTTCAGATCTAACTATCCAACAGAAGGCACTTTTGCCACGTGGTTAGATTACCAGGGTAGACTCTGCCTGGCTGCGCATGCCTGGAGTTGTTCATTCTGCTAATGAGGAAGTTGAAAGTTGAAGACAATATTAAGGAGCCCATTGTGACTATTCATTTAATTTATACCCTCCTGTCTAGTGATTTTAAGTAATACCTCTGACATCTGGTCTTTACCTTTCTGACATTCATGTTTAATTCTTAACTAGTTCCAAACTCAAACTGGGGGGAAAGATGTAATTAATTATCTCAAGGTAAAACCCCCCAAGACAAGCTTACTGACCAAATAACATGAGGAGAGTGAGATTTTGGGTGTTGCCAGCATTGCCTTAAGGCATTACAGCTTTTGTTGTGTAGATCTTGCAGTCTTTGACCTTTCATCTTGGCAGTTTGGATGGTGTGTAATGAGGTTGTGCAGCTGGAATTATTAGTTAGCATGGGTCATACAAGTTTTGGTAAATATGAATTGTGTGATCCTCTATGTCTTACTTTGATCTAATTTACAAAGGTATGGTTTGGATGAGATGAAATTCCATCTTGCTAGGAAAAGAGTCTCTCAGTTCCTGCTAAAAGGTCATTTTAAAATCACTGTATAGGCTTCTAAAGAATTTTCTGATAAAAGCCTTTTTCCTCCTCTCTACAGGGGAATTTTTTAGTATGGACAGCAGGCCAAGAGCAAACACTTCAAAGATAGCTTCGGTCTGTGAGGAGTGGACAGCACCAGAAGACCAGTTTCATCAGCTCAATCCTGCAAGTCTGGAGACAAAACACATTTTTCATGAATTTTTCACTTTCCAGCTCTTTCCTTCGTCTTCTTAGTAGACACCATTTTTAGCACTCCTAACTCTGGTGCTCTTAGATTTATAGATGTCTGTATTCTATATTCTAATGTCTGAACTGTGAGAAAGAAATTTATGTGTTTCAACTTCATTCACAGGGCACATTGAGGTTTTGGAGGATTCTGAAGCTTAAGGGAAATGACAGAAAATTATGAATATAAAATTAGGCATATGAAAATGAATATTAAGAATGAGAAATAAAGTCCCAACAGATTTTCAGGAACTTGGACATCCAGATCTCTTTTTCTGAAGCCTCCTTGTCAATTTACCAGAAGTGCTTACCTTGAAGTACTTCCTGACTGCTATAGGAAATATTCCAAATTTCAAGCTTTTGCTTCTCCTTCCCTCTCAGAACACTCTGTTTCTCCAGAGCTCATGATGTCAGGCCCCGATGCTTACACTTAGTTAATCTCCATCAATCTACCTCCGCCGCCTTTGGAGTCTGTCCTTCCAGGCCCCATTAGTTATCTGAGAGAACACCCCCCTCTTCTGAAGGGATGGTAACACTCTTTAGGGAGGTGACTCTCCCCACTCAGAAAATTCTGAAATTCCTCATCAAAAGCAGAAGCTTGGTCTAACACAAAACAAAGGTGCTCCATTCTGCAGAACTTATTCTGGCGTTATGGGCTGAGTTGTATCCTCTCAAAATTCATATGTGGAAGCTCTAACCCTCAGTACCCCAGAGCAAGACTGTATTTGGGGATAGGGCCTTTAAAAAGGTAATTAATGTTAATTAAGGTCATTAGGGGTGGGCCCTATTCTAATATGACTTCGATCCTTCGAAGAGATTAGGACACAGGCAGACACAGAGGGAAGACCATGTGGAGATACAGCAAGAAGAGGGTTATCTGCAAGCCAAAGGGAAAGGTCTCAGAGGAAACGAACCCTACTGATACCTTGATCTCTAGCTTCCAGCCCCTAGAATTGTGAGAGAATAAATTTCTGTTGTTTAAGACACCCAGTCTGTGACACTTTGTTATGGCAGCCCTAGCACATCCATGTATTTGGAGAGAGGCCAAAGGAGGGTCATTGCCTTATGATACGGTTGCATCCTAAATTGAGCAGCTTCTAAGATTACAAGAATGAGGGAAGCAAGGGTTTATTCTGAGTGTCAGGAGCCCATGGCCCCTGTGTCGCAAAGAGCCGTTTCGAAGCACTTGGTCAATTCCATGTGAGCAGCTCCCAGTGGCAGCTCCTTGTCCTCAGTCTTGCACTTTGCTGACTTGCATTCCAGTTGGCTGCAAACTCATTATAACCATACCTCCTGCTGACTTTTCAGATCTCAGCCCTGGTAGGGGTAACCACTGACTACAGGCAGTGACTGTTTTCTAACTGTGCCGCCTACTGATCCTTTCTCTGTAAATTCATGCTTAATCACCTGCTACTCAGTGAAATGCTAAATTGTTCAAATAAACATTGCTGGGAAAGCTAAGATCAACAATTTAGGCCTGTGTGTTAGCAGCCACCTCCAAAAGAGAGCAGGGAGGCCTAGGCTTCTGGTCTTAGCTCTGCTGTCACCGTCCCTGGTTATCCACTGCTTCCCCACACCCTTCACCACCATTCTCCAGTGGGTTCAGCACTTCCTCTTTGAGATGCCCATAAATTAATTCTAGGCTTCATCCTAACCTGCTACTTCCCACACTATATTGTGAATGTTTATTCAAAAGTGTCCCTCACTAGACTGCCAGTTTCTTTAACTCATGGGCTGTATCCAATTCATCTCCACATCACTGGGGGCAATCACAGTGCCTGTCACAGTGCAGGTGCCAAAAATTGAGCCTCAAGATAGCTCTTTATGTGAAAAAAAATTATGTTTACATAGCATTGACCAAAAGCATATTGTCATAGGCTTTGCCCTGTGTTTTTCCTTTAGGTCATTTCTATTCAACCAACTTGTGTTGAGTACATACCAGGTGCCAGGTGCTGTGTCAGGTTTCAGGGATAAGTTGATGAAACTGACTCAATCACTGATTGCCCCCAGGAACTTCCAGTCTACCAGAAAGAGAAGACAAGCGCCCGCATAACTGTGACACAGTCCATCATAAGAGGAGTAGGAAGAAAGCAAAGCACTGTGCCCTGAGAATCCAAAAGTGGGAAGGTGAGAATGAGCTTTATAAAGGGTGGCAAGAGAAAGGCTTCCTAGAGAATTTGCCATTGGGATGAATGAGTGGGAGATAAGATATATTAGTTTGCCAGGGCTGTCATGACAAAGTACCACAAATTGAGTATCTAAAAAACCAGAAATTTATTGTCTCATTGTTCTAGAGGCTGGAAGCCTGACATATAGGTGTCAGAAGGGTTAGCTCCTTTGGGGGCTGGGAGGGATAATCTGTTTTATGCCCTTGCCTGGCCTTTGGTGGTTTGCTGGCAGCCTTCAACATTTATTGGCTTGTAGAAGCGTTATCTCAACCTCTGCTTTTATCTTCACTTGGTGTTTTCTCTGTGTGCATTTCTCTGTGTCTAAATGCGCCTTTTAATAAGGATAACAGTCATATTGAACTAGAGGCTTACCTTGCTTCAGTACGATCTTATCTTAACTAATAACATCTGCAATTATGTTCCAAATGAGGTCATGTTCTGAGGTAGTGGGGGTTAGAACTTCAGTGTATGCATTTTGGGAGGGACACAATTCAACCCCTAACAAGTAGGTTTTCAGGAAGCAAAGACTAGAAGAGGAGCATAAGAAGGAAAGCTCTCCAGGAAGCAAGTACTATGTATACTTTCTGCTTCGAATAAGCAAGCTTCTGAATTACTCAGTCTGTGACCATTCTCTTTACTACCCCTTTCTTAACATTTTACTTATTTAGTTCCCTTTGTCAAGAATGTTGTCCTTTCTCCTTGCCTCCTCCTCCTTATCCCAGAACTACCTGTTAAATCCTATCTGACTGTGACACTAAGAGGTACACACTGTGACACTAAAAGATACTATTTTCTATACAATCCAGTTTCCATGCTTTAGAGAACTCACTCTATTTCTTAGCTGTGCTTCTCCATATGAGACACAATCTCATTAAAACCAAAAGACATATGTACTTCCTAAGCACACACCCTACTATTTTCTGCACTTTACACCATACTTAATGTACCTAAGGCCCCAGAATTTTCCACCCAAAAGGTTCCATGTCTGCTTCTGATGCCTGCTTGGAGAGCCTTCCTAGGCCAGGCATTCGGAGGGCACAGACCATGCTGCCAGAAGCCACATTCCTAGAAGGTGGTGGTGGGAAGGGAAGAGAGGGAGCTTTCTTTAATTGTGCTGTTCTCCCATCTGTCAGTGGTAGAGGAGTGGTTGCCTGTAAGAACCAGATCAAGCACCACTTTCATTTACTCAGCGAAGCCATTCCTGATCCTCTAGTCTCATTCAAATAATGCTAAGATCCTACTGCCTGCCCCACACATCAGCCTTTGTTTCCACTCTCCTGGCCAAGCATTTCCTTGGAACCTCTCTAAAACCACTTACTACATTTTATCATAGTTATATTTGTGTTTGTTATATTTCCCCTTTATAATAGTTAATTTATGTATCAACTTGACTGGACTAAATAATGCCCAGATAGATGGTAAAATATTATTTCAGGGTGTGTCTGTGAGAGTGTTTCTGGAAGAGATTAGCATTTGAACTGGTTAGACTGAGTAAAGAAGATCCACCCTTGCCAAGATGTATATTGGGGATCATTTCTCGAGGGCCTGAATAGACTAAAAAGGGGGAGAAAGGGTGAAATAGTTCTCTCTGCTTAAGCTGGAACACCCACCTTCTCTTGCCTTTAGACATCCGCTTTCCATAAAGTCATGCTTAATCACCTGCTACTTGGTTAAATGCTGAATTGTTCAAATTGTGTGTTAGCAGTTAGCAACTCCCAAAGGTCTTTGACTTCGGTCATCAAGCCCTGGTCTTGGGTCTTTGGACTTGGACTGGGATTTATACCATTGGCTTCCCTGGTTCTCAGGCATTTGAATTTGGACTGGAACTATGCCATAGACTGAGGGACTTCTCAGCCTCCACAATCACATAAGCCAATCCCTCTTATAAATCTCTTTCTGTATATCTATAAATGTCTTATTGGTTCTATTTTTCTGGAGAATCCTAACTAATACATAGTCCTCCTTTTCTGTTCCTATACTCACTGTTATCTTTTTCCCTGAATTAACCTCTAAGCTACTTAGAAGCAGAAACTGTGCATTCTCATCTTTTTATGTAATGCAGCTAAATATGTAGCTACTAAGCAAATATTCTTTAAATACATTCAGAGATTCCTGAATGAAATACGATATTTTGTAGACTCTGGAAGGAAGTTAGTGTAGTGGAAACAGCATGACTTGGAGTTGGACCGTTCTGGATTGTGCTCCATCATTTTGTATGAGGTAATGGGGCAGGGTCACTTATGAATTCTTTTAAAACTTAATTTTCCTCTTTATAGAATGACAGCCTCCAGTAGGAATAGCTTAATTAATCATGCTCCTAGAAAGACAAAGCACAAAATAAGTGTGAGAAGCATCTTGCCAACCTGCTTAAGATTTACCTGAGGAAAATTTACGTGTACAAGTGTTCAGACCCAGCTCCAGGATCTGAGTTAGGAAACCTAGGGTGGCTCTTATTAATCTGTCCTTTTGTAAATAGCACTAAGTGATTCTGCTATGCAGGGAAATTTGGGAACTGTTGTTCTTTTTTTTTTTTTTTTTAAAATCAATTTTTGTTTTAAGTTCTAGAGTACATGTGCAGGATGTGCAGGTTTGTTACATAGGTCAATGTGTGCCATGGTGGTTTGCTGCACTGATCATCCCATCACCTAAGTATTAAGCCCAGCATCTGTTAGCTATTCTTCCTGATGCTCTCCTTCCCCCATTCCCCTCCCACCACAACTGACAGGCCCTAGTGTGTGTTGTGAAACCACTATTCTTGACTATTCTCATCGATCTTAGAATCTCTCGTTAGATAATGGGCATTGGGGATCTCTGGTAGAGACTTATAGTCTTTAATGAACACAAAATCCTTTAGTCACAGATTGCTTCATGAGGCTTATGTTTTGTGAAACATGCTTTGGAACTGCTATAGGAAATATTCCAAAATTCAGTAAACTTATATTTGATAACTTTTCCACATTTAACTACTAGGCACAATAAAATAGGTAGATTCTTTACTGGGAACCAGCCAGCAACAACAGCAAAAAACAAACAAACAAACAAACAAACAAACAAAAAAAAACAAGGCCAAGTTACATTAAAAAAATTTATTGTACAACATAGTGATTATAGTTAATAACAATAACAATGTACTCTATTCTTGAAAATTGCTACGAGAGTAGATTTTAAGTGTTCTCACCACAAAACATGATAAATATGTCAGGCAATCCATATGTTAATTAGCTCATTTTAGACATTCCACAATGTATACATATTTCAAAACATGCTGTATATGATAAATATATACAATTTTTATTTAATTTCAAAAATGAATAACACAAAAGTAAAAAATGGAAAAATTTGTAAGTTTCTCACTCATATGAATTAAGATTTCTGGTTGTCTAGTAGACACAACTACTTGTCTAGCTTGTTGATTCCTTAATTTCAGCAAAATTTCTTGTCCTACTTCTACCCTAGATAATTTCTTCCAAAACAAAGTACAACACACACTAAGGAATAATGATTTCTTCTGGGTTAGTTACATCTCTTCTGATGGGGCTCCCCAAGACTGAAAACTGCATCAGCTTGAATTCCTCCTTCATCTTCAATATCCAAGTAAGCACTCAGATTTAAATAAGAATTTCAATATCCAAATCAGCAATATCCAAGTAAGCACGCTGACAATTATTCCTTCATACATTGTTCAGGCACTGTCCCTTTTCCTCCTTTTCCACGGCTACCCATTCATACCTCTACCGTCCACTTGCATTACGTATTATTTTTGAACTAAATTGTGTACCCCAAATTCATATTTTGAACTTCTAACCCCCAATGTAATTGTATTTTGAGAGAGAGCCCTTAGGGAGGCAATTAAGATTAGATGAAGTTACAAGGGTAGGGCCACAATTCAATAGAACTTGTGTCCTTATAAGGAGGAAGAAACAACACATCGCTCTCTTTCTGCCTGCACTTTTGCACAGAGGAAAGATGATGTGGGAACAAAGCAAGAAAGTGGTCATCTGCTAGCCAAGGAATGAGGCCTCACTAGAAACCCACCTGGCTGGCACCTGGATCATGGACTTCTTGCCTCCAAAATTTGAGAAGATAAATTTCTGTGGTTTAAGCCATCCACACTGGTATTTTGTTATGGCAGCACTAGCTGACTAATATACTATTTGTCACTGTGTGCTTGAAGGAAACAGCTCCCCTCTTTCCAGACCATCCTGCACAGGTTTGCACAATCAGCACAGATATTATGTTAGTTTTCTATTGCTACATAACAATTTGCCACAAACCTCGTGGCTTAAGCAATGCCCATTGATTATCTCACAGTTTCATGCATCAAGAAAGCAGGCACAGCTTAGCTATGTCCTTTACCCGTAGTCTCACAAGGATGTAATCAAGGTGTTGGCAGGAACTACAGTCACATCGGAGGTACAGAGTCCTTTTCCAAGCTCACATGACTATTGGCAGAATTTATTTCCTTGCAGCTGCAGAACTTATGGTGGCTCTTTCAAGCTCAAAAAGAATATCTGAAGCTAGTAGTCTCTTTTAAAGAGCTAATTTGATTAGCTCAGGCCCACCTATATACTATTCCTTTTGATTGACTCAAAGTCAACTGGTTAAGGCCCTTAATTACATATGTAAAAATTCTTACCAAACTCAACGGTAGGACGTTATATAGGATGTATACAATGGGGATCTGTTAAGAATCTTGGAGACTACTCTAGATTTTTGCCTACCATAGACATGATTTCCTTGATTACTATTTAGCACTAAAGGCTGTGCACAAAGTATGAATATGAAGTCCCTGCTGAACTCAAGCTTAAAACAGTATACAAATGAAAATACAGCAATGCATGCCTACATCAAATGCAAGAGGAGTGGTACAAATAGTCAGGGTGGCAGGAGTACTGAGAAACTCTTTGTAACCAGACTAAGGTTTCTTGGAGAACATTAATTATTAGCTGGTCCTTTGAAGATGAACTGAATGTAAACTATCAGAGGGGATACCTGTGTTGTCAGTGTATAGTAACATTTATTTTACTTCATACTGTTCACTTTTATTTATAACATTTTTATTCAGTTGAATTAAATGTTGCTAAATATTCATTTACCATAATTTTTTTTTATTGTTTGCCTACAATTTACCTGTCTCTACAATGCAATCTTCTTAACCTGTTGTTTTATTTGGAAGGTTCCATTTGGAGATTAAGCAGCAAGGCAGAGGGATTAGTATATCAAGTTAGCCATTACTCAGTTAGCCATTAATTCATCAAGCAAGCTGGTTACTTTTTCTTTCCAGCTCAAAATGACTTTATTAAGTTGAGGCTTCAAGATGGAGTAATTTATAGTGTCCCTTTTAGACTTACTCTGTTACCTAGAATTTTTGGCATCCCAGAATAAGATAGACTTCCTTTTAAAATGTATTTCTATGGTATTTGCACTTCTACTTCAGAACCCTCACCTAACTTATAATTACCTGTCAAAAATTTATCCTCACTAGATTTTAAAGTGTCTGTGGTCATGGCATGTATCTTGTTCACCACTGTATTTCAGCACCTGGCCCAGTGCTTGATATGTAGTGGGTTCTTAATAATTCTTTATTGACTAAATGAACAACAATTGATGACCCTGTCTCACAAATATGCTCTTATTTTCATATGTTTAGTCAACATTTTAAATAATCAGGCATTGATGAAGCATTTTCAACATTATGTGATTGAGACCAGTTTATAAACTCTACCTATCAGAATATTATAAAAATATTGACTTTGTTTTTTCCCATGGGCTGAGGACAGCTCCTGGGAGCCCAAACTGTAGAGTACACTGAAGCAGGCAGTCTTGGGGCCAAGTGGAGTCTTTAAGGATGTTAATTCAGGATAGTCAGAGGAATCATATTATAAGAAGAACAGTGTCGTTGAGAGAAACCAAGGTTGAATGCTAAAAGGCAGGATAAGTAACAAATTCAGGAGAAAGGCAAGGATAAAAATAGGGAAATGATAGTGAGTTTCGTGGACCAATGGAAGGCAGTAGAGAATCAGCTTCAAGGAAGGGATCCAGGAGAGTGGTTTAGAACTGAAAGAGCGAACAACAAGAATGTGCTAGCTCTCCTGTTTTACATCATACCAGGTGTGCCTGCAGGTAGAAGGGAGACTGGGTTTTGTGATAGGGGAGATTTTATGTTCTAATTGGATTCCTTTGTATTTTTTTTCTTTTTTTTTTTTGAGACGGAATCTTGCTCTGTCACCCAGACTGGAGTGCAGTGGCACGATCTCGGCTCACTGCAAGCTCCGCCTCCCAGGTTCATGCCATTCTCCTGCCTCAGCCTCCCAAGTAGCTGGGACTACAGGCACCCACCACCATGCCCGGCTAATTTTTTGTATTTTTAGTAGAGACGAGGTTTCGCCGTGTTAGCCAGGATGGTCTCGATCGCCTGACCTCATGATCTGCCCACCTCGGCCTCCCAAAGTGCTGGGGTTACAGGCATAAGCCACCACACCTAGCCTCTAAGTGGATTCGTTTTATGGATTTATAGGATAATATTCCCTGGTATCTACAATGCTCAACTTAAAAAAAGGGCCATAACAAGATAATCTATTTATAATTCTGTTTTATTAAGAAACTAAAACTTTTCCCCATAGATCCAGTGCTAAGTGAAGGTTGATTAGATTTCTCAAAATAATTTAAGAGCACTATCTGTGTTTTTCTGAGAATACTATAGAAATATTTTTTTGAGAAATCAAGCATATTTTATCTTTTCAAAGTGTTTTATAGGAAATACTTATAATATATGTATTAGGCTTACCAGTTTCTTTGTCATAAATAACTTAATATCTTCTGTAATTCACTTAGCACTGATCTGCTTGAAATTAGGATTTTTAAAAATTTCTTCATCTTGTGGGAGTAACTGTGTTAATTTCTATTTTAAGCCTGTATTTACTATTAAAATTAGGACAACTTGTTCAAGTTTTGTAGTTTTTATCTTGAATAAATATTGCTAAACTTTAATTGAACAACTTGGCTTAACTTCAGTTTTGGAAAGTCATCAAAAGCTTTCCCTTCCTCTTTTATTTCATCAGATCCAAATTCATTTTTATTTTCCTCCTTTATGTATTATTCATTAGATATCTTTTTTCCCAGATATCAAGTTAAATATTTTTAGCGGTAGCTAATTTTAAATAGCACAAATACTATGCTTTTTTATTCAGGAGCATTGTATATATGTGTAGTGTAAATTTGGTCCCATATTAAGTTATGACCATACTCCTTCAGTTTTAGGACTGTGAAGGAGCTTTCGAAGTTATTCCAGCCACTTTAACTTACAGATAATGAAAAAGAAGTCCAGAAAGTGTGTCCAACATTTCATGACAAGTTAAAGCTGAGACATATGCAGAACTCTAATGTCTTAATTCTCTGTTCACTGACTTTTCGATATACTACACTAACTTTTGCCTCTAGCATTTGTTTTCTTTAGAGTCTAGGCTGGACTTCTTTCCTATGCCCAAAGAAAAATCTTATGTATAATTTTATGCAAATATCATTATTTTAAAAATAGTCAACTAAATACCCCAGAGGGCTTAGCAGGCTTGTTAGATGGAAAGGGACATAAGATCATGTGTTCCCTCCCAAACTTTAAACAAGCTAATTTGTAGTAATATTGTTTTATAAGGATCAACAGATATTAAGAAGGATTAAATAATTAGTCCAAGAATACTGAGACCATTAGCAGCACAGAACTTATTTCTATAGCTACCCACCCTGAACACGTGAAGATTTATGACCACACTGTTGAGTTGTTTATGCTCCTAGAAAAAATATGAGGCTTAGCCATGTTAACTTGTAGTATATGAGAATGATGGCACTGGAAAATGTAGCATTGTTGGTTTAGGTACTTCTACATGATGGAGGTTACTTAGATTTTAATTATTCATTCAACAAGCATCCACTGAGTTGCTATGTTCAGGCAGACAAGGATGAAAGATATGATCCCCATCCTCTAGATGCTCCTAATGTGAGGTGTTAAAGGAAGAGGTGATAGAAAGGAGGCTGGAGGGGAGAATCAAGAAATAACTGATTCCTTTCTGGAATATTTGGAAGAACTAGCAGCATGGGAGTGATTTTTCCTCTCTCTTTGTGTTCCCATCCATCTGAGTTTATTGTTCCTGTGCCATTTCTCCCTTCGCTGCCCACTGTCCTTGTAGTTCCCTGATTACTCTCATCCTTGCCAACCTTGTTGTAGTTCTAAAACTATTTATTATAATTGTTCCTTGGAAGAACTTGAGGTACTGTGCTAAGAACCTTCATGTTTTCCAAGGAAAGTACTGTAAAAATTGCACATAAACAAGAGTTATTGTTTTAGACAAGTTCATCCAAGCCAAATCATCCATGCTACCAATTTCTGGCACAGCCCTATCGCTAACCATCCATCTTATTTCTGTTTGAGGCTCACGCGTATTTCTTACCTTATCCTATCTTCTTCTCTCCTCATCTTCTGACATTTTCAGTTCTTGCCAAATGTTTTGATTAAAGGTTGCATAGGTTTCTACCTGGTCTGTGATGATGCGTTCTATCCAGCTGTGATTCCTGTTGAGTACTGACGCTTTACAGTGGGAGGTTGGTAACAATATATTTCCTGGTCTTTTTCTGAAAGGTTTTGCTATTAATTCAACTGCTACTCGGACCTGAATAACTGGTTAAAGCTCGTGGGTCAATTTGTCCTCAGTGAATGCAAGGTTTTTTATTTTATTTTATTTTATTTTATTTATTTTTTTTATTTTAATGATGGCAGTGGGGAATATGAGAGAAAGGCTGTGGGCCTTGGAGTTCAGAGCTAAGTAATGGCTACAGTTTCATGTTCTCTCCCTTAGTTCATTGGGAAGTAAGCATAATAGCCCACTTTTATGTGTGTTCTGGATACTCTTCAAAGCTGTTTACATGGATTAACACATTTAGTCTTCATAGTAATACAAGAAGCAGATGCTGTATTCCCACTTCACAGATGTGGAGACTGAGGCTTATTGAGTTTAAATTAAATGGCTGACTTAGTCACAACTATTAACTGTCACTATAAAGCCTGTTCAGCCTGTCTTTGAGGCTTGAGCTCCAAATCACTGTGTTAAGTTTGGATCTTCCTTCATTTTAATGGAGTTCACCTTTATTATTATTATTTTAAAATAAATTTCATGTTTTTCTCCACTCTTTCCATTCAAACCATAGGAGGCTTATATAATGCACATTTCAAATGTACATCCTGTTAAAAGGATACCAGGTTACTTCACAAGAAAGAACACCCACTAACTTAATTTTAGACAGAACATTAAGCTATATAACCTCCAGAACTCCTTCCATCTGTGACAGTCTGTGATTTCAGAGAGGGATCTTGCTCTTTAGAAAAGCATTCTAACCAAAGACTACTGAAAGAATGGGACAACTGTTAGCCTGAAGGGCGTAGTTGTCTTAGGGTCTCAGAGAGTCTCACTGTATTAACAAAGAGAGAACTACGCTCTGATCCTGTAGGAACTAATACATTAGCTCCCACTCTATGGACAATGTCAGAAGATCTGTGTCCAGGTCCCTACTGTGCCCCTTATTAGCTGCATAACCTCAGACAAGAAATTTTACCTCTGAGAGTCTAATTTCCTTTTGTGTAAAATTAAAATAAAGCGACGTATCTCAGAACTGATAAAGTGTTAGTGAAAAACCTTGAGTACAATATTTGCTGCATACCCTAGGTCTTGTGCTTCCCATCTTTAGAGTCAGGCCGCTCAGTTGGCTGCCTTTCTCAACCATGACTTAATATTTCAAGATGATGCTTATTTCTTAAAATTTCATTAATTTGAAAAGTCATGACCATTGCAGCTGAGATACGGTATATATTTTCACGAAGACAAATCTTTCTCAGTCAATGGACAGCTCATAGAATTTCAAAATGGTGAGTAATCTGAGAGATGATGCAGTCAAGTCCCATTATTTTTCAGCACAAAGAGGTTAAATGGCTTTCCCAAGATTACACAGCAAATTGGCGGTCAAGTCAAGGCTAGACTTTCTTTTTTCCTAATCCCAGGCCCAGTGTTTTTGCTGCAAGATTCCAATAAACTCAAGATGAGGGTTAAAGTTAGAGGGAAGGCTATTTAAACTACATTATAAAAGAGACATTTTATGTGTACTTTATTGTTTCCACCTAAATAATTGCTTATACATGAAATGTTATTGGTAGCGAGGAATTAGACCAAAAAGCAAAACAAAACAAAACAAAAAAATAGGTTATACCATCCGGCAAAGCTGGATTTAAGACATTTATTTGCTATATGACCTTGAAACTCCGTAAGTTTCAGTTTCCTTATCAGCAAAATGGGGATAATGATTATAGCTTTCTAGTTGTTAGGAGGATTAAAGGAGATATTATATATAAATCACTTAGTGGAGTGTCTAGTGCATGGTTGTCATATCATAAATGTTAACTTATAATGGTAAAATAAACTCAATGTGAACAATTTCAGCCATTACCACAGCTATCCCTTTCAAGGGTGGATTCATCCCAGTAGAACAAAAATGGCTTGTTTTTTAGTGAAAGTTAATAAATTTTAGGACCAAACAGACATCTTAGGCAAGATGTCCATTGACTACAACATGTCCACACTACTGACTGATTTAGGGAGCTCTCCTAAAGCACTCAGAGGGTACTCAGTAGTGAACCAGTCCTTGAAGTTATAGTGCATGGGACTTTATTGAATGTGACCAGAGAAGAGGTACAATTCTTCACCAGAAGGATCTTTATACTATAAAATATGAGTAGATACACTATGTGGTTAGTCTATGTGCTACGAAAGCTTAAAAGAAGGATTAATGTCAAGTAATAGCAATACTCTAAATGGTTGGATAAACCTAAAACTAGAGACAATTCCTGTCTGTCAGTTCTCCTACTTAAAGGGCTACTGGCTGGGTGTGATGGTTCATGCCTGTAATCTCAGCATTTTAAGAGGTTGCGATGAGCAGATCACTTGAGTCCATGAGTTCAAGACCAGCCTGGGCAACATAATGAAACCCCATCTCTACAAAAAATACAAAAATTAGCTGGGCATGGTAGCATGTACCTGTAGTCCCAGCTACCTGGGAGGCTGAGGTGGAGAATTGCCTGAGCCAGGAAAGGTATAGACTGCAATGAGCCCTGACAGTGACACTGCACTGTAGCCCTGAGACAGAGTAAGACCCTGTCTCAAAAATAAATAAATAAATACATACATACATACATACATACATACATACATACATACATATGAAGGGCTCTTATGCTATCAAGACTAGAGATATGCAAGAGTGTCTACTGTTATTTTTAAGAAAGCCCATGGCTGAATGAGCTGAATGATATAATTGGGAGGAAAATTGTCTTTTTTTTTTTCTATATTTTACTTGAATAATTTAATATAGTAGCACATTTTTTTCTATTAAGACTTTCTTGAATCAGAACACTGAAAGAAATATTTAAAATCATCCATTCCTCTTGAATGCTATTATATCTGGCATCTTTGGAATATAGGTTTTGCTATTTCAATGTGAATATTTTCTTAAAGTTGCAAATTTTATACTTCCTCATATACCAAAAAAATCTAGTTATCTTCTGAGCTAGATCTTAGGCAAATAACAGCCTCCTGACATCTGTTTGCAAATGCTTTCTTTTTGTTTACTTATACTAACTGTGTTGGTGAGAATTGGCATTATTATTACAAAACGCCTGATTCTTTTAGTCTAGTGATAATGGAATCTAGAAGGAAGGGAAGATACACTGAAGGGAAAGTGGGATCACTGTAAATTTTGTAAATTAATGCAGTATAGAATTTTGGAATCAGTTTCCAGAGTGTAAGTTGATCAGACACTGTAAGAATACATTATTGAAATATAATAAAGGATAGGTAGAAATTGGCATATATTTGACCATTTGTTCTTCCTATTTTTTGACAGTATTTTAAAAGAGTTCTTAAATATCGTATGCTAATAATATAATTTTTCAGCTCTGAGTAAAAAAAAAAAACAAATTTAGCAAAATTCTAAAAAGAGAGAAAGGAAGGCGGAGGAGGAGGATTGGGAGAGGAGATGAAAAGAGAAGGAGAGAAATGCATTAAGTGACACTTGGCTAATGTCCAGAGCAGCTACTCTCACTTTAGCATTTATCCTAAAATCTCAAACTGAGAACAAAGAGCGTTTGACTGCTAACATCTCAGAAATAGGAAGGGATTTGAATCATTGACTCCTGAAGAAGGCATGCCATTCTGGGAGATGTCCCAGACCCTTTAAGAAGGGCCCATGTATCTGTTCATCTGTCAGCACACATTTCCCATGTCTGTCTTTCTGTTCAGAACAATGCTGTCCCTACTCGCCTGTTGTGTCTTAACTGTTTTTATTGCTGTGGAAATATTTCAGAATTTGGAATATTTCCACTTACAATCGTGTCATCTTTAAGAAATTTGAACACTAAGAGTACATGTTATCTCCAGTTATGATGAGTTGATTCATTGCCGGATGCTAGTTAGCCAAAGATAGAAGCAATTTTTATGCAATTAATCATGTTTCCTGCAAACTCTATAGTAGTTTTCAAAAAAGGTACATTATATAAAACATTTCGTCCTTTACTGTAAGCTTAATGTTTGAAGAGTGTCTCATGCTTCTTGGAGGAAGACGTGGCATATGTTAAAAAAATATAGATCTGTTAGTCCAAGATTTTTACAAAAGAAGTAGATGTTGCATGTGTAACTGAAGGAAAATCACTTGACATTAGTAGAGAGATCTGTTTAAGATTTGAGTATTTTTTGAATTAGAAAATAATCTCTAGTTATGCATTTTCTCTTATATAATAAGTTTGGAGTTAGGGATAATAGACTGTGTCCTGCATGTTGGAATCTGTGAATGCTGTGGTTTGAGTGTGCCCCCTACGTTTCATGTGCTGGAAACAAAATCCCCAAGGCAACAGTGTTGAAAGATGGAACCTTTAAGAGGTGAGTAGGTCATCAGGAGTCTGCCTTCATGAATAGATTAATGCTGTTATCATGGGAGTGGGTTCCTGATAAAAGGATGACTTTGGCCCCCTTCCTCTTTTGCTCACAGTGTGTATAAGATGCACTACCACCATGGGATGACACAGGAAGAAGGCCCTCACAAGCTATGGTCCTAGATTTTGGTCTTCCAGTCTCCAGAACCATGAGCCAAATACACTTCTATTGTTTATAAATCACCCAATCTGTGGTCTTCTGCTATAGCAACAGCAAAATGAACTAAGACAATGGTCCAGAACACAGCCAGGCTCTGAGTCTGACCAATGAGCCTCATTTTCCGATTGACCTTAGGTCAGTCTTGTACAAGTTAATTTGGCATGATTTAGTTATCTTCTGTGAAGTGGGAAAATGAATTACATTCATTCAGGAACTATTTATGGGGTGTTCACCATGAGTCACAAATGATGTTAGGCATTGAGGATATAAAGATAAATAAGATAAATTCACACCCCTCAGGAGCACAGATGATAAGTGAAAATAAACAGGCCTCTAATGCATGGGCCCAGTTCAGACTTTCTTCTAGTAGCTGAGTGATGCTGGATGAAGTACTCTGCCCTTTTGAGCCTGCTTCCTCATCTAAATATGGCAAAACACTGACGATACTTCTCTGAGAAAGTTGTCACTAAGGTCAAATAAGAACAGAATAATGTCTTATAAGTGATAGAGCACTAACCATATCAGAGTTATTTTAGGAAGAAAATATGACAGTAGAATGGTCACAGGTTTGACTGAACTCAGTTGAAATCTCAGCTCTACCACTTAAAAGTTACATGAAATTGAATTGTTATGAAGATTAAATATAACAATTCATCCATACACCCATCCATCTATCTGCATCCATCCATCCATCCATCCATCCATCCATCCATCCATACAAGTCATTAAGTAACTACTGTATATAAGGTATTTTTCTAGAAATCATCTCAGAGAATGCTTTCTCCAAAGGGCCACCCAGTAAAATTTTAGGCTTTGTGGTCGACATGCTTTCTGTTGCAACTACTCAACTCTGCTGTGTAGTGTGAAAACAGCTCTATAGGAAATTTATAAACAAATAAGTTTGCTATTTCCTGATATAACTTTGTTTACAAAAACAGGTGGTAGGCTAGATTTGGCCTGTGAACTATAGTTTGTCCACCATGTCTGTTATAAATACTAAACATGGCCCTTAATCTCATGGTGGTTTTATTTTAGTGAACAGGATAGCAAAAGACAAGTAAACAAAAAAGTAAGATAATTGTAGATACCCTTTCTCTAACAAACTATAAAAATGACTGTTGTACCTCCCGGTACATGACATAGGGTAAAAGCTTGGTGAATACTTACTGAGCTGATATATGCAGATATATTTGTTACTTGCTCTATAGTCTCTGCAACTGTATTTTCTTCAGTGTTGAATACACAATTGGTTATTAACAAAAGGCTTTGGGTGAATTTGTAAATTCTCATTTGGAAGTTGTATGCCTCAACAAGATTCCAAGGCCAAACATACTGCTAAATGCTCATATCTTGGGGGCCATTTATTATTTTCTGAACTATTGAAGGAATCAGTTGATGTTGATAGATTTCAAAGTGAACTCTGAGTTTGTATCAGTTCTGGGACTCTGTGAATAAGGTAAGGGCTAGCAGTCCCTAGCCTTTGAGAAGTACCCATGATGTCACCTGCAAAGGTTAAAAAAGTCTTAGCAGAAAGGCAAAAATGATTGTCTATTTTTCCAAACTTCTACTGAGGTCAGTACATAAGGAAGAACTGTCAAACAGATTAAAATTATTTTTCAAACTGTGTGTTTGTAGCAGGGTATGCTTTTGAACCTTCTATTGGTTTGAAAAACTACAGGAATAAGGTAACCATAGGATCTTAGATTTTATAACTGCCCCATTTGCCAACTGTGCTGGATCTCACGTGACTGCACAATTCTCCCTTTCCCTTTTGTTCCTCCTCCTCCCCCTCAGAGGTACATGGGGCTGGGGATACATAGGAACAGTCTCAGTTCTCTCCCACCTCACTGAAATCATAGAAAGTAGATAGAGACTGCTTTGATGGATCACTAGACACAAGTTTCTTAATGAAACACAATTGTTTCATTAAGAATACTTAGATATCATTCATTCTAAACTATTCATTTATAGATAAACAGTTTCCCAGGGAGGTTGATGATTACATTGGCTTTGGAGTTTGAAAATTGGAAGTTATCAAATGTTTAAAATGGAATTAATTTCAACTTGAAAATAAATGACTAGATTGCTTTTAATTTTTATAAATAACAATATTTTTAGGATTCAAACACAATCACACATTATATAAACCTATATATATATATAGCCTAACTATGCCTGGCACATTTAACTCTCTCTATCTCCCTATGTGGTGTGTGCTATTAGTATTCCCATTTTGCAGATGATGTAACTGAAGAAGAAAGGTTATGAAACTTCCCTGAGAACAGAAAATAATAAATCTGTGAAGCTGGGTTTGAACCCAGCTATTCTGCTTCTAGAGGAAGACCCACATTATAATTTTTTAAACATATATCCACTAATGATTTCTTCTTCATTTATTTTATTATATATTTTTTATTTTTCCATAAGTTTTTTGGGGTACAGGTGGTATTTGGTTACATGAGTAAGTTCTTTAGTGGTGATTTGTGAGATTTTGGTGCACCCATCACCCAAGCAGTATACACTGCACCATATCTGTAGTCTTTTATCCCTTGCCCCCCCTCCAGTTCTTCCCCGCAAGTTCCCCAAATCCATTGTATCATTCTCATGCCTTTGCATCCTCATAGCTTAGCTCCCACATATCAGTGTGAACATACGGTGTTTGGTTTTCCATTCCTGCGTTACTTTACTTAGAATAATAGTCTCCAATCTCATACAGATCACTGCAAATGCTGTTAATTCATTCCTTTTTATGGCTGCATAGTATAATTTGAAAAGCTATTTTTTCTCCTTCAAGTCTCACGACAACATAGCGAAACAACAACTGGACCTTAGTAGGATTGATATTTAAATACAGAATTGCTGTAATATAAATGCAAAATCTGAATGTTAGTCTCTTTTGGGCAATGATAATGTACAGCTGTAAAATGTACAGCAAGATTTTTCTAGGCAACTCCTATAATTCTGGAACAGCTAGAACAGCCCCACTGATACCTGATTTATAGTTCATGGAAATAAGTTTTGAAGGCTGTGATTTGGCCACTTGCATCTAAATCTGTGTGATAATGAGTCACATCATGGATGCAATTTAGAGGTATTTGAAGAATTCATCTGTGAATTCTTGGCTGAGAGTTTCTCCAGAAGAGTACCAGGGAAAATTACATGTTTCCCTCTACTTGGCTGATATCAGTACTTCTGACATTAAGAAATTGTGAAAAATCTAAGGGTTGCAAGGTAAGTAAACAATGTCTGGACACCGGATGGTCCAAATTTGCATGATTACTATGATTTTTTTTTTTTCTAGAAATAAGTAGAGTTACAGAATTGAATGAACTGAGAGCAAATCTAAAGTCCTACCATAATCTTTGAGGGCCTCCTGATCTCACTCTGACTAGATTTTGACCTCTTCTTGGCCTCTCTTCCCAGTCCCTATCCCCACTTTCTAACTGCACAGGCTCCCTGCTCTTATTTTCCTGCTCAGACTTTGGCCATCCTTCCCTCTGCCCTGTGGTCTCTGCCCCAGCAGGTCCACATGACTCACCCCCCACACTTCTTTCAGCTCTCTGCTCAAGTGTCACCCAATTAGAGCAGCTTTCCCTGACCACCATCCATTGCACTGGCACCCCATCCTAAGTCCCTCATTGTGCTTTTTTGTGCTTTATAGCCCCGTTATCATCTAACATTTATCTTGTGCCTTGTTGTCTATTTCTGCCACTAGAGAGCAAACTTAATGAGAACAGGGGCATTCTTTTTGTTGTTCACTGATGTTCAATCTCCATACTAGAAAAGTGCCCGGGCACCTAGTAAATATCTGTTGAATGAATGAGTCAATGGTGAAAGGAGAGCAATGTGAATGCATAGTATTTCCTTTTAGACTTGTTGAGGCTCTGTTGAGAACTTGAAGAGTGACCACTGGGTGGCCACAGCTGTCTTCACCAATCTCATGAAGTCACACTCTTTGCTGACCATACTGTGCCAGAGAGCTTGGCATGCTATTGTTCTTCTGAGTGGAGGCCTTTGGGTTGTTTGTCTTACTTCTAATTGCTCAAGGGAAATGAGCCTTTAAAAGACCTGGTGCCATCGTATTTATCGGGGTGCTTTGGAGTTCGTACTCATTCACTCATTGATTTACCAAACATTTATGGAGAACTTACTGTGCTTCACATGCTTAAGGGTCAGAAATGAATGTCTTGGGTTCCCTGCTTCCAAGGAATTTTCTAAGGTCTATCAAAGGAGGCAAGTGAAGAGAGTCACAATTCTGGATGATTAGCGCTCTGTAAGGACAGGAAGCTGTGGATCCTGCAGGAGGTGTACCCAACCCAGCCTACAGGGTGTAGTGTGAAAGAACAGGCTTCCCAACAAGATGAAAAAACATTGAAGGAAACTAGAGATTCTTTAGGTGGAGGGGGTGGAAATCTTTACAGAAAGAGAAAACAGGGTGTAAAACATCTAAGAGCTGAGAGAACTTGGCACAACTAAAACTGAAGTAGACTATTCTGCCTAGGCAATAAAGCACTCCAGGTAGGAGAAAGAAGAGATGAAACTGGAGAAATAGTGCTTAATGCTGCAAGGAAAAATTAAACTTATCAAAAGCAAATTCCAGAACTGTATATATCTAGACCTCTAGGTGGGTTTTCCAGGGAATCTTCAAGGAAACTGATATGGTTTGGCTGTGTCTCCACCCAAATCTCATCTTGAATTGTACCTCCCATAATCCCAGTGTGTCATGGGAGGGACCCAGTGGGAGGTAATTGAATCACGGGGTGGGTTTTTCCCATGCTGTTCTTGTGATAGTGAATAAGTCTCATGAGATCTGATGGTTTAATAAAGGATAGTTCCCCTGCACATACACACTCTCTTGCTTGCCACCATGTGAAGAAGGATGTTTTCTTCCCCTTCTGCCATAAGTTTCCTGAGGCCTACCCAGCTGTGCTGAAGTGCAAGTCAATTAATCCTCTTTCCATTATAAATTACCCAGTCTTGGGTATGTCTTTATTAGCAGTATAAGAACAGACTAATACAGTAAATTGGTACTGGGTAGTGGGGTGCTGCTATAAAGATACCCAGAAATATGGAAGTAACTTTGGACTAGGTAACAGGCAGAGGTTGGAACAGTTTGGAGGACTCAAAAGAAGATAGAAAATTTGAGAAAGTTTGGAACTTCCTAGATATTTGGAGGACTCAGAAGACAAAAACATATGGGAAAGTTTGGAACTTCCTAGAGACTTGTTGAATGGCTTTGACCAAAATGTTGATAGTGATATGGATAATGAAGTCCAGGCTCAGGTGCTCTCAGATGAAGATGAGGAACTTGTTGGGAACTGGAGCAAAGGTGGCTCTTGTTATGCTTTAGCAAAGAGACTGGAGGCATTTTACCTTGCTGTAGAGATCTGTGGAACTTTGAACTTGAGAGAGATGATTTGGGGTTATGTGGCAGAAGAAATTTCTAAGTGGCAAAGCATTCAAGAGGAAGCAGAGCATAAAAGTTTGGAAAATGTTCAGCTTGACAATGCAATAGTAAAGAAAAACCCATTTTCTGGTGAGAAATTCAAGCTGGCTGCAGAAATTTGTGTAAGTAATGAGGAGCCAAATGTTAATCACCAAGACAATGGGGAAAATCTCCAGGGCGTGTCAGAGATCTTCAGGCAGTTCCTCCCATCACAGGTTCAGAGGCCTAGGAGGAAAAAATGGTTCCCTGGGCCAGGGCCAGGGAACATGTGGTATTTGATTTTCTTTTCCTATGTTAGTTTGCTAAGAATAATGGCCTGCAGGTTGAACCATGTCCCTGCAAAGGACGTGATCTCATTTCATTTTATGGCTGCATAGTATTCCGTGGTGTATATGTATCACATTTTATTTATCCAGTCTACCATTGATGAGCATTTAGGTTGATTTCATGCCTTTGCTATTGTGAGTAGTCCTGCAATGAACATACACATGCATGTATCTTTATAATAGAATGATTTCTATTTCTTTGAGTGTATATCCATTAATGGGATTGCTGGGTCAAATGGTAGTTCTGTTTTTAGGTCTTTGAGGAATTGCTACACCATCTTCCACAATGATTAAACTAGTTTAAACTTCCACCAACAGTCTAAAAGTGTTCCTTTTTCTCCACAACCTTGCCAGCATCTGTTGTTTTCTGACTTTTTAATTAATAGCTGTTCTGACTGGTGAGATGGTATCTCATTGTGGTTTTGATTTTCATTTCTCTAACCATCAGTGATGTTGAGCTTTTTTTTTTTAAATATGTTTTTTGGCCACATATATATCTTCTTTTGAGAAATGCCTATTCATGTCCTTTTGCCCACTTTTTAATTTTTTTTTTTTTTGTAAATTTAATTTTCTTATAGATGCTGGATAATAGACTTTCGTCAGATGCATAGTTTGTGGAAAAGTTCTCCCGTTTTGTAGGTTGTCTGTTTACTCTCTTGATGGTTTCTTTTGCTGTGCTGAAGCTCTTTAATTTAATTAGATCCCATTTGTCAATTTTGCTTTTGTTGCAATTGCTTTGGGCATCTTCATTATGAAATCTTTGTCTGTAACTATGTCCTGATTGATATTGCCCAGGTTTTTTTCTAGGCTTTTTATAGTTTTTGGTTTTACATTTAAGTCTTTAATCCATCTTGAGCTGATTTTTGTATATGGTGTAAGAAAGGAGTCCAGTTTCAATTTTCTAATTATGGCTAGCCAGTTCTACCAGCAACATTTGTTAAATAGGGAATCCTTTCCCCATTGCTTGTTTTTGTCAGGTTTGTTAAAGATCAGTTGGTTGTAGGTGCATGATCTTATCTCTGGGTTCTCTATTCTTTTTCAGTGGTCTATGTGTCTGTTCTTGTACCAGTACCATGCCATTTTAGTTACTGTAGCCCTCTAGTACAGTTTGAAGTTGGGTAGCAGGATGTCCACTTTTGTTTTTTTTGCTTAAGATTGCCTTAGTTATTCAAGCTCTTTTTTGGTTCCATGTGAATTTTAAAATAGTTTTTTCTAATTCTCTGTGAAGAATGTCAATGGCAGTTTAATGGGAATAGCATAAAATCGTTAAATTGTTCTGGGCAGTGTGGCCATTTTAATGGTAATTGATTCTTCCTATCCATGAGCATGGGCTGTTTTTCCATTTGTTTGTGCCATCTCTGACTTCTTCTTCTTCTTCTTCTTCTTTTTTTTTTGAGATGGAGTCTTGCACTGTCACAGGGCTGGAGTGCAATGACATGATCTCGGCTCACTGCAACCTCTGCCTCCCAGGTTCAAGCAATTCTCCTGCCTCAACCTCCCAAGTAGCTGGAATTACAGGTGCTTGCCACCATGCCCAGCTAACTGTTTTATTTTTTGTATTTTTAGTAGAGATAGGGTTTCACTATGTCGGTCAAGCTGGTCTCGAACTCCTGACCTCGTGATCCACCCACCTCGGCCTCCCAAAGTGCTGGGATTACAGGCATGAGCCACCATGCCTGGCCCTAAGTCATCTCTGATTTCTTTGAGCAGTGGTTTGCAGTTCTTTGTGAAGAGGTCCTTCACTTCCCTTGTTAGCTGTATTCCTAAGTATTTTATTCTCTTTGTGGCAATTGTGAATGAGAATTCATTTGCGATTTGGCCCTGGGCTTGCCTGTTGTTGGTGTATAGGAATGCTAGTGATTTTTGCACATTGATTTTGTATCGTGAGACTTAGCTGAACTTGCTAATCAGTTTAGGAAGCTTTTGGGCTAAGACAGTGGGGTTTTCTATATATAGGATCATGTCATATGCAAACAAAGGTAGTTTGACTTTCTCTCCTCCTGTTTGAATACCCTTTATTTCTTTCTCTTGTCTGAATGTCCTGGCCAGAACTTCCAATACTGTGTTGAATAGGAGTAGTGAGAAAGGGCAACCTTGTCTTCTGCTGGTTTTCAAGGGGAATGCGTCCAACTTTTGCCCCTTCAGTATGATATTGGCTGTGGGTTTGTCATATAAGGCTCTTATTACTTTGAGGAATGTTTATAATATCTAGTTTATTGAGAGCTTTTAACATAAAGGGAGGTTGAATTTTAACAAAGGCCTTTTCTGCATCTATTGAGATAATCATGTGTTTTTTATCTCTAGTTCTGTTTATGTGATGAATCACATTTATTGTTTTGTTTAAGTTGAACCAGCCTTGCATCCCAGGGATGAAGCCTATTCAATTGTGGTCATAACCTTTTTGATATGCTGCTGGATTTCGTTTGCCAGTATTTTGTTGAGGTTTTTTGCATCAATGTTCCTCAAAGATATTGGCGTGAAGTTTTCTTTTTGTTGTTATTGTATCTCTGCCCAGTTTTGTTATCAGCATGATGCTGGCCTCATAGAATGAGGTAGAGAAGAGTCCCTTCTTTTCATTTTTTTGGATTGGTTTCAGTAGAAATGGTACCAGTTCTTCTTTGTACCTCTGGTAGAATTCAACTGTGAATCTGTATGGTCTTTGGCGTTTGTTTTTGTGTGTGTGGTGTTTTTTTGTTTTTGTTTTTGTTTTGTTTTTTTTTTTTTTTTGGTTGGTAGGCTATTTATTACTGCATCAATTTCAGAACTTGTT
>NW_012100543.1:2491185-2520898 GCF_000951045.1 Mandrillus leucophaeus | reverse complement strand
TTGTTTTGTTTTTTTTGGTTGGTAGGCTATTTATTACTGCATCAATTTCAGAACTTGTTATTGGTCTATTCAGGGATTCAAGTTCTTCCTGGTCCAATATTGGGAGGTTGTATGTGTCCAGAAATTTATCATATATATATATATATATATATATTTGTTTATGTGCATAGAGGTGTTTACAGTATTCTCTGATGGTTGTTTGCATTTCTTTGGGGTCAGTGGTAATATCCCCCTTATCATTTCTGGTTGTGTTTATTTGAACATTTTCTCTTCTTTATTTGTGTAGCTAGAAATCTATCTATCTTATTAATTTTTTCAATAAACCAGCTCCTGTGTTCATTGACTTTTGAATGGTTTTGTTTGTGTCCCTATCTCCTTCAGTTCAGCTCTGATATTGGTTATTTCTTGTCTTATGCTAGCTTTGGGGTTTGTTTGCTCTTGGTTGTCTAGTTCTTTCAGTTGTTTTGTTAGGTCATTAACTTGATATCTTTTAAGCTTTTTGATAGAGGCATTTAGTGCTATAAATTTGCCTCTTAACACTGTTTTAGCTGCATCCCAGAGATTCTGGTACATTGTATTTTGTTCTCATTAGGTTCAAAGAACCTCTTGATTGCTGCCTTATTTTCATTATTTACCCAAAAATCTTTCAGGAGCAGATTGTTCAATTTCCATGTAGTTGTATGGTTTTGAGTAAATTTCTTAATCTTGAATTCTAATTTGATTGCACTGTGGTCTGAGAGACTGTTATGAATTCAGTTCTTTTGCATTTGCTGAGGAGTGTTTTACTTCCAAATATGTGATCAATTTTAGAGTGAAAGCGATGTGGCGATGAGAAGATTGTATATTCTGGGTTTTTGTTGTTGTTGTTGTTGTTGTTGTTGTTTTGGCAGGGGGACGTGGTGTGGCAAGTTATGTAGATATCTATCAGGCCCACTTGATCCAGAGCTGAGTTCTGGTCTGGAAGATCTTTGTTAATTTTCTGTCTTGATGATCTGTCTAATATTGTCAGTGGGATGTTAAATTCTCCCACTATTATTGTGTGGTTGTCTAAGTCTCTTTGAAAATCTCCAACAATTTGCTTTATGAATCTGGGTGCTGCTATATTGGGTGCATATATATTTAGGAGAGTTAACTCTTCTTGAACTGAACCTTTACCATTATGTAATGCCCTTCTTTGTCTTTTTTGGTCTTTTTTGATCTAGGATTGCAATCCGTGCTTTTTGCTATTTTCCATTTGCTTGTTAAATGTTCCTCTATGCCTTTATTTTGAGCCCATCTGTGTCTTTGCATGTGAGATGAGTCTCTTAAGACAGCATGCCAATGGGTCTTGGTTGTTTATCCAGCTTGATATTCTGTGTCTTTTAATTGGGGGCATTTTGCTTATTTACATTTAAGGTTAGTATTATGATGTGTGGATTTGATCCTTTCATCATGATGCTAGCTGTTTATTTTGCAGACTTGTTTATATGGTTGCTTCATAATATCTCTGCTCTGTGTACTTCAGTGTATTTTTGTAGCTGCTGGTAATGGTTATTCCTTTCCACATTTAGTGCTTCTGTCAAGAGCTCTTTTAAGGCAGGTCTGATGGTAAAAAATTCCCTCAGCATTTGTTTGTCCGAAAAAGATCTTGTTTCTTCTTTGCTTATGAAGCTTAGTTTTTCTGGATATGAAATTCTGTGTTGAAAATTTTTTTTTTTAAGAATGATGAATATTGGCCTTGAGTCTCTTCTGGCTTGTACAATTTCTGCTAAGGGGTCTGCTGCTAGTCTGATGGGCTTCCCTTTGTAGGTGACCTGACCTTTCTCTCTGGCTGCCCTTAACATTTTTTATCTCATTTTGACTTTGTAGGAACTGATGATTATGTATTTTGGGGATGATCTTCTCATGAAGTATCTTACTGGGTTCTGCATTTCCTAAATTTTAATGTTGGCCTGTCTTACTAGGTTGGGGAAGTTTTCCTGGATGACATCCTGAAGTATGTTTTCCACATTGGTTCTATTCTCCCTCTCTTTCAGTTACCCCAATCAGTTGTAGATTCAGTCTCTTTACATAATCCCATATTTCTTGGAGGTTTTGTTCATTCATTTGCATTCTTTTTTTGCCTCTATTCTTATCCGATTGTCTTATTTCAAAAAGAGTCTTCAAGCTCTGAGATTCTTTCCTCCATTTGGTCTATTCTGCTATTAATACCTGTGATTGCATTGTGAAGTTCTTATAGTGTGTTTTTCAGCTCTATCAAGACAGTTATATTCCTTTCTATATTGGCTATTTTTGCTGTCAGCTCCTGCATTGTTTTGTCATGATTTTTAGCTTCCTTGCATTGGGTTACAACATGTTTGTTTAGCTCAGTGTATATGATGGTTAATATTGAGTGTCAACTTGATTTGATTGAAGGATGCAAAATATCATTCCTGGGTGTGTCTGTCAGGGTGATGCCAAAGAAGATTAACATTTCAGTCAGTGGACTGGGAAAGGTACACCCACCCTCAATCTGGGTGGGCACAATCTAATCAGCTGCCAGCATGGCCAGAATAAAAAGCAGGCAGAAGAACGTGGAAAGACTAGACTGGCTGAGTGTTCTGGCCTCCATCTTTCTCCCATGCTGGATGCTTCCTGCCCTTGAACATCAGACTCCAAGTTCTTCAGTTTCGGACTCTTGGATCTTTGGCCACAGACTGAAGGTTTCACTGTAGGCTGTGCTACTTTTGAGGTTTTGGGACTTGGACTGGCCTCCTTATTCATCAGCTTGCAGATGGCCTACCATGGATTCTAACCTTTTGATTGTGTGAGTCAATACTCCTTAATATACTCCCCTTTATATATACATCTTTCCTATTATTTCTGTCCCCCTAGAGAACCCTAATACAGTGAAGTTCGTTTCTATCTGCATTTTGAAGCCTGCTTCTGTCATTTCAGCCATCTCAGCCTGAGCCCAGTTCTGTACTCTTGCTGGAGAGGTGTTGCAATCATTTGGAGGAAAAGGGGCACTCTGGCTTTTTGAATTTTCCGTGTTTTTGGCTGGTTCTTTCTCATCTTTGTGAACTTATCTGCCTTCAATCTTTGAGGTTGCTGGCCTTAGGATGGGGTTTTTGTGTTTTTGTTGTTTGTTTCTCTTTTAACAGTCTGGCCACTCTTCCATAGGGCAGCTGTGGTTTGCTGGGGGTCCACTCCAGACCCTAGTCATCTTGGCTTTTCCTGTACCTGGAGGTATCACCACTGAAGGCTGAAAAGTAACAAAGATGACAGCCTGCCCCTTCCTCTAGAATCTCCATCCCAGGGAATTACTGACCTGTTGCCAGCTTGAATGAACCTGTATAAGGTGGCTGGAATCCCTGGTTGCAGGGTTTCACCCAGTCAGGAGGAATGGGATCAGGGAGCTGCTTAAAGAAGCAGTCTGTACAGCTGCTCTGCTGACACTCCACACCACAGCTCTGTGTGTCAGACCCAAGGCTCTGGTGGTATGGGCTCACAAGGGGATCTCCTGATCTATGAGTTGCAAAGATCCTGTGGGAGAAGCATGGTTTCCCAGGGGTCGCAAATTCACTCACCACTTCCCTTGTCTGGGGGTGGGGGTTCCCTTGGCTCCCTGTTGCTCCTGGGTAGGCCATCGCCCCATCCAGCTTTTCTTCATTTTCTGTAGTTCGAGTTATTTCTCTCATCATCCCAATGCAAGTACCTAGACATTTCAGTGAAGGTGCTGCATTCACTCGCCCCTTTCATTCCTCTCCATGAGTGCCACAGACTGCAGCTCTTTTAATTGGCTATCTTGGCCCCCTTCCTGGGCCAAGATGGCCAATTAGAAACAGCTGCAGCTCTAGTTATGAGGTTTCAGTGCTGTGTAGTGTTCCATGGTATGATCGTCACACAATTTTATTTTTTTTCTTTCCATGTTGATGGAAAAGATATGGAAAAGAAAATTTAGAAAATTTTAAAATTTCCCTTTATGAATACATGAACAACAATTGACATGAAATAACAATTGACATAATTGTTGTTGTGGACTTTTAAGGCCTCTCAGACATTGACAGAACAAGTTGAAATAGATAGAACAAGCTGAACTAGATAGAACAAGTTAAAAGATAACTTCTGGGGATATAAGGAATATTGATGGAGGAGACTTAAGTAATGGATTCTTAATGGCTACATGTGGCCTGGCATAAGGATCAGAATACTGAGGACCCCCAGTCACAGAATGTCTGTACCTACCCATTAAGCTTTACCTTTGGGTATTCATGGGAAGCAGAGACATAGCAGGCTGAAGGCTAAGGGGATGTCAGAAGAGTTAAAGAAGATCACTCTGAGGCCCACCCTTCATTCCACATGTGCACAGAAGCAGCTTATAGAAGGCTGGGGTTCAAGTAGAAGAGCAGTGAGATTCATCCAGATCACACAGAGCTTTGGCTGAGTACAAAACAGAGACTTGCAGAAAACTGTGGGTGGGGCAGGAGACCTGAGAGGCATCCTTCTTCACTTCAGCAGACCTTTGTAGAAAGTGCTTCAGAGGTCCACTGAAGGCTGGGGGAAGGGAATCAGGGGAGAAGGGATATACTGAGGCCCAAAACCCCAGACCAGGAGCCCAGAATTCAAAGAGAACTCAGTGACTTAGAGGGTTGGCCACTAGGCTATAAAATAGGAAGAGACCACCCTGGTTTAGAAATCTGCACACTGGGCTGTAAAGCCTAAAGGGTCCTTCAGAGTCTGACCATGCTCAGATTCTAAGCCACATTGAGCTAAAAGCCCTAATCCTGTGCTCAAATCACTTGAAGCCAATCAAAACCATCTAACCAGATCTGCAATAAAATCCAGGCAGATCAACTACAGTTTAGATTGGTTTAGCCTTATTCCTGCCTCCTGCCGCACATGCAAACACACTGTGGAGGGACACCCTGCATATGTGAGACCAAAAGCAGGAATAAGTGTTGGCTTCTCATCAGAAGCAATGCAGGCCAGAACACAATGGAATATTTTTAAAATACTGACAGGAAAAAAAGTGTATTCACAATCATATAATATCATATCATAGGATATGACATATTAGCAAATTATCCTTCAAAATGAAGCAACATAATGGCCTTTACAGATAGACAAATGCTAACGGGTTTCCTGCAGACCCGCACTGTAGAAAACTGAAGGAAATTCTTCATGCTGAAGTGAAATGATACTTCATAAACACCTGAATCTGCAAGAAGGAATACAGAGGCAAAACTTTTCAAAAAACTGTTAAAAACTGATCTTTGTGTGTGACACAAAAGAACGAACCATTCATTTAAATGAACCATTTAAACAAACTTTAAATATTAAGACACAGATTGAAAGAATTAGAATGGAAAAGATATAACATACAAATGATAAACATAAGAAGGCTGGTGAAACTATACTGTTAGTTAAAAAATGGGTCTCAAGAATAGGAGAGTAACTAGAGATAAACTTCATTTTCTCTTTATGAATAAATAATACACGAAACAAGAATTGACAGAACTAATTACAGCTGGAAAATTTTAAGACCTTCTCTCAGAGATTGATAGAACAAGTTGAAATAAAAATCAGTAAGGATATAGGGGATTTGAACAATATTATCAACAAATGTGACCATAATTGACAATTATAAAACACCACATCCAACATTTAAATAGGTATTCTGTTCTAAAGTTGATATAAAACATTCATCATATGCAGGGTCACAAAACAAATCACAATATATTTCAAGGAACTGAAATCATACAGAATATGTTTCTGGCCACAACACTAATAAATTAGAATCAGTAACCATGAGATATCAGAAAAGTCCCAAAACAACTCAAAAAGAAAGAAAAAAAAGGGAAGGAAGGAAGGAAGGCAAGAGGGGAAGAAGAGAGAAAAAGAAGGAAAAAAAGTCAGAAGACTTACTCCATCTAGTTGTACTGTGAAGCTACAGAGTAATCAAGAGATGGTATAGTATCAGCATAAGTACCAAAACTATATCAAATAAAACAGAAGTATACCCACACATCCATAATCAGCTGATATTTTTTACAAAGGTGCCAATTTAATTAAAAGGAGGAAATTAAAGTATTTTTGTAAATGGTCCTAGAAAAACTGACTAGTCACATAAAAATCCCCTGAATTTCAATCCTTGCCTCATACCATAGGATAACAAAAAATAATTCAAGATAAATTGTAATTTTATAGTGAAATTTAAAACTCTTCAACTTTCTAATTAAGACACAGAAGGATAACTGGGCAACCTTAGGATTACGTGGGTAGGTAACTAACAATTTTTTTAAAAACACAAAAAGCCTGAAACATAAAAGAAAAAATAAATTGTACTCCATCGAAATGAAAATTTTCAGTTAATCAGAAGATTCATAAAACAAAATAAATAAGCAAGCAACTAAACTGGGAGAAAATACTTGCAATAAATATATTTGATGCAGAACTTGTATATAAATTATACAAAGAACTCTTACAAATAATTAAAAGACAAACAACCCAATAAAAAAAAGAACAGACATTTAGAAAAAAAGACCCACAAATGGCCAATGGGCATATAAATAAGTACAAATGGAAATGAAAACCACAAGGAGTTATTTTCATCTACTAGAATAACTAGCCTCAAAAAAAAATATTAAATATTGATAAGAATGTGGCATCCTTGGAACTCCCATTCATTGCTGATGGGAGGATAAAGTGATTCTACCACTTAGTTAATCAGGCAATTTCTCATAATCCTAAACACACATTTACTATGTGAAGCAGCATTCTATTTTTCTTTTTTTAAATATTTAATAAAGAGAAATAAAAATATATGTCCACAAAAGACTTGTCAAAAATCTTTAAGCAGCCTTAATCATAAAAGCTTCAAACTGGAAGCATTGTGGCCTTTAATATGGTGAAATAATACCCAGCCCATAAAAGGGAGCAAACTACTGTTACACACAACAACCATGTATGAATCACAAAAATACTATGTTGTATGAAGTAAATTAGACACAAAAGGATACACAACCGTAGGATACATTTACATGAAATCCCCAAACAAGCAAAACAAATCTACGGTGATAAAAATTATGCCTCTGGGCTGGATGCGGTGGCTCATGCCTGTAATCCCAGCATTTGGGAGGCCGAGGTGGGCGGATCACTTGAGTTCAGGAGTTCGAGACCAGACTGGCCAACATGGGGAAACCCCTTCTCTACCAAAAATGCAAAAAAAAAAAAAAAATAGCCAGGTGATGTGGCAGGCGCCTGTAATCCCAGCTACTCAGAAGGCTGAGGCAGGAGAATCACTTGAACTTGGGAGGTGGAGGTTACAGTGAGCCGAGATTGTGCCATTGCACTCCAGGCCTGTGGGCAACGAGAGTAAAACTGTCCAAAAAAGAAATTAGGCCTCTGAGAAATAGAGGGAGTTGACTGGAAAGACAATACAGAAGGTCTCTGGGTTGGTGGAAATATTTTATATCTTGTGTTGATTTTAATTACATGGATATTTATTATACAACTGTCAAAACTCATCAGACTAAACACTTAAATTCTGTATGTTTTATTATATTTTTGTTATACGTAAATTATACCTCAATAAAATTTTAATAAATTAAAACAAAACAGTGGAATGGAGTCACTCAGGCCTGTGAGGAGGCTGTTGCAATAATTCAGGCAAAAGGTAAAGATTTCCTGGACTAAAGCAGTGGACATCAAGAGGGAGAAGAAGGAAGAAGGAAGCAGGAAGCGGGAATTTATTCTCAAAGGGCTCTCTCTAAAGTCTGGGATTCGTCAGACTACAGTCAATCTGTGTCATATGAGGACCTGTGATGGAAGAGCAGAAGCCGAAAACTAATCTTGGAATTTGCTAGATTTGTTCTGGCCCCTTTTTGCTTACAGGAGATTTCAATGATTGTATTGCTGGATCCTTTCTCAGGTCCATCCGTAGACTGCATAGACTCAACAGCCTGTAGTCTTGTCTTCCCTTAAGTGCATGGTAAAAGCTGTCTTAAGGTCTGAGCCTCACCTTCTTCATATGTAAAATGGGGGTAATAATAGTGTATTTGTAATAATATTGTTATGATAATTAAGTGAGCTAACACAGTAAAGCACTCAGTATAATAATGTATTATTCCAGGTAGTTGTTCACTGTTTTTCCTGCTATCTTTTTGTATATTCGTATTTTGACACTCTTATTCAGTACCTTTTAGCACTTTGGACTCTATTTTGTAACAATGTTTACATGTCCTATGAGGGCTGGGGTTTCTCCTAATGAGTACAGATCATTAAAAGTTTTGTGTGCTGAGACAGCGTAGTGAGTACTTAAAAGTTTGCTTGTTGAAAGCACAGATAAAGGAAATTCCCAATCAAGTTTTGGTGAAAGACAGCGACAGACTGGGGTCTAAGCGTCTCTCTGCTCTATTTCTTCTCTCTTCCCAGCCATCATCCATGGAAAGTCAAGATTAGCCTCCTGGATGGATTTGTGAGAAGCAGAGCCTCTCCTCCAAACCAGAGAAGCCACTGGGTACCAGCTTGTCCTATTAGCATACCACGTGCCCAGGAGTAAACAGGCAATGGTGGGACCACAGACAGATTAACCCATCACCTAAGGTAAGGCAACTGAGCTGGGAAAACCAGACGTCTATTTAATTTCCTGGTTACTTTTATAGTGATTGAAACAGAAAGCTATTTATTTATTTATTATTTAAGAGACAGGGTCTCATTCTGTCACCCAGGCTGGAATACAGTGGCACAATCATAGCTGCCTGCAACTTTGAACTCTTGCGGCTCAAGCAGTCCTCCTGCCTCAGCCCTCCAAGTAGCTGGGACTACAAATGGGTGCCACCCTGCCTGGCTAATTTCAAAAAAACATTAAAAACATAAAATAAAATGATATGCTTGGGAATGTGAAGAGTGTGTGTGGGTTGAAAAATGAATATTTCTTCCAGTGAACAGTAATTTAATAAAACTGAAAATTCGGACATTTTCTTGCTAGTATGGTTGATAGCTGTCTGGTTCATCCAGATGATTGGTTACAGACTGCTTGAAGTGAGAATCCCAAATGAGGTATAAGCAGTGAGCGAATTTTTGCAGAGTGGTGCTGAGTGTCTTAGAGTGTCTGAGGCATCATAGGCTTAGTCACTAGCTGAGGTCCTCAATACCTCAGGTGGTGCAGTCCCAGGACCCAGGGGTTCAACATAAAGCAAAAAGCACTTTGAATGGGTTGGGGCAGGTGCTGGTAATGAAAGAGAGTGCCTCTCTTCATTGTATCATGAGTTCTATGACAAGACTTTCACCAACCATGTAAGATTGATATGAATATTAAATGAGATAATACAATATGCTCAGCTGGAAGGAAAGATAAAGGCTTCTCTGTATTATGTATCTGTTCTTTTGTAAAGTCTGGTCACCATAATACAGGGAAATCCTTACCTTCTTTTCTGGTTGAACATCTCATATGTTAGTTAATCCTCATATCAATTTCACACAGTGATATTATTTCTAGGACACAAAGAGAAACTGAGGCACAGTATTTCAATAAGTTGGCCAAAGTCATACGAGCACTCCGTGAAAGAGCTGACGTTTGTGTAAGTTCTGTCTAATGCTAACAGTGATACCTTTCACTCTGTGATAGCCACATTGTGATACCTTCCATTCCTTTGCCCTTTCTTGTCTTCCAGTTTAGCTCTTGGCTGCTTTGCTCATGCTGTAACCTGCTCCCCATGCCTAAAAGGCCCTTTCACTTCCTCTTCTCTCAACATGTTCTCAACAAGAAAACATGCCAGCTTTCTCGTAAGAGGGGTAATCTCTCCTAGCACCATTGTACTACCTGCTTTCCACATACCAGTGACTCCCCATAATCTTTGGGGAGGACATTTAATTTTTGAACATTCATGGCCCTTTAATTTTGACTTCAGGTTGCACTTTTTAGTGTTCTTTTCCAATGGACTGCCTCATAACCTGTAACCTGTGCAACATCAGCATCCAATCACTGTAAAGTGCGCAAATGTCCCCATGTTTTTTCTGGTCTATATCTATGGTGGCCCTGATGTTGGTTTAATTCCCAGAGGGTCTTTTACAACCCCTTTTAGGAAGCCTTCATTGACAACCTCAGGCTAGGTTTATGCTATTTCTTTATGTTCCCCAACACTGCATATTTTACTCTGTCAAAGGATTTTTTGATTCTCTAGTGAATTTTTCAATTTACTCATCTAATTTTCCGGTTATATTGCAAATAATGAAAGCAGGAGCTATAACCAACTCAGTTTGTTACCCACAGTGCTTAGCATAGGAACAGGCTAATAATAGGAATGTAGTAAATGCTTAAAAATAATGTGACTTGAGCCAGGCACGGTGGCTCACGCCTGTAATCCCAGCACTTTGGGAGGCCGAGGCGGGCGGATCATGAGGTCAGGAGATCGAGACCATCCTGGCTAACACAGTGAAACCCCATCTCTACTAAAAATACAAAAATTAGCCGGGCATGGTGGCGGGTGCCTGTAGTCCCAGCTACTCGGGAGGCTGAAGCAGGAGAATGGTGTGAACCCAGGAGGCGGAGGTTGCAGTGAGCTGAGATCCGGCCACTGTACTTCAGCCTGGGCGACAGAGCAAGACTCTGTCTCAAAAAAAAAAAAAAGTGACTTGAATATACTAATTTATTTAACAAAATGTAGAGCGATCTATGATGTGCAAAGCCCTATGTTAGACTTTTAAGAATGCTGAAACCAAAAATATAGTCACTGCTCTTAAGTGGCTCACAGATAGCAGAGAACCTGATATTTGAATGGATATTTGGGGCAATGTCCCATGGGTTAATGTAAGAGAATGTTGCTGTTGTGGAACTCAGAGGAAAATGCCTAGGAAATGAAGAAAGCTTTTTTCTCTTTAGTTTAGAGGACATTCCATTCCATAGTCCTGAAGAGCCTCTTTTGTGCTTAGATGGAAATTAACAGGTGTTTGATATCAGGAAATAACCTGGTGTTTGATATTATTAGTTCTCACACTAATCTTAAGTACAAGTCTTGGTATATGATCTTGGGCAAATTATTTACTCTTTCTGTGCCACAGATTCCTCATTTGTACAACAGGAGTAATACACTGCCAGGACCATCAGGTCCATCAAGCAGGGCAGGGACTGCGAGTTATGCTGCTGGCCTGTCTTTCTCTGGGTCTTCAGTTGGAATGTGGCTGGCCTATGCTGATTTTGTGCTTAAATTCTGTATTTATTACAAGAAGAATCTTTTTTTAAGCTGTACATTTATAAAAACTGATCATATACTGTGTATACAAAAATCTCAAGATGGTAGAGTCATGTATGAATGTACTAAGTAGTACTAAGTATTCCACTGTGCTTATTGGTAATGCAGGTTTTATTACAAAATTCACACTAGGTACTTACAAATGTAGCCTGCTTCTTTCCAACTATGAAAACAGTGTCACTACTTTCTAGTTCAGTCTCTGCAGACCCTTCTCAACCCTTTTCCTATAGGTAATTTTCTTCTGCATCCTTCCTCCTACCTCCTACATAAAAAAAGAAATCAGTGAACCCAAAATAAATATGGATAATAAATGTATATGCCTACCACATAGGATTGTTGTGAGGATGAAATGTGGATGTCTTGATATCTTAGGATGATATCTTGCATTCAATAAATGCTGGCATTATCAGTCTTTTCATTACAATTATTATTATTGTCCTCAGCAAACCAGCCAACTCCATAATTCTGGGATAGGCCTTTTCAATGACATGAAAATACGGAGTAGCAGCTCCAGCCCTATATTTATGTTCACGCTTGTGCCATAGAGATTTGTGAGGGGGACACACAAAGTGAGAAAGAGATATGGATTCTGTTTGGATTCACTGGGAGAACATGCATTTTTTAAGAGCTGGAAACTTAGAACATAAAAAACAAAGATATCCTAGAATTTGTTGCTCAAGGTTCTGAAGAGACTTCTTAAATTTTGAGAGCTGGAAAGAGGAGGAAACATTTATTCTTTGCAACCTAATAGCAGGAGAACTGTCATGCTACAATTCACCTTTCTCAACTAGATGAGAAAAACAGGCTCGAATGCTCTCCAATGCCTGGAATGTTTAGTGAGAGATGTGAAACTGGTAGAGTCCCCTGGTCCCTGTTTGTAACCTCATTATGCTTTCTCCTGGAATGCTCTGAATTCCTCTTGCACTCACAGAGATTGGTGGATACTGCCTTGGCTCATCACAGCCAGTTCCAGCACACATCTCCCTCTGGGACTTTTCACCAGCTCCTGAACAAATGGCACATCCCAGCTGCAACCTCTTCTTCCATTCTCCCCTGACTCCACATTCAAGTCTTGAAAATTACATTTTCTACTCTTCAATCAACTCCCAAATGTAGACTTCCTCTACCTTTTGCTTTATATCTCCCAAGGTTGCGAATGTATTTCATTCCAGCACTGAAGCAATTTAAAATAACTAGCATATCTTGCCTGGAGAGAGAGGGCTCTTGGTAGCGATCTCCCTGTGGTCTATCCTACTATTTCTAGTTTCTTCTTGATTTAGAGTCTGTCACTGTGAATGGGGACCCATTGTTCTCAGGAAGAAACCTGATATTCTCAAGTAGCCCTTGACACCTTAACTGGCTGCCTCCCTTTTCTTTCTCTGTTCTCGCCCACAGCCTCTGAGGACTAACTTCACACATTTCCCCCATGCTACTTGGCCTAAGACTTGCTTTGTTCCTCCATGCTGGCCTCCCCCAACCCCCTCCTGGTAACCTCAAGATGTAAAATGCTGTAGTATCTCTGGCTTAGACTCCTTATCTGGCCCCAGATTCTTTCCTTCTCCCTCTGACATTGAAGAAGAAGAAGTAATGTTCATTTATAATGCCTAACTTCTCTAACTTTTCCTTCCAGTCTCCTTCAGATGACATTTTCGCTCATGCTGCCTTAAAAATGAAATGTCCTTTTCTCAATTGCCCTAGGAGATGTGGCATTTCCCCAGAATTAGTTGGGATTAGATCCTTAGGTTGTTGCATTGGATGAGAAATAGTTTTAACAAAGTTGGTGATGGGTTGTATATCAAAACAAAGAGAAGTGGGAGGCACTCGCTGCTTTGGAGACAGCATCCTCCTTTCACAATGGAATTTTTGGCAAGATCTTCAAGTTCTTGAGTTTCTTTTTCTCTTTCCTTCTCAGAACTGCAGGAAAGAGTAATTTTGTATTATTTAGGCTTCTCACCACCACCACTTTATTGTCCTACATGCTTTGTAACATGCTGTAGATGAAATCTGAATATCACACAAGGCTTCAGAATCAGGAAAATGTGTTCAATGACTATTCTGTTTTCTCTCACCCAGATATTAAACCATGTTATTAATAGTATCTTCAATTGGGTGTGCTTTAATATATTTCCAGAACACTTTCAGGCACATTCTTATTTAACTTCAAAAATTGGTTTACCTACTTTCTGTCCAGGGGTTGTCTTCTGATTAAGTGGCTACAATGTGGTCAGAGGGATATATACCTTCACCTACCAATGTGAAAAATCAAAACCAACAGACACTAAAGACTTAGGTACACAATTGTTTTTGGACCAAGTACTATGAATATGAACCCAAATAGACCTAGTTCCTTCCTTAATGAACTTGCATTCTGTGCTGTCCTCAGAATATTTGGGACCCACTTCTGTTGAGTTTATAGAAATGTGTGTGTATGCAAGGCTGGATTTTTATAAAATTTCTCACATACAAAATGATTTTTATAAAATGTCTCACTTATGCTCCTTCCTTTTATAATAATACAAGCCACATACTTTATAAGACACTAAAATATTTTATGAACAGTTTTTGAAACCAAATATGAATGTGATCATTTTATAGTAAAGTTGACATCCAGGTTATGAGGAATTAAGAGACTCTTGACAGATAGTCTGGATGTTGGGATGTGGGCATATATGAATATACATAAATAAATACATCTACATGTATAAATTTATATAAATTTGCACATACATGTAGACCTGTTTCAGGGTAAACATGGTAAGTAATACATTTTGTTTGACTATTTTGCTCTCTTTGCAGATAAATATGTAAGTTTTGCTTATCCTAGTAAAGGAGTACTTCCTAAACAGGATTCTGTTCATTGCAGTGACAGGGGACTAGTGATTCTAAGTTGGAGAACTGGTGTGTCTACTGTCATCACTTATCAGAAAGACCTTGGTGTAGGATATGCTCCTGGGAGAAGGCTCATAGGGAGAGAGATTTTTGTGATGGAGTAATCCAGATGTTTGAGCAGCTGTATTAGCAGAGTTGTTTGGGCAATTTTACACGATAATATTTTGTGATCAAGTTTTGGTATGTGAAATAGCCATTGTTTCTCAAAGTTCTTTTACTCAGAAACAGAACATGAATTCATAGAGGGTCACAATTTAATTGAGAAAATGAAATATATCCTTCTGAGATGTTACACTAAAACACAAATGGCTTTTGCTCCATCCCAGACATTCATGTGAAACAAAGCATTCTGCTAAAGAAGAAACCCATAAGGGCTTTTTAAAATAGGACACACTTTGATTGTGATCCAAGGAAGAACTGATAGTGAGAGATTAAAACATTTCTAGGGAAATTTATAACTTCCTGCATTTTTAAGGTTACTTTGTGTCTTAATGGGCAGGCATAATTTATATTTGCCATGGCAGAAAGACGCATGGCCAGAGATTTTCTCTGCTCCTCAGAATCTTGGTTGATTTAAGAGAGGAGATGCTATCTCATGCAGTACCAAATGGAGCCAAGACTTGTACACTTCACACAGCAACCAAGCCTGTCTATATATGTTGACACGTTTTATAGGCAGTACTTTTCTGAGCTCTTGTTCAAGATCAGAATATAAATACAAATAATAATAATAAGATGAAAAAAGGATAGGAAAAGAGGAACAGGAGAATAAAGTGAAATTGCTACTGTGCCAGAAATGCTAAGATTAGCATCAGCAATTAATAATCCTAGGGCTTCTGTAATTCTAGAGTGTGTGTTAACTAGAGTCAGCTCAGCAAATGTTTATGGAGACCATGTGCCAAGCATTGTGCTAGACATTGAAAGATTAGAAAGGTGAATCAGACTCACCCCTTTATGATGAGTTGGGAGACTCTTCTATGGGAATTATTGCCAAGAAAAAAAAAAGACATTAAATGCGACAGAGAAGCACAAAGAAAAATATCATAGGGACAAAACTCAGAGATTATGCTAGATTTAGAGATTGGGAAAGCCACATGGAGGAAGAGAGACATACAAAGGATTTTACAGGAAGTGTGAATTCTGGTGAATGGATATGGAAAAAAAGACATTTAGCAAAATATGGCATTCACAATTTGTGAAGATGGGAGTGTATATAGTGTTGGAGAATGAAGAAGTCTGAGTACATGGAATAAAGTATGCTTTATGGGGACTGTGACAAGGAAAGTCTGAGTCATCACTAGTAGAATCTGTTCTCATTATTAGTAGCACTAGAGTGAGGTTTGCTCTAGTGTGAACTTAGAATAGGCCATACACTAAAGCTTGATGTAGGTGGGCACTGGTTTGAATCCCACCTCCTGCTTTGTTCCAGTTCTCCAAGCTGCTATCCTATGGTTCATTCTGGCATGAGCTCCTCTATATACTGCAATAGATTTTAGGGAAACTAAAATGACCTGTCAAAGAGAAGGATCCCCTGACAGTGAAAAGGCCAGGCAACACGCTAAGCTAAATAGGATGCATGGCTTTTTACTTCAGTTCTGTTCCAAAGGGACGGTCCTTGGACTGTGCTTATCTTCCCCATCCCTGGAGGCTCCAGATCGTTTTCCTTTAGTTTCTAGACATAAGTTCCCCTTAATCATGGACTTTAGGGATTTGGGCTTGATCCTGAGAAGTGCTATGAAGTTGCGGACAAAGACGCTGGCTCTGTGTGAGTTCTGCTTACTGGCTATAGCCTAGAAGGATGCTGTGCTATGTGTATAAATCATCATTGTACCCTGGTACCCATTAAAATAGTTGGACTGAGAATCATTGGCTTGGGATTTTGTCTTGGTTTGACTAAAACTGTGCTTTATTACCTTGGGCCAGTTACTTAACCTATTTGACCTCTAGTTTTGTCTTTTGTAAAATTATTTGGTTCTACTTGATCTCCAAGTTTTCATCCAGCTCTAGTTTTTTTTGTTGTTCTACAAAGAAATTTGGATTGTATGGCTTTTAAAACTTGAATAATCCAAGAGTGGCTGAAGTTTCACATTTCATTTTGACTTTTGCATTAAATTTACTTTTAGCTGATATACTTCAAATTTGATATGAAATGGCAAACATATTAAGTCATTCTTTCCTTGCAAGTGTAATTCTAATGTAAGTCATTAATCCTGCCAAGGAGGGAAAAAAGTCAAATGTTTTTGTAAACTAACAGCTGATGGGAATGCTAAGTTTATTTAAGTTTTGAAAATCTTTGCATAGGAAGTAGTATCCTGTAGTGATTAAATCAAACAGCTATATTAGGAATTCCTTACCAAAATCAGGTATTTACAGTAAATTTTGCTGTGGAATGTTGGCTGGTTTCTATACAGTTCTGAGGCGATTTTGCTTCATCTTGAAAGTAGCAGGGTATTAAAATACAGTACCGTGAACATTTTACCCTGAAACTTAGCTGCCTTTTATTTTAGGGAGGAAAAGGTAAAAACTTTGGAATACAGTTGTGTAATGTAGCACAATGCAGTATAAAGAGGAATGCCCACATGTTTAATGCCCCACAAATGGAACTTCAGAAAACCACAGTAGCTTTTAAATGGTGCATTGCAAGAATAAAAACATGATCCAACCCTGAAAGCATTCCTGCTGGGTGGCTAGATGTTACTGCCTTTTAGGCCTGACTTTTCTCAGGGGTAAATCAGACCTTGTACAGCCTTTTATAGAGTGAGGCTTAGATTGTTCCATTATGCTTAGGAAAATATGAAAAACGAGCTAAGTGTTTCAGCAAATTTTTAAGCTAATTGAATCAGTAAGGCAGAAGCCAAGAGTGGGAGAATTTCTAATTCTGGTCCTTTGCTTTGGGCAGTGATATTGGAAGCTAATGCATAAAGTATGAGTTATAAATGCCTGTTTACTTGTGTGCCTTCCTGAGTTGCTTGAAGAAAGGGACCTTGGTTTATATAAATGCATATTTCTGTTTGTGGTGACTAGTACATAAATGGGACATAATGGGTCACCAGTGATTATTTGTAGAATAAAATGGAAAAAAGAATTCAATAGAAAAAAATCTTTAGAGCAGAGTAAAATAACAAAAGCAATACATGAATGAGAAGAAGAATGAGCAAACATTTCCAGGATAAATAGTGGGAATTACTAGTTTTGTGAAATGAAGAATTCCTTGGTGCTTGTTAGCTTTCCTTAATGTTCTGTTTAAAATGCATCCATATTTATTGGACCCTTACTTTTGCAATGGGATGAAATCTTGTAAAATTGGAGTTTTTACCTTTCAACAAAGATAGAAGCTGATTCTAGGAATGAAATACAGATTATCCAGTGTCATTCTTTGGGGAGCAGTGTGTATAGGATGGGGTTGTCTCTTAGGACCTTTAGATGCTTCAATTTGGCCCATTATACAAATACAACTTGTTACTACCCTTTTATTGACTGTCCTTAAATTGACATTTTCATACTCGTTTTCTGCCAATCCATCCTGCAGAAAAGCAGCCTGATGTAGTAAAGGGAAAGAATGTAAGAGCCCCGGAAATCATTATATTTGGCATTCTGGAGTACAGGGTAGGTTCATAGATCAGAATATATTTGTGTGTGTGTGTGCGTGCGCTCGCGTGTGTGCCCTTGTCTATTTGACTGACTTAATACTACATATTAAGGCTGGAAATGTCCAAAGTGAAAGAAAATTAAGGAAAAGGCATTTTATTATCTGCTTTCTGATATTGATTTACAACGTCAAAGCAAAGACACAGAGATTAGTGAGATATTTAGCAATCAATTTCCATCTCTGTTGTTAAGTTTGTTGCTGGTTTATAACTGGTGTCTTAAAAATTGGTGTGTGGTGGCTGGGCGCAGTGGCTCACACCTGTAAGCCCAGCACTTTGGGAGGCCGAGGCAGGCGGATCACGAGGTCAGGAGCTTGAGACCAGCCTGGCCAACATAGTGAAACCCCGTCTCTACTAAAAATACAAAAAATTAGCCAGGCGGGCACGTGTAATCCCAGCTACTCAGGAGGCTGAGGCAGGAGAATGGCTTGAACCCGGGAGGCGGTGGTTGCAGTGAGCTGAGATTGCGCCATTGCACTCCAGACTGGGCAACAGAGCAAGGCTCCGTCTCTAAATAAATAAATAAATTGGTGTGTGGTTTAAATGCAGATTTTATACTTTAAATTGAGACCATCATCTCAGTTTTGAAGTAGGAAATTCCTAAGATAACTTTACTTTGTAAAAAATGAGGTCACTCAAATGGTAGACAATTAATCCCAAGGCTTTAATTGTCATCTAAAAACATAAAGAATAAAGTGTGCCATTTCCTTTTTTATCTTTTTCTTTTGGCTTTGTTTTAGAGAAAATAAGTTTCTTATCAATTCTGCAGACATAGTGCTAGCTTATATCTTAAGAGCGGATGCTATCAGTTTTAGTACATACCCTGAAGTTAAACTATCTACATTGAGTAGGAGAGGGGAGCTTTCCTGGCATTAAACCCAAACAGAATCTTAGTAAAATTTATAATAAATCTACTTCATTATTGCATTATATAAATGGTCTTAATCCTAGAAATGGCTATTAATGTGGTATCCTCTGTATATTTTGATACCATAAACATAGAATGTGACACAAAATTGGACAAATGGAATTCATTCATTTGAATGTGTTCCTGTGGTTGCTTTTTTCTCCCCTGGCTATTCTAGAGGCTAAACCTAAGGAAATGTCTCTAATTTTGATGTTAATTAGGTGCAATCGAAATATGTTTCTTGTTAGTAGCGATTATATGGAAATAAATTTTTTTAAATAGTTATTTTTGAGATTAGAATTCTTGAGCTCCAGGCACATTTGAAATTATTACTTAAAGGTGGAAAAAGTTACTTTGTAGATTTTAAAGTTGCCAATGTCCCTGATTTAAAAAAAATGAACTTATTCTGGGTCACCCAAAATAATTAAAAAATTTCTTTTAACAACAGTTATGTATTGAATACTATAAAAAATGGGCTGGGCTTGACTGCCTTCAACAGGTGCATAATCTGTTCTCTTCTTAAACCATCTCTCTATCCAAATGTCATGGTAAGGGCTTTGGATATCATTCTTCTGGGCCATAACATCCTGTTTATATGTCCATCCCCAAATTAATTTTCTTCTATTAATTAGAACAAAATATTGAACTATGTGTTTATCTTCCCAACCAGGCCCTGAGATCTTCAAAGTCAAGAGCAGTGTTTTGTTCAATCTTATGTTCTAAGAAAAAAGGAAAAAAAACATGGATCTTGACACTAAATACTTTAAAAGAATCCCATACTTTGGGCCATTAGATTATTTCCTCTGTCTCCCATTTTGCCTTATATAACATTGCAACAAATATTTTTTCATATGAAGCTTGGTTTGCTTTGCCAAATTTTCTCAAATGTTCTTTGTATAATAATAATAAACATTGACATTTATATTTCATGTTTTAATTATATTGCTAAGTACTTCACTTGTGTTACATTAATTAATCCTCATACTAACCTCTAAACTAATTACTATTTTCTTTTTACAAGTGAATAACTTGGTATTTGGAGAAATTAACAGTTCATCCAAGGCCACATGGTCAGTAATCAAATCCAAAACTATCTGAGCCCAAAGCCTGTGTCATTATACATTATGCTATATTTACTTATTTTCGGGTAGGGGAATTAATAAGTCAAAATTAAGAATAATAAAACTATTAGTTTTATTAAGGAATATGATAAATATATAAGATTCTTGAAAAACTGAATGCTCTACAGGAAAGGGAACATGATGTTTTGCCGCAGGTGTCAAAGTTTTGCATGGGGAGCTTCCTTAGCACTTGACATGTGTGCCTTCTTATGTGGTCCTAAGGAGAGTTCTGTACATTTGCTGATCTGGAAGAACAATGCAGCAATTCAGCACTATAGATCATTCTGGCCTCCAACAGAAAGTAGATCAGAGAAAAAGGTGTTCTCTGTTAAGTGGCACCAAGAATACCTAATGATCCAAGAACATCTCACTTTTGTGGCATTGAAGCCAGGATGTCAGCTTGGTCCATGCATTGATATGCCTGGCGTGTTTGTGCCTTTTTTTAAACAGTGGGGGCTGCTGCTTTATGCTAGCAAAAGACATAACTTTGGAACACAAATATCAATGTATCTCAAGTCAGAAAGCAAGGAAAGAATGATTGGCCCAAGGAAGCTAGGTGACCAGTATATACCTTCCAGAATTAATCCCCATGTGACCTATATCTGGCTCTGTCTGAGAGGATGGGCCAAAAGATTCACTTACTCAGTGCTTTTTTCACATTTGCCCAAATCTCCTAATAAATGTAGCATACATAATATAGCATAAAGTGTCCTTAGTATGGTATATTGGAATGAAGAGACAAAGAACTGTGTTAGCATTGTGCAGTAGCTTGTGTGTTCCTAAGAAAAATTTATCTTCTGCACAGAGGCTTCAGTTTCTTCGTTTATAAAATGAGGAGGCAGGGAGGGATAAGGTAATCTGTTAAATTTCTTTCCCACTTTTGAGTTGTAATCATGGAAATTTCTATAATAACATTTAACATTAAGAGTTCTATAAATAACATTTGGTTCTGATCTAGACTGAAAGTGTGTTCAAATTCTTGCTCTACAACTTACTAGCAGTGTGACTTTGCCCATGTTACTGAACTTTTATGAATCTCAGATTCTATTTCTGTAAAATGGAGCTAATAATACTTTTTAAATTTTTTTTTTTGTGGAAAGACAGCTCAATGGCTAGCACAAAGTCATTCTATGAGAAATGAAGACATGGTAATGATGATGATGCCATCAATGATTCTGTTTACCACAGTTTTTCATAAAAAGTCACATCACATGTTCAATGTCCCTGTGCTGTATAGTGTATGTATTAGTTTCCCAGGGCTGTTATTATAAAGCACCGTAAACTGAGTAGCGTAAGCTATCAGAAATTTATTCTCACAATTTTAGAGGATAGAAGTCTTAAATCTAGGTGTTGGCCAGGCTGGCTCCTTCTGAAGGTTCTTGGGTAGAATCTGGGCTACTCCTTTCTCCTAGCTTCTAGTAGCTGCTGGAAATCCTTGGCATTTCTTGACTTGCAGTTACATCCCTCACACTCTGCTTCTGTCTTCCATATCCATCTTCCCTCTCTGTGTGTATCAGAGTCCCCATGTCTTCCTAGGATCTTCTTATAAGTACAATAGTCATTGATTGAGGGCCCACCCTAATCTAGCATCACCCCATTTTAACTTGAATACATTGTCAAAGACAACTATTTCCAAGTAAGTTCACATTCTAAGTTAGTAGCAGTTAACACTTCAATGTATCTTTTTGGGGAACACAATTCTACACAAACTAGTCTATGGGGAACTGTACAAATATAAAGCAGGGAAGTCATGATTTCTGATAGTGATGATCACAGGTTATGCAAAATCAGAATACAAACTAGTGACTTAACTGGATTACCTTGATCTCTCTATATGCCCATTGCTTATAGAAATCAAGTCAGGGAGGATTTTGGTTACACTCAATGTCATAGATCACTAAAGTCATCTGAGTTTTCCAATTTTGGGGAATAGTCTGTGTTCCTAAATGACTTTTGATTTCCCCCAAAATTTGTGTCTCGGCTGTCTTTGGAAATAGTGACTGCTGAAGACAGTGAAATTGTCCTTGAACTCAAAAATGACCCATTTTCAAAATGACTGCTGATTTTGTGTCTGTCAGGCTCTGAGTCAGATGATTTATTCTTATTCAGTGGCTTGTCTCTGGTGCGACTCCTCCTGATAGCTCAGAACTGCTCCACCTGCTCCTCGGCCCCACTGACAAGAGCCAGGTCCTAATGCTGCATGACAAATTGCAGCACCAAACTAGTTTACTTCTGAACCACTGAGCAGGAATCCCTTGATTTTAAACCCATCAGCATCATGCCTTCAATTGCCATTTCCTTAGCAAGTGTGAATTTGAGGGGCATAGTTCTCAAAGCCCTCAAGATGTACGATTTCCGTAAGGATGCCAAATTAATGTGACATTTAGGAAGGGCTCTCAGCTAAGAAAGACATATTTCCTAGGAACCTCCAAGTATCTCCCTCTCCAAACACATGAATTTATGATCCCATGTGTGAGTTGCTGGGCCAGCAGATGATGATAGCTGACAAGCTATCTTCGATTTATTTTCTCTTGTGTCCAATACACTCGGAAAATAATATTTTGTTGTTCACTAAATTGGAACCTCAGTTCTACCAATGAATGTCTAAGCTTACCAAATGTCTACTGTTTTACTGTCTTCTTCTCCCATAAACATATCTGAAATGTTGTCTGCAGATGTAACTTTCAGGATCAGCATTGTTCCAAGGTCAGGGCATGGCACTGAAGCTGCCTGGTTTCCATTGAGGATTGATATGATTCTGGCCATTCCCCTCTATTCTTTTATGAAATCTTGGGATTATTCAGCCTTTTCTAGGATCTTAAATCTATATTTCTATCCATCATCTATCTATTGACCTGCTTATCTATCATCTATCTGTAATATTATGTTATTTCTTTGAATATATAAAATTAAAATTTTGAATGGACAAATCTGAAAGACTAGAAATATTAATGGTGGTGGATTTATTTCCAGAAATAATAAACATCTTTTTCTTCTTGAGCTTCAATTTCCCCAATTTCCTTTTGTTCTCATTATTCTTGAACTCTTGCATTCAATTAAGCCTTGGATACCCTACTAAATTTTAATCTTCTTGATGTTTTACTTATTTTCTCCATTATGGTATATTTTTCCAGATTCTAGCTCTTTTTGCCTTTCTGTTTTCATTCCTCTCTCCTTCTCTCCTGTCCTCCATCCTTGTCTTCTTATCTCCCTTCCTTTTCTACCTCTTTTATAATTCAAAAATAATGAAAAGCATATAATGAAAGAAGTAGAAGAAGGATAAGAGGAGGAGAAGGATGAGAAGAAGGAGGAGGGGGAATAGAGGAGAGAAGTGGAGAGAGACAGAGAGAGAGAGAGAGAGAGAGAGAAAGGAAAAAGACATAAGGGAAAGGAAAAAGAAGCATAAAGTGGTAAGATGAGAAGATGGGAACAGGGAAGAAGAAAATACCTAAAACTACAAGGCTTAATATTAGTGGGCAATAGATTTAGCACTGAATGCTTGTCCAGTGAACACTAAAAGGGAAATATGACTAATTGAAAAATATACATTGTTGCTAACATAAAATCATACCATTTGCTTAACAAAATGGAAAAATATTAGTTTGAAACTACAGTAAGATAAAAATTTCTTGATTGAATATCAACCCCTAAACTGACTTTCAATAACCAAAAGTTTAGATGTAATCACTTCAATTCAATGGGAAGTGAAGCCGACCACTTCACTGAGGCACTGACCGCCCAGTGCAAAGCTGTATCTCCAAGCTCTGCTGCTGGAAGGCTCAGTAATAAGAACACAGAATCTAGAGTTCCAAGACCTAGGCTTACCTGTTTTTATCACTCACATGTTCTGTGTCGTCGGGCAAGCCTTCTTGTCTCTTTGTTTCTCATGGGAATAATGAAAAAAAAACCTCATATACTTACAAGTGTTATCATTAGTTATTAATTATTGTCATCTCAAATTGTTATGTTCCAAATACATTTTAAGTCTCAGAGAACACCGTTTTTCAGTCTATTGTAATATTGTTAAAATATTTGATCCCATTAAGTTAATTGAATATATTGAATATTACATGGAAAAACTTTAAGTGCTTTTTAAAAAATGTTCAAGGGCTTTTATTTTCTGGTTTTCAGGTCAAATTTTTGGATCACAGATGTTACAAAAATACATATGGAGGGCATCCACTGCAACAGCTCAATATTCTTTTAGATTACGTTTTAAGAAAAAAAAAGAGAACAAAAAACTTACAACAACACCTGCTATTCAGCAGAATTTGACCTGACCCCTTTCTCCTTTTCTTGTTATTATAAACATCAAGCTCTTTAAGTGAGAGCTGTTTAAAGGACTGAGGGTTGTGAGTGTTCCTTCCTAGATCCCAGATGCATTGGGAGACGGATGGACTTTTTGATCTTTATTTTATGAGTGTCTGATAAATTGCCTCTGGCACCTGGCAACTGAAATTTCACTATCTGAAAACTAACCCTCATGTCAAACAATGTGACCAGCCTCAGCCTCTCACTTGAGGATCTCTGTAGCTGGGTGGAGGATGCCTTACACTTCCTGGACAGGTCTACCACCATGCTCAGGGATTTACATACTTTTAATTTTAGAGGGAAGGAAGGATTATTAAAGGGCTTTATATGCTATGCAAAAATGTGTTTTTTGAAAGGTTTCATCATAACTCCCATTCTAGGATTTTTGAATAAGTCAAATAGAGACTTCGGCCCACTGTCTGGCCTGAAAAAAAAAAATGCTGGTAACAGGATAAAGATTTGTAACTTTGGGTCATGAGCCTCTCCTCACTAAACTGCATCTGTGTGTTGATATAAGAAGAATGCAGGTGGTCTTTTTCTGGGAACAGCAAAGCTATAAACAAAGTCATCAGCTCAGGCTATTATCACCTTTCTTTTAACATCTTATCCAGGGGCAAGATTGACTCAACCCCAAGGAAGGGCTCTATAGTTTTCTCTGTTTACAGAGATTCAAATATGCAGACATTTAAATTTTTTAGAAGAGAGAAAAATAACGAAATGATATAAACCCTCTGATATTGTGCTTCTTCAAAGGGAAAGAAGCCTGAGAGAGCAATGACGAATGAAAATATTAATCATCACATATCTTCCAATGAATATATCATCATCATAGTGGGAACACAGGTCCCATGACTTGAGACACCTATGTATGTGCCATATTACCACTTGTCACTCTTTTTTCCTCTTCCTCTACTTTCCAAACTTGTCTGTTTAGAAATAGTTGTTACACCTGGAAGACAATATGTGTACATTTGCTCTCTTCTGCCAATCTTGGAGGAAGTTTTTGTTCATCTTTTACCAAGTTTCCTTCCGGGTTGCTGCTTTATGTACTTTTTGAGATCTCTTACAGAGGTCTAATCCTGTTGACTAGATAGAATTGAGTTTGGACAGGCTAAAGTTTTGTTTCAATTTCTTTCTGTCTCTCAATTTCCTTCTTTCTTTTTGCAGCCAACAAGAGATTTTTAGTTTAGGCTTGGCTGTCCGAAATACAGTAATACTGGTATAAAAACAGCAATACCCTAGGTCAATCATTTACTTACCTAACAGCATTTATTTATTATGTATTGAGCAAGCAAAAATTATTATGCTCAATCCTGAGTTTACAGAAGTAAATTGGATATATATCTTGCCATCAGGGGACTCACAGTCTCATGTGAAAAACAAACATGTACACAAACAAGTAAAAGATAATTTTTGTCATTGCTTTCTTAGAAGTCTATATTTGGAAGAATGAGGCTACAGAGGGGCAAGAGGGGAAATTTACAGGTGACATATGTGCTGAGTCTTGAAAATTGAGGAGCTATTCCTCAGTAATAGAATCCAGGCAAAAAGAGCCACCGAGCAATGCATGGACTCTTAAAAGGACATGAGATGTGGGGGAAGCAGGAAGCAGGTTGAAATGAGTGGATCACTGAGCTTGGCCTAGTGTGAGATGACACATCCACAGAGGGACATCTGGTTCATCAATCCTGGCAGGGTTTGGATGCTGTGGTGAAAATTTACAGGTAGAAAAAAAAAAAAAAAGAAAAAATGAAATTCAGAGCTTATGCATCTTTTTTTTAAAAAAAATGTGACAAAAGGATATTTAATGATACAAGTTAGTTTTGAAAGAAAAATTATTCCATCACTAATATACATCTAGGACATCCATGATTATGATCTGTCATGTGGTGAAAATAGAATTTTAAGGTGAAATTCTAGGAAGAAATCAAGGCTTTGGGTTAATGTCAGCAAACCAATAATAAATGTGGATCCTAAAGTTTGGGATTCATATTGGTTTTGGCTCTTACACAATAAAACAATAAAACCAAGCAACACAAAGTTGGGGTAGGCATGACAGATAGAGCAGTAGACTGTGGGGCCAGAGACTGGAATCTGCTCCTGGTTCTGCCACCAAAACACTCGATGGATTGAGGCAGTTTCTTGACCATTCTGGGACCTCAGTTTCTTCATTTTATATTTCCCCTTGGAAACACTTATTATACTTGCCATGATTCATGTGTATATATTCCACTAGATTCTAAGGTCCAAGAGCACAGGAGACATGTGCTGAAAGTGATTTTTCTTTTCTGCATGTTTTCGGAGCCCTGTCAGCTCAGGCATGTGGATATGTTTCCAAGGCTTCAGGCTTCAGGCTTCAGGTTTTGCTTTACTTATGACTTCATGTTACAGCTTCCTTCCTTCCTCCCTTCCTTCCTTTCTTCTTTCTTTTCTTTTTTTCTTTTTTGGTACTGTGATATCCTCTATAGAACAGAGACTGAAATGTACCATTTTCTTTCCTAGGTGCCTCTGAGAGGGTGAATGGAAGCTGGGCTTTCTCCACGGGGTTCTAAAGAGTTTGGACACATAGATTCAGAGGCATCTTTGGATGATCATACAGGGCTCTTAAACATCTCCCTGTGGAAGAGAGCAGTCCATGCTGCCAACTCCCAGATTCTCATCCTGGGAGATTGGGAGAATACCCTGTGTCATTTCCTGTCCCCTGAGTGCTGCCAATACACATGCAGGTATGAACTCTCGTTAAACCTGGGGTCACCTCAGCACTGAAAAAGCCAAACCCTAATTTCCTCTGAATGTAACAATTTAATTACTAAAATCAAAATATGAGTGACATTTCCTCATTAATAATTCCTCCTAACCATGTAAAGCCAGACAGAATTTAAAGTACTGGGGTGAATTGACTAAACATACACACAACAATGAGAATGATGCAAACTCATAAAAACGTATAACTGTGTCTTATATATCAATAACTGATAAGTATAATACAAACTCTTGGTCTTAAAAAGTTTGGATCTGTAAGCTCTGTATTGGACCCTCCCAAAATATATGAAAGATTTCAGAATGATAAGAAGTCCACAGTCAGTTGTTTGCACTGGCATTTAGAGTGTTGACTAGAAATTGTGATTTAACAGCTACGTTTTGTGTGTGTGTGTGTGTGTGTGTGTTTATATAAAAGAAGATTGCTTATAAAAGTAAGTATTGGTTTGGGAAGTAATAAGTTTAAAAATAATAAAATTGTTGCATTCAGCCTTCCCTCTGGCTTTTCTCCTCTTGTCTCTGTGGGTTAGAAAAAGTGAAGCTGTCAGGAGTAAGCAGACTCCTATTGTGCTGAGTGGAAATAGCGTGTTGTTTTTTTCTTTCTTTTCTTTTTTTTCATCCTTTCTGTTGTTGATAGTTACACTGGGTTTTGGACCCAGGAATGCTTCAAAAAATATTTGCTGAATGAATGGAATGCCTACAATGTCTGCTGACATGTAAGATCTTTAGCTAGGTGACCTGGGAATTAGGCATGGTAGATTAACTCGTACAATGCATTATTTGAAAAATTTGCTTCCTGTTAAAGAAATCAGGTAAGAGAACCTGAGATAACAAAGACAAGGGCTGCCACTCCAACCAACCTCATCTCTCTGTCAGTTAGGGGAAGGGTGGCATGGGATCATACACAGAGAGGATGTGGTGTAGATATGTGTGTAAATACATATGTGGTACGAGTGTAGAAGCACATGACACATGTGTAACGTGCAGAGGCAGCTTACTCTAGGGAGAAAGAAATGGGAATCTGACACTTTTTGTATTGCCACTTTCCCTCAGAAATCAGAAGTACGAACATCTGTAATGTGTCAGAGAATGCAGACATTTGAACATGTCTGGTTTTGATATTATTAAATGACCAATTTATTAAAGTAATTGAAGGGATTAAAGTGTGGCTCTCCCCACTTTACAGATAAGCTGAGATTGAAGTGTGAGATGGTACAGTCTAGCCAGGTTAGAACTGGATGACCTGCTGCTGATGAGAGGTAGCTGAAAAATAGTTCTACTTTAATTGTTTTATTGTCTACTTTATGTTATCAGTACTTCTGGGAGAGAAGAGTTATAGATAACAAAAATGATAGAACCCATGTGCCTAAGAAGCCCCTGTCAAAAGGCATGAGATGCTTCTTTGGGCATATCACATTTCATTTAGCAAGATTCTCTCTTAGAGTGTCTGAAAAAATATACGGGAAGGTCTTGTATGTACTTTTAACACACGGTCTGTAGAGAGGGATTTAATCAAAGGTGCAGCAAACAGTACTTAGAAATGAAATAGTACTTAGAAATGAAGAGCTCACCAAAGTTCAGCCTTTCCAGTGTTTAAAGGATCATTTATAACCTCTAGAAGGGCAGATGTTTTCTTACTTTTGGAACTTCTTTAGACAGATGACGGATGTGCTCTTGCAGTAACAGGTTCATTCATGCAGTGTGGTCATTGAGGAAGGACCCAGTCATCAGAGAGGCCTGGGCTAACATTTTGGCTTAATCGTTTAACAGCAGAGTGGTGAAAATGGATTTTATCTGTGTCTGAATCTCAGTTCTGTTGCCTGCAAAATGAAAATAATATACCTGTTATATAGTGTGAGATTAAAGGAGATAATACAAATTTCAAAACGTAATACAATGCCTGGTAAGTGCTCAATAATGATTCACTTTTATAGTTTTAATCATACATCATCAAATCTAAGACATCAACAATGATAACTTGACCACCAGATTTAATGATAACATGGCACGGTATGGCTTAAATATGCTATTTTTATTATATCTTTAACCACTAATATACTCTAATCCATATAACAACTATTAATTTCCTCTTTAAGCACATCATCAATATTTGAGGTGAATCCTGCCAGTATGCAATCTAAACTTCTTCTGAATCAATTTGGCCACTAAGGATTTTAGAGAATACCAGGTGACATTCTCCTTTCTTAACTCCTGCTTATTATCTTGACACAGCACCTTTACTACTGGCAGTAAAATTTGAGGTTTGTCATAGGAGACCAAGTTACCTTTTTCTTTTTCTTTTTTTCTTTTTCTTTTTTAAATTTTTGCATCAATTGAATTACCTCCTCCAGGAAGTCCAGTAGTCTCTTTTGAGAGAAGCCAGAACATTGCTGACAAATTTCTGATGCTTGAAAGACAGTACTTTTTGTCTGGGAGGGTGTAGAAGAGCTTGGGAGTTAGTTTGTTTACCTGTCTGTCATCCTGTCTTGGTCCTAAACTACTGCTCTGTCCCCACTGTCTTTCCAGCATGAGAAAGCTTAGCTAATTTTGAAAACTATAGAATTTTACTGACATTCATTGAATTGTCTGACATGTGACAAATAATCTGCTTACATTTTAAGCAAACAAAAAATACTTCTCTTTCAGTGTTGCTTTATAGTATAATCATCAATGTGTGGTTTTTGTTTGTTTGTTTGTTTGTTTGAGAAAGAGTCCTGCTCTGTCGCCCAGGCTGGAGTGCAGTGGCACGATCTTGACTGACTTGGAAGCTCCACCTCCTGTGTTCACACTGTTCTCCTGCCTCAGCCTCCAGAGTAGCTGGGACTACAGGTGCCTGCCACCACAACCGGCTAATTTTTTTTTTTT